>NW_008344211.1:1552728-1615500 GCF_000622305.1 Nannospalax galili | reverse complement strand
CTTTTTTTTTTTTTTTTTAAAGGGCTGGCGTGGTGGCACATGCCTTTAGTGAGTTCCAGGCCAGCTAGGGCTACAGGGAGACCCTGTCTCATAAAAAGAAAAAAACAAGCCAGCCATAGTGGCACAGGTTTATAATCCCAGCACTGAGGAAGCACAGACAGTGGACCCCTGGGGCTCATTGGCCAGTCAGCCTAGTGAGCCTTGGTGACATCTAGGCCAGTAAGAAACCTTGTCAGAAGAAAGCAATATGGGATTCCTGACCAGCTCCTGGTATTGTTCTTTGGGTCCCACACACACCAGTGTGCACCCATACTTGGATACATACTTACGAGTGCCCACATTAATGTGTGTGCACACACACAAAACCCCAAGTTTCCCTCAGGTGGACGTGCAGATACAGAGACCCAGCACAGGCTGGTCTTGAATGTTCGGGAGCAGTGGGGAGAGTCAAAAGATGACAGGTGACTCTGTCCTAGAGCTCCAGCTGGGGTAGGTGGTCTTTCTCTCACTGCCCAAGAGCCCACCCACGCTCCAAGGCGAGGACCTGAAGATGGAGACTCCAGCCCCACCCAGGGGTCCGTCCAAACCTCCTGAAGAAGCAGGGAGGGTCTACATAGGTGCCACACTGTCCCATGGGTCTGAGGGGAGCAGGTAGGAGGGCACAGCACTGGCATGGAGCCCAAGTTTGTGGCAGAGGTGACTATCCCCTGCCTGTGCTCAGTGGTAAGTGGTCTCGGGGGGTCTAGGTGCCAGTGGTCTAACGCTTGTGTGTTTCCTCTCAGGGCAGGGTTCTGTACAGTATGGATTGCCCTGTGGTCGGGTCAGGGAAGGTGACCCCTGCTTGGTGACATCACCATTTCCATCCAGGTGTTGGGCAGTGGAAGATGGGTGGGTAGAACCCTGGGCTCTGGCTCCTATGATGAACTCTGTGGCCCTCTCTAAACCATTCTAGGCCTCAGGACCTCCAACTCCATGAAGTGATGGGTGGGACATGAGTCCCTCTGCCCTAGACACTGCCATGCCTGGTGGCAGACTGTGACTTCTGTTGGTGAAGTCACCATGGTAATGGTGTGAACTCTCAAAGACATGACACCAGATACTCCTAACAGGCCCAGGCCTGAAGCTGTCCTGCTACACACCAGAGTCTTGCTTCTCTGCCCGCCCTAGGACACTCCTACAGGCCTCGGGCTGGACAGAAAGACCCTCGAGAGTGGGGGCAGGGCCTTGTCCATGGGGCCCAGCCTCCTCCCGCCCTAGGACACTCCTACAGGCCTCGGGCTGGACAGAAAGACCCTCGAGGGTGGGGGCAGGGCCTTGTCCATGGGGCCCAGCCTCCTCAGGGGGCAGTGGGCAGTGACCCAACCCTTGGCCAACTTGCTAAGCTCTTTCTGTTCCTTTGCAAGATTGGCTCAGCCCAGATATCACAGGGACCTCCAAACCATCACGAGATCACCCGAGTTCAGCACTGACGCCCTCTTAAGGACACAGTCTTGGTGCCTTTTTCTTCATGCCAGACAGAGCCACTCTCTCCAGGGAGGGGGTTGGGAGAACAAGCTGGGCTGATGGGGTCTGGGAGGGCTGGCTGCCAGGGTCTTCCTCCCTCAGCCAGGCTCCAGGGGACGCTTTGAAGCCCTTTGTTGGCTGGGGAGGCGGCTCAGCGGTTCAACACTCACTTAACATGGTTTAGTCTCTAGTGTCACAAGATAAAAAGTATATGTATTTGAAGAAGCCCTTTGCGTAGCTGGGCATGTGGTACACACCCATAATCCCAGCATTCAAAAGGCTGAACAGGAGGATCAATAGTTTGAGGTCAACCTGGGCTATATAGCAAGGAAAGAAAAAAGCAAAGGCGCACACCTTTAATCCCAGCGCTCGGGAGTCAGATCTGGGCAGGTGGATCTCTGTTCGAGGCCAGCCTGGTCATAAAAATGCCACTACTGCACGAATGTCATTTGCTGTGCTGGTCACTGATGTGGTTTTTAGGCCTTGAAGCTAGGGTTGGACCATCAACTGATGTTCTCCCTTACCAGCTGGTATAGTGCTCTGCAAAGCTATGAGAGTGCCAGCGCTCGGGAGTCAGAGGCAGGTGGATCTCTGTTCGAGGCCAGCCTGGTCTCCATAGCGAATCCAGGCCAGCTGCAAAAAGACCAAGATAAATAAATAAGGAAAAAAAGAAAGAAAGAAGGGAGGGAGGGCTGCTGAGGGAAGGCCTCCTGCTGCCTAGCTGAGCAAACTTCTTATTCTCTAAAAGAAAGTCTGTCAAGCCAGTGTCTCAGGCAGGCAAGGAGACCCCTTGCATGTGGCATCACTTGGGTGGAGGATGTGAGCTGGAAGGGACACTTGGGTGGTCAGCAGTTTGGACACCTTGTACACTCAGGGAGAGGAGGGTGCAGGATGGAGACCAGCAGAGCTGTAGGTTGAGGAGCTTGGCCTGGCTTCAGACCTGAACTCTCCACACCTGGGGGCTGGCAAAGGCATCTGTGCCCTGGGCTGCTGGCCATCAAGGGCGGTGCAAAGCTTCCATCAGGATCAGACAACGGAGCTTCCTCCCTCGGCACCCACCGCACATGAGGCCTGCCTGAGGGGCTGTTGAATCGGCAGCAGCCTGCCAGGCAAACGTCTCAAGCCCCTCGGGGGCAGGGGCTGTGATGGGTGACAGCACTTTGAAAGGCAGAGCTGACAACCGCAAGGTGCCCAGGAGAAGCTGCCACCGTGGGTGTGGAGGACCGCCAAGAGAGCGGCCTGAGGGTCTGCAAGCAGGGAGGAGGGTGTAGGGGTTCCAAGTGGCCCACTGAAGGGCCACCCACCAGGTGTACTACAAAGACCATTGCTGGGAGCTGGGGCACAGGAAGCCTGACCCCAAGGACACAACTGGTCTGACAGGAGGGTAAGACTTGTCTGCCTTCGGCGTCTGTGACCTCATGACACCCTAGGGTTCGGGTGAAGTACCCTTCCTCCCCTCTGACCACCTGCTCTGCCAGCCCTGGGGTGCACCAGGGGATGACTGATCTCCCTCTGGCTGGCTACCTGCTCTCCTAGCTAACAGTGTAACTGAAAGCACTGTGTGCCACAATGCACCTGTCTCCAGGGCACGCCAGTGGTTTTATCAGGTTCAGGGTTGTGCGCCTGTCACCGCCATCTAATCCCAGAATATCCCCATGACACCATCTATGCCCAAAAGTCTCTTTGTTCCTCAGCCCAGGACCTGGCAACCTAGGCGTGTGGATCTCTGCCTGTCCCAGCCATCTCACATCCGAGGCATCATGCCAGGGCTCCTCCCTGAGCATCGTGCTTTCCTGGCTCATCCTCCCTTACACCACTTTCATTTTGTTGCTAAGTAATATTCCACTGAGCAGATAGATACACAGACTTTCATCCTGTGTGATCTGGACATGTGGTGGGAAACCATACCTAGTCAGGCTGCTGTGAGCGTCCGTGTGCGAACTTCTCAGTGCACAGGATTTGGTTTCCATCAGGACCACAGCTGGGAGGTGGCTCAACTGCTCTCCAGTTTCGCCTAGACCAGGAGCTGGCTGCCAGCAGGGATGGGGCAACTGCATCCTTCGTGGGGTTTGTGTGGCTCTCGAGCCCCAGAGTGGCTGCACTTCCACCTACCCATGTGAAGTAGGCAGCCCAGCTTGGGCAGCTGTGTCTGCAGAGAGGGGCTAGGGCCAGTCCCGGAGCAGGTCAAGGGGAGGGCACAAGGCTCTCCACCTAGGCTGAGCAGCCTGATGCTTGGGGCTCCGGGCTGTGACAGACTCACAGCCAGCAGGGGGAGCCACTGGAGGTGGCACAGTTTATAGGATTGGCCAGGGAGGGCTCTGCTGGCCACTCTGGGTGGACCACAGCTGACACGCGAAGCTCTTAACGCCTTGCAGCTCCAGTTCTACTAAGCCAGAGGCAGGGGCCACAAGGTCCACAGGCTGCAGTTCTGAGGGGTGCCAGGGAGCCAGAGCTGTGGCCACACACAGAAACCCGCAGAGGCACCTCGGGGGCAAGCGGGCAGCCTGTCTGCAGTGCCAACTGGGTGGGGCCTGGTGTCCAGCCGTCAAGTCACCCCTGCCCTTGTTGGACTTTCAGTCTGCACTGGCCATGGGGGTGGGGGACCCAGGACGTCACCCTCACCTCTCCTCTCTGTTCCAGGGCTCAGCTCCCATCTTGGTTGTCATGGTGATCCTGCTTAACATCGGAGTCGCCATTTTGTTTATTAACTTTTTCATCTGACAAGATTGTCGCGCCGCAGAAGCAACGATGTACAAATGGAACATTAAACAGGAAACAAAAAGGGAAAGATCCTGCCTCGGACAGCCCCACGACTCCGTCTTTCCACAGAAGAACAACATGACTGGGTATCACTCACAGTTTGCCTTTTTTTCTGGGTAATGTTTTTTGGATTTTAGCCAAAATTCTTTGCTTGTGTAACTGCTGTGTGGCATGGCAGAAGGTGGCCAGCACGCTGCCCCTCCAGCTTGGTGTGAAAGAAGAGGTCCCAGCAGTCCAGCGGCCAGAGGATCAGCATCTTCGAGCTTCCTGCTGGGGGGTGGAAGGGGGCCACGGCCAAGGTGCCGGCTAGCCAGGCGAGGGGGAGGCAGCTAGGGAGTGCCAGCCTGGCAGGGGGTGGCACTGCCCTCCCGTTAGCTGGCAGAGTGGGCACGAGGCCCTAGGACAGGGCAGCCCAGGCTGCTTTCTGCTCTGAATCTGCTGCGTACCTGTGGGAGGAGAGGGAAGCCAAGCCCCTGCTCTTCTCCCCAGGAACAGACCACGATCCCCCTTCTCGGCACTGCCCCACGGCCCTCCTCAGGAGGCCACCACACCGGGTCTTACAGCAAAGTCCTCCCTGCTGTCCTCTGCTCACTCATTGTCGGCCCTGTCCAGCCATCCTCCCTCCAGAGCCAGGGAGGCCGTGCTGCAGCCGTCCAGGGCCAACCCCGATCTGGCTAGGCGCACCTGAGCCCTGATGCCAAGGGGGCATGGTCCATGTGCCCCGGACAGCCTGACAGCACGCCTGGGCTCTGAGCATGTGGCGTTTTGCACCTAGTATGCAGGATGTATATTCAGGCTTCCGTGTCCCTGGCAGTGACGCCCCATGAAGGACGTCACCTCTCACTGACCTCCACGGGGTCTCACATCTTTGCACTGTGCCTGCCTCGACTTCCCCAAACAGATATGCATATTCCCTCCAGATGCCTCAGTGCTACTCCAGAGCCAGTCTGGTCCCGGGACAGGAATGTGGTTGAAACCCAGTGGCTTGAATGTCCTGGAGACTGTTGCATACCCAGCACTCCCTGGATGTACAATGTAACTTGTTTCAGTCAAACAACAGGCTCCTCATGTCTCTGCCTTCTCTACCAGGGTTGTTCCCTCATCCAAACAAATGAACAAGGGTTGCCAGCCTGCCTGGCCCTCCCGTGGCTCTGTCCGTCTTCTTGGATGCAGCCCGTCTTGTCTTATGGACTCTGCCTTGCTTTGCTTACGTTCAGCTGTCTCTGCTCCCTTTCAAGCAGATTTCTTTACTACACTGCACTGGATTGCTATATTTTTAACCAGAAATAAACTACAGATTAGAGCATGTTCCAGCTACACTCAGTTTATTGCTTCCGTTACCACCCACTGCCCGTCCCTTCTCCCAGGCTGGTTTGGTTTGGGGGTCGTGGGGAGGGCTCAGCAGGTGACCCGGTGCATTTCTGGTGATTGTTTCTAAGCGGTTACATCTTTTTGTACAGCTTACTTTTCCGGTCCTCTTTTTTAAAATCAAGTGGTCGCTGCAGGTCTGGCGTGAATCAAATAAAGATCCTGCTCTTCGCAGCTCTGAGAATCGTCCTGCTGAGGTGTGGTTTGTACTTCTGTCTGCTCTGAGTAGGGCTTACTTTGTGCACCCCAGGAGCTTTGAGACACATGGTACCCACTCACACACAGCATGCTTGCTCACACCACCCTGACACACACACAACGCAGCCCAGTGTCTGTCGCAGAGCGCAAGCTAGTGGCCTCAAGCCCAAGTGGCTCTTGCAGGTGATGTCATTCATCTGCTGCTGGAACTATGCCCAGAGCACCAAATCCATAGCCTATGGGTTTCCTGGCTGCACAAGCCAGCTCCCTGGTCCTGCAGCCTATGTGGAGGGGAGCTGCTTGCCCAGGGTCCTGGGGCAGATACGATGGAGACTGAGACACACACACTGGGTCTTGGGGTCTCTAATAAGCTGACCTTTGGTTGGTTTGCACCCAGGCAATGAAAGAGGCAGCCTGCTGCAGCCGGTGGCCACTGCGGCCTGAGGCCCCAACTATCCTACCCGCGCAGAGCCCACCATCTCCCTGACAGCCTAGTGGATGTGTCATGTTGAGCAAGACAAGGATTTAGTTGTTGAGGACAGAATAGTGTGTCATTTTGGCTCCCAGGGCACACAGCACCCAGTGCAGCCTTAGAAGACCCACTTTCAAACCAGAGGTGGAGGGAAACCGAGATCCTATCTCAGGCCCTGTAGCAGGGTCTCCCCAGCGCTGCCGATGGCGCCCACCCTGGAGGCCATGAAGAGATGAGACTTTCGGTGCCTGCAGTGTCACCGCATGACTGTCAAGCATTCAAGGAGCCCCAGCACTGCAGACCTGTGCCATTTGAAGCTGCTAGCATTTCTATTTAAAACTTTGTAGTCAGCACACAGGATTCCCACAAATACAACCAGGCACAGCACAGCCCGAGATGACTGATAACGGTGATAGTGACCAGAAATTCCACACAGCTACCAGGATGCTGTGGCCATGCCCAAGTCACTGGGGAGTAAGGAGAGCAGCCCGCTTTCCTAAGAAAGCCTTGACACTCAACACTCAAGGCATGCATGGACAAGCACATTGCCAACATCAGTTTCTTCCTCACCCACAAGAACCCAGCCCACCACTTCAGGACAGGCTGGTGCCCAGGGCAAGCCAAGGGAGGCATCCCAATTCCAGCCCGTTCCTGCTCACTGGCAAACAGGCTGTTAAGACAGATCATGGAGCCACCGGCTGGCAGGCTGGACACTGCCAGAGCCACGGAACCCTGGAGGCCGTGCTGTGGGCACCAGTGACGCACATTTGGGGAGCACGAGTTCCTGGGGTCCTGTCCTTTTCTAGTTTGGGTCTTAGTTACCTTTCGGGGACTTCCAAACACCTTTCACAGGCATCTAGTTCTTACAGGCGAGCTGTTCCAGCCAGTTGTTGGCCGGCTCGTCTGTCCTGCTCGGGGTCTGGTGGCTGCTGAGTCCATCTGCCTGCAGTGCACGTCTCCAGGTGATGGCTGAGGGACAGATTTCTCTTCCAGACTAAGCTCAGCTTTGCTGACTCTCCTGGTCTTTCACCTTTTGTCTTTGGTTTCAAAAACTCAGCATAAAGGTGCCTATGAGATTCTAAGGGCGTCTCCATGCTCAGTGCACTGATCTTCCTGCGACAACTGACAGCTACAACCCACTGATTCCGGCTGACCCTGCAGTGGTCACTTTTATGTGGACCACTTATCACTCATGTCTAACAGAGTTGAGAGTCCAGAGAAGTGGGTGTGGAGGCCTCTGAGCTCTGCTGTCTTGCAGAGGCCCAGCTGCAGGTCAAGCAGCCAGAAGCAAAGAGACAACGATTGTCTCCAAGTGCCAAGAGCTGGTGAATGTAACTCAGCCTTCAGAGGCGAGGAGCAGCCCAGCTGCCTTTGTTGGAAAAAACAGTACTCAAGGATCCCGAGAGGTGGGAACAGGCCTGCAGACCCAGGTCCTGCAGAGACCAGCTGGGGGCTTTCCCTGTCCTTCCCTGAGCTCCACTAGGTCTGAGTGGTAGCAGGCCAGCCAGGGTGCGGGCGTGTGGCAGGGAGTGGGTCTTCTGATGGCTCTGTGCCCTCCAGACTCTCAGATGCTGTCCTGGAGTCTGCTTCACAAACCCCCATTGAGGCCAAGTGACAGAGAGGTGAGTGGGACAGCCATCCTCTGGCTCAGCTCATTCCTAAAGGTCAGCGAAATACTAGGGCTACATCAAGGTGGGGGAGTGAGCTCATGTCACAGGAGCTGGGACTACTGGGGACCCACATCGAAGGCTTCCAGGGTTGGCAGAGCAGGCAAGGCAGCACCTCACACCTACCTCACTTCTGGGCTGGCCTGACCCCCATCTACCCCGGCCGCCGGTCAAGATGCCAACACCCATCATGCGGTGTATCTCAAATGCATTTTGCCAGTGTCTAGGTCCACGCACTGATGGGGTCCCGTCCTTGTTCTCTGCAGCCACCCCCCCCGCCCACAGCTGCCGTTGACTCTTGGCTGGAGACCAGTTGTTCTCTTCCTTGACCACGGCATGCTTTCTGCTCACCCCGGACCTTGCCTCACCTGTAACGAAGGGAAGCCCAGTGCCAGGGCTGACTCAGAGGGTAAGGCCCGAGGCCTTAGTGAG
This sequence comes from Nannospalax galili, assembly GCF_000622305.1. NCBI lineage: Eukaryota > Metazoa > Chordata > Mammalia > Rodentia > Spalacidae > Nannospalax > Nannospalax galili. The sequence goes on along the minus strand of NW_008344211.1, from coordinate 1,607,100 downwards.
GTTCTGAGGGCCTAAGGGCCCTGCAGCCTTCACCTGCAGCACAGCGTCCCTCACCCTGTGAAGTGCAGCCCGCGAGGCACCTTGTCCCCCAAAGGTGGTGTTCTCTGTTCAGACCAGCATCTACTTTACATAGGAAGGCTGACTATAAATCCAAAAACCAACCCTCACAGGTCACCAGGTCCACAAGACAGCATGGTCCTCCAGTCAGCATGGAGGCTGCGTTCACTCCACTATCAGGGTAAGCAGACACTAGGCACAGGCTGGAAGAGACCGAGGGGACATGGGGGGTGGGGTGGGGTATAGGGAGCTGTTCCTCCATCACAGGGCTGACCTGACAAGTCTCTGCTCTTCTTAAAACCTTCTACCTTGAGTGCCGCCCCACAAGAAGCAGCCCAAGACAACACCCTCTCGCACACTCTGGGCAGCACCCCCTGCCCCCACCAGAGGCCAACCTTGAGTGCTCTAGCCAGAGCCTGCTGACCACACCACTCACCACTCCCAAAGGCCACCCAGAAAGCCTGAGGGCTGTGCGGCAAGTCTCGCACAGCCACGGGCCTCCTCCAGGTGGAAAGCCGCTGCTGTAGATGCCTCTGTGACTGACCAAGTCTTCAGTCGCTTTGTCTAATTTATGTCCTCCTGGTGCATGTAAACTGTTCATTAATGTGACATGACTGGCTGCGTTGCGTAGACGAGGAGGGAACGTCCACCAAGTTTTCTTACTGATGCAGTGGCTGTCACCCATTTGGCATCTTTTGGTTGGAAGCAGCTTGGTTAATCAAAAACTGGAAACACGATCCTCTCTAATGAGTGTAACTGTTTAAATCTGTACCCAACACCCGAACACAAAGGACACTGCAATGCAAGGAAACTTTAGTCCTTTCAGTAATAAACATCATCTGAAACTACGGGAAGCTTGTTTCATTACAAACCTGGCTACCTGGATGCTCCCACCACTGCACAGGACAGACCCGAGCCCTCTGCTGTCCTGCACCTCCCAGTGCGGCTGGAGCAGGAACCCCAAGGGAGCCCCTGGCCTGGCCTTCCCTATGATTAGCTCTGCTCCGGCACCAGGCAGCAAGTACATCTTTTCCTGTCACACCTGACGCTGAGGAGCATGCCCAGGAAGGTGCCTGGTGACACACACCGTCTTTGGGGGTGGAAAAGTGGGGCGGAGGTAAGGAATGAGCTCTCGTGCAGTCTCCTTCCCGTCAGACTATTATCCCAACTCTCCCGGCTTGGTGGTGTCTCTGGGACACGCTTCAGCCTTCCAAGTGTGGCCTCTGGGCAGCTTCTCAAGCCCCTGGTGACTGAGACCAGGGAAAAAAGGGGCTTGGGACCTGCACTGTGGCCACCTGCTGTGCTGGCTGCTGCCTGGGTTTCCCTGGAGACTGCTGTGTCCTCAAGGGTTAGGGTTAGACCTCAAGTGACCAGGCGTGCTGAAGCTCTCTGGTCAAATAGCAGTGACAATCCCCTGGGTTCCTGAAACTCAACTGGGCCTGGGGCGGACACTGGCTTTGCTATCCAGTGTTAATCTGCCGGAAGAGCAGCGTCCAGCTTCCAGCACACACGGACCCAAGTGACAGAGGTAAGTGACCTCACTGTCCAGGGCTGCAGCTCCGCTCTCTGACCCTTCCTGCAGTGCACTGGAAGAGTTCCTGTGTAGCTTGGTCATCCGCGTCTGACCAGAACCAGCTCCTAACACTGAGTGAGGCTTGGTCATCCGCGTCTGACCAGAACCAGCTCCTAACCTTGAGGGAGGCTTTGTCATCCGCGTCTGACCAGAACCAGCTCCTAACCCTGAGGGAGGCTTCTGGCTTCTAGCTGGTCCCTCGTGACTCTCCACTTGTCACCCAGTCACTGACTTTCTACTTGTAGAATCAGAATAAACACCACTGTCATACAGTAACAAGCACGCTCACAGGGACAAGGATTTCGTTTGTTGGGTAGTTCCCTTTGTTTTGATTCAACTCCACCAACCCTGAGATCCAGGGCCTTTAAGCAATCGCCCATCCTCAGCTAACAGGCCTCAGGTGGACAGCTCAGCTGCCTCTGGGAAGGGAACAGGGAACTGAGGAGCCATGCTCAAACCCTGAAAGGCCCACCCAGGGGCCACAGATTGAGTGCCAGCTGCCTGCAATTCCTCACCTGGGCGTCCACCCACACTCCAGGGACCCTCAAAGCTATGTGGGCAGCAAGGGACAGGTCACCAGGGGGCTAGACAGGCCACCAGGTGGAAGCAGGACACCCCAGGGGGACTCCTTTGCAGCCACCAGGGGTACCCTTTCCTGATGACCCTCCTCAACAGCCTGGGTTGCACAGGCCCCAACTCTGTCCTGGTGTCTCCGAGAGATCAGGTGGCTCAGCAGTCCTGAGGTCTGGCTGACCAGGGTGCATCCTTCCCTCCTCACATGCTTACACATAAGGTGTGTCTTCCCGTGGGTCAACCTCAGCACCCAGTCCAGCGGCCGCTTCACCCAGGGGCTCAGCACAAACAGCTTGCTCCTTGGGGCGTATTTGTTTCTTGTTGGGAATTGGGGTCACTATGGAGCTCAGCCTAGTCTGAACTCTGCCATCCTACCTCAGCTGTGAAACAGGCACCAGCATGTCAGGACACCAGACCTCCCCTACTCTCAGCACAGGGCCGGTAGAAGAGGAGGGACTCCTTGCCCTGTAGCCCTCCTGTCATCTCACAGACGACAGCCCGATGTCCAAAGAGGAAGGGAGAGACAGCACTAGAATGTCCTCCTCAAAAGGACTGCAATGATGGACGTGGTGAAGCGCACTTTAACTCCAGCTCTCAGGAGGAAGAGGCAGGCAGGTCTCTGTGTGAGATGAAGGCCAGCCTGGTCTACGCAATGCGTTCTAGGCCAATGGGGGCTACAGAGACCCTGTCTCAGGAGGGGGACTGCAACGGAGGGGTTGGAGAGATGGCTCAGTGGTTAAGAGCCTACATGCACTGACTGAAGCTGGACTCCCAGCACCCTTGCCAGGCACCTCACAACTACCTGTAACCAGCTCCAGGGGATCCAATGGCTTCTGGCCTCTGTGGAAACCAGAATACAGACACATTCACATTAAAAAAAAAAAAAAAAAAAAAAAAAATCTTCAAAAAGAGATTGCCACAGAGCAGAGAGACACACCAAAGTATCCAGAGCACAGAACAGTCCACCACAGGACAAAGCCAGGCTGACGGGCACAGCACACAGCTGCAGACACACAGCTCCTCAGGGCAACTCGTCTCCTTGTTTTGTAGAAGGAAAAATGACCTCACAGAACACAGTTCAGCTTTATTAGGTCAGAAATGTGTCCTGCGGATCCCTCATTTCACCTCTCACCCTAAGCTCTCCTTGGTGTGGGCAGAACCACGTGGAGGCATGAAGCTCTTAGACTGCATACTTGGGGTACACAGAACACAAGCTCAGCAGGGTCTTGTCTGGCCTGGTTTATTTCAAAGGACAGCAGTGTTGTGGAGGCCGTCGCTCAGGTTAACGCTGGTCTTGTGCAGCATCTTGAATTGACTCATCAAAGAATGTTTTGGCCATGGCCTGGGCCACCTTCAGTGCTCTCTTCTCCTTTGCTTCGGGCCCCACGTGGTTCCACGCCAGCTTCAGCCAGTACTGCTCGGTCCTGGGCAGGTAATCTGCATACTGCTCCCCAGGCACCACCTCCGGGTGCTGTGGGTCTTTCCATCAGGGAAGGAGAGTGAGAGAGAAGCGTGCTCAGTCAAGCAGCCCAGAGGCCTCTAGAGAGGACCGCGCTGCCCAGACTCTGGCGGCCCACACCCACCCAGGACGTGAGCACCAGCACACAGTGGGCCTTGCCTCAGAGGCGCCTTCGCAGAGTCCAGCCTCAGCCTAAGGCTCTCACCTGCTTCCTCCTCACCACTGTCCTCTTCCTGGTCCTCATCCGCTCCTTCTGCACCTTCGTCTGAGCTACTGTCCTCTTCTGAGTCCGTCTCCTCCAGCCACTCCTGCATTTCTGACAAAGCAAAACCAACAGGATGTTCTGGCTACAGCCTGGAGGCCAGGGGAAGCACACAGCACAGGACCCCATCTTCCACTCAGGGACTAGAATAGGAACCCTAACACTTCTGCGCTGAAGCTCCAGATCAACAAAGCAGCACGTGACTCCCGGGCCTTGGAGCAAACTAGGACTGAGACATGCTGTGCAGACTCCAGCCACGCTGCTGTCGCAGCTTTGGGCGGGGGAGTGGAGACTTCTTAGGGGGTCCCTTCCAGCCCCTGAGGTTCCCGAGAACGGGGACATATCATGCCCTACAGTTAGTGCCTTTCAAAACCTCGTGCGCAGGCTTTAGTCTCCGATTTCAAAAATGTAGAAGTCACTCTGGTCCAGCAGTAGCTGGAGTAAACGGGTGAGGATATCAGGGTAAAGACGGAGGTCACTGGTTCCAGCCCTGGCCCCTCGACACGGGTAGGTGAGTTCTGCCTGGTCTGCACTGGTTTCACCATCACTCAGGAAGGCAGGAGGCACACACAGCAGGTTTGATCTAGGTACCAGTGATCTGTGCTGGCACCCACCTTGTTCCTGCTAGCACCCAGGAGGGCATGGGTGTGTGCCAGGTGCCCCCTGAGCAAAACCTAGCCCGAGGCAACAACAGGGCACCCTGCAAAGCGGGGCAGAAACTTGCAGAAGACAGAAATGAAGTCAGGGGCTCTTAGTCCACACAGGGGCTCTCCTCCCCACCCGGCTTACTTGGATCCATCTCCACCAAGGTCTTCCATTCTTCCATCTTGTGGAGGTCAAGGCAATACAGGTCATTGAGGGTCACCTGGCGGTCGCCGGCTTCAAACATACCACCATAGACATAGAGCAGTCCATGTTTGACAGCCAGCATGGCATTGGAGCGCGGACAAGGCTCTACGCTAGGGCCGCTGGCCTCCACAGCACCATTCTCATCCTCGGGTGGGGGCTGTCCCACCACCCCGGAGGGAGCAAGCACTTGTCGGATGGTGACCACAGTCCCGTCTTCAGATACCACCTCTGTGATCACCTCCAGGGGCTCTGGCACGTCAGCTCCACCGCAGTCCCGGTCAGCAGCACCTTCACTCTCCTCTGCTCTGCCCCGCCTCCGTCTCTTCTTCTCCAACTTGGGGCCCTATTAATACAATTGAAGCTGTACAGGAGGGCAGAGGGCAGCCCTCTTCCCTCTAACACGCCAGCCATGGGTTTGTGGGGATAGGAGTATGGGACTGAGGTGGGAGGGACAGTGGGTCGGCAGGAATATACCCCTAGCCATTGGTCAGCTTGCTCACTGCAGGGGTGGACTAGTCACCCTTGGGTCTCACACTGCCCCTCAGTCGGACCTGGCCGAACACTCTAGCAGCGGGCGCCTGAGGCTCTTGGGGAAATCCAATCCACCCACAATTGTTATCCACAAAAAGGCTGCATATTCCCATCCTCAGCCAACAAGAGGGTCAGCAGTCCATACCAATCTCCTGGGCCACACCTTGAAGTAAAACCCTCAGTCACCAGTCCTCAAAAGGTGCATTCCCATTGGGTCCCCCCTGCTACTCTGCAGGATACAGCTGGGCAGCTGTCACAGCCTCTGCCATTAGGCAGAATGTCATCCTCAGAAGACGACGTCTGTTATGTGACAGTCAAATAGTCCAGCTATCACCATGCAGTCAAGCCTGGTCAGCTCCCTGTTCTAAACAACAAGTCGAATTTGTTCGGAGGCTGCACAGGGGGCTTCACCAAGGGCCACTCCACAAGAGCATGGGGCCAAGGACAAGCAGCCCGAAAACCATGATGCTAGCCAGCCACTGGGGTTGAGTGCTCTCGGCAACGCCACAGCAGCCATGCACGGTGATGTCTGCTGTAGCTCCTCATTGGGGACCATGTGTGCAGAGCTGCTTTCTCCCGGAGACCCTCCTACGGGTGCTGACCAACAGCAGGCACTGCTGCCTCCTGCACCATGGGCATCCCAGCGTGGACACCGGGGCTGCCCAGGGCCCTCCGGGGACTAGCGCCTCTGTTCTGAATGGGCCAGAAGGTCCTTGGCAGCAGCTGCACTCTAAGGACAGTAGAAAGGCATCAGGCAACCAGGGATGTGCTCAAACAGTAGATAGGAACAGACATACTCGCATGCACCCAGCAAACAGGAACCGGGGGGCGCTTAGCACGTCAGCCCCAGGCCAGAACTGCCAGGCAGTGTTTGCTGGTACCCACAAGGAGATGGGGGGCACCAAATCAAGGGTCCCAAGCCAAGCCACCTGGGGCCCACACAGAACACTCCGTCCTCCAGAAGGAAGCACCAAGCTGTGAGGGTGAGGATGAGTGGGAGATGGGCTGCCAGAGCCACCCTCCCAGCAGCTGACGGGGAAGGCTCTCTTCATGAACCTAGGCTACCTTCAGCTGTCCCGCAAACCAGCGGTTCCTGGTGGCATCATAGAAGTACAGGTCATTGAAGAACATGCCCTCCAGACTCTCCTCCTCTTCCTCATCACACACACCCCCAAAGACAAGAGTCTGATGATTTGGAATCACAGCCACAGAAAAGCCGGACCTTGTGGTGGGCCTGACTCCTGAAGGGTTAATCCGGGTCCAGGTCCACTTGCCTGTCAAAAAAAAGAACAGAAAGGTCACTGAAACTAACCAAGGACTCACGGAGGACTTGGGAACCTGGGATAAAAAAAAAAAATGAGCATGTTTAAGAGCCCATGACTGAGTAGCAAGGGCCTCACTCTGCTGCCTCTGGAAGAAGAGATGCCAGTCAACAGCCCTCTCAAGGCTTGGCCGTAGGGCAGTGCCTATGCCCCAGGCCCCTCTTCCCAAGAGACCCTGGCACCAGTTGCGAAGAGACAGACAGGTGTGGAGGTGGCTTCAGCAGGGGGCCACCTTGCTAGAGGAGGCTCTTGGGCTAAAACATGCCTCACTGGAGTCCCAAGCCAACCCAGCCCAAGACCTACAGATCAGCGTCACCTCTCCTCTGGAGACAGCTGCTCTGTGCTCTGACAGTGTGAGAGCCCTGGCTATGTGGCCTCTGTGATGTATAGAGATCCGCTACTGGAGGAAACAACTGAGATGTTTCCCTCCGTAGGCATTAAAAAGTGATGGTGATTACGCACTGGGTGGGCAGACAAGACCCACAAGGCACAGTGCAGGCAGGACTTGGAGCCTGTCACTCGTCATGAGGCCAACTCATCACAGCAGCAAGTGCTGTGGGGAAGGACCAGAGAATGAAACGTCAGCAGGCAGCATGAAGCAGGTGAGACCTGCTGTTTGGCTCTGTGACCATACATTCAGTGCTGATTCCCACACAGGACGTCCTTTTCCTGGGGCTGAGTTGCTGAGCACACAGACCAAGTCCACACTGTCTGGAAGAGTCCAGCCTCCAGGTTCAAGTTTCTGATGTGTAAACTGGAAGCCTCGTAAGGCCACTAACCAGAGCTACTGTGTGTGCAGTGGCAAATGACCTCACCAGCCCCCACCAGTGCAGGGCGCTGGGTCAATCCAAGGCCTGTCAGAAGAGCAGCAAAAGGAGAGAGACTGCTCAGTCTCCGCACTTCACAGCAGCGTGTGCTCCCACGGGGTTAAAGAACAGAGTCAACTCGGCGGCAGTCCTAGTACCAGAGCTGAGCACCACCACCCACACTAGCTTCCCAGGGCCTAGTCACGGCCTGGGCAGTGGTGCTCCTGGTTCCCAGTGGGACGGGGTTCCAAGCCCCAGAGAATATATCCTAGTATTGTTCATTTGCTCTTGAGCAAGAACATTCTTTAAAACATCACGAAACGGCAGCAGGGTCACAGCCCTCCTTTTCCATCTCTCGCCCCACGCCTACCCACATATGCTTCCGTGCCTTGGGGGCCTGAGCACACGTGCACAGTGCCCCTGCCCAGAAGTGCTGTCCTCAGTCCTATCGCTAAGCATGAAGGCCACACTGGAGAGTAACAAAGTGCCCCACGTGGCTTGTGGAGGGAAGACAGATGGCTGAGGCCCAGGGCTCATGTTAAGGGCTTGCCCATGTCAGACAAGGCACCTTGGCTCAGTCACTTCAGGGAAAGGTAGTCTGGCCCTCAGCTCTGAACAGGCTGCAGGGAGTTTGCTACAGCCCCCACTTCTACAAGAGGGGAGCATGGGTTTGCCTCTGCCCAAGGACCACACACAGCCCACCCAGGGCCACAGAGTCAAGCCACAGGTCCTCCAGGCAGAGCAGTACCTTCTCCCCCTTCCTCAGGCTTCAGCAGGAACATGTCTGAGTGCTGGGTACCTTTGTCCACATCTTTCTTAACTCTCTGCAAAAGAAAGGTGTTGTGAGACAGCAGGGCACGGTGGCTGCATGCAGGAGCTGCAGCTCTACAGTGCGCAGACATGGCTGACTGATTCTAAATCCACCACCGACGAGCAGTTGTGCTGGAACACTGGAGCAGCCTCTGCTTCAGAATTCCTGTGGGCTCCACAGGTCTGCACCATGTGGCAGAGTTCAGTCACCTCACCCCGACTCGTATATGCCCTCAGCTTCCACCTCTCAGATGACAGTCGCACTGGTGCTGTGCGGAAGGAAGCCAGCCACCACCACTTCACACCTTCCCCCACTTCTCAAACCAGCTGTGCCCATTACTTTCTGTCAACCTGACACGAACCAACGTCACCTGGGAAGAGGGACCCTCAGCTGAAGAACTCCTCCATCCACTTGGCCTGTGGCCATGTCTATACGGCATTTTCTTAACTGCTAATTGATGTAGGGGGACACAGTCCACTGTGGCATTCCTGGACAGGTGGACCTGAGCTATGCAGGAGGGGTGGCTAAGAGGTCAGAGGAAAAGAGACAAGAAGCAGTGTTCCTCCACAGTCTCTACTTTAACTCAATTTCCTGGAAGCCCTGGGCTCCCTCAGTGACAGACTGTTAGCTGCACGTGTGAGAGGAAGTAAAGCCTCCTCCCCAAGTCGGCTTTGGTCAGTGTCTCATCACAACAACAGAAAACAGACTAGACACCAGCAAAGCCCAACCCTCAGCCTTGAGCTTCCGTTTCACTGGCTGGCCTGTGACTCGCTGAGATCATAACATACTTGCCTCCTACACAGCACCCCAGGGCCCAGACAGCTGCTGGGCAAGATGTTCACCCTGAGGAGGACACCAGTCCACCTAAGCTTCTATCTTGTATTTGTCCGAGCTTAAATTCTCAATTTTAAGAAAAGATTTTTATTTTATGTGTATGAGTGTTTACCTGCGTGTATGTATGTGCACCACAAGTGTGCAGTGCCCACAGAGGCCAGAAGATAGCTTTGGGTCCCTGGACCTGGAGTTACAGGCAGTTGTGAGCCATCTGATGTGGGTGCTGGGAACTGAACCTGGGTCTTCTACAAGAGCAGCCAGTGCTTTTAACCACTGAGCCCTCTCTCCAGCCCCTAAATTCTCAAGGTAATTAAGGTACCCGATTCAATGGGATGTAGCACGGAGCAGCAGGAATGAGGGGGAACCGCAGGCAGTGCCTGGATGGCAGGGGTGGGTAACAGCTCCTCCTGCAGTCTAAGATGAGAGCCAATCAGGGACACAGGAGTCAACAGAGTATAAACAGAAGAGGTCAGAACAGGGCCACGTAAACAGAACCAGTCGGAACAGGGCCACGTAAACAGAACAGGTCAGAACAGGGCCCACATAAACAGAAGAGGTCGGAACAGGGCCACGTAAACAGAATAGGTCAGAACAGGGCCCACATAAACAGAAGAGGTCGGAACAGGGCCACGTAAACAGAAGAGGTCGGAACAGGGCCCACGTAAACAGAAGAAGTCAGAACAGGCCCACGTAAACAGAAGAGGTCAGAACGGGGCCACGTAAACAGAAGAGGTCAGAACGGGGCCCGCGTAAACAGAACAGGTCAGAACGGGGCCACGTAAACAGAAGACGTCAGAACGGGGCCACGTAAACAGAAGACGTCAGAAAGGGGCCACGTAAACAGAAGACGTCAGAATGGGGCCACATAAACAGAAGACGTCAGAACGGGGCCCACGTAAACAGAAGAGGTCAGAATGGGGCCCGTGTAAACAGAACAGGTCAGAACGGGGCCACGTAAACAGAAGACCTCAGAACGGGGCCACGTAAACAGAAGATGTCAGATCAGGGCCCACGTAAACAGAAGAGGGCAGAACAGGGCCACATAAACAGAAGAGGTCAGAACAGCCCATGTAAACAGAAGAGGTCAGAACAGGCCCACGTAAACAGAAGAGGTCAGAACAGGGCCCACGTAAACAGAAGAAGTCAGAACAGGCCCACATAAACAGAAGAGGTCAGAATAGGCCCACGTAAACAGAACAGGTTAGAACAAGGCCCACGTAAACAGAACAGGTCAGAACAGGGCCATGTAAACAGAAGAGGTTAGAACAGTGCCCATGTAAACAGAACAGGTCAGAACAGGGCCATGTAAACAGAAGAGGTCAGAGCAGGGCCCACGTAAACAGAAGAGGGCCGACACTACACCAAACATGACCAGCAAAGTTCCTGAAAATACAACTTATCAAAAGGACACAGGGATCTGCCGAGCTCTGCCTCTGACGCAGAAATAGAACTTAGCACTAAAACCTGCCCACCAAGAACATACCAGGCCCAATGGGCTTCTTAGTAAGTCACACTCAACACACCAGGGATAAACACCAGCAGCTAGACACAAGATCTTCCACAGGACAGAGGAAGGGATGTTCCCAACATGTACCGGGCAGCAAGCAGAACGTAATTCCAAAAGCCACAGAAAGCAACCCCAAATGAGCACATTCCCGCCAATCTAAATGGGACACTAGCAGATCAAGAGGACACGAGGGGGAAGACACCTCAGGACCAAAGAGGCCACACATATACAAAGCTGCTCAACGCCAGTCAGTCAATCAAGAGTATTCACAAGAGAACGGACTAAACAGAAATGCATGATTACATCAATAAACCAAGTGCGTGTAACAAAACTCCCAGCACACGGAAGAGACTAAAACCTGGAACTCAGAGGACCGCCATGAGGCTCAGCCAGCACTCCACTCAGTGGTGCCCAGAGGCCAACTTCTTCACTCAGGGCAGACAGCAGGAAAGCTTGGAGCTACCTGCACGAAGGGTCACTCACGTGATCTCAGTGAGCTTCGAACTACGGACCTGTGGAAAGCCCGGTCACACATAAGAGAAGAAAACGTGCTCTCACACTCCAGCAGCCCAGGGTCAGAACGAGAAGCCAGGACATCCACGTGGGCAGGGATCACTGCAGCTACCACGCAGGCGCAGCACCCTCAGGAAAGCACGTCTTCTGAACAAGTGGGCCAGAATGAGCACATGCCAAGGGATACAGGAACCCGTCACTTGTCCACCAACAACTGACAGAGAACTCCACACATACTGGTTAAGACAGGTCACGGAACCAAGCACAAGGGAGGAATGTGTATCACTTTCAAGAAGAAATCCTCGTTACCAAAGGTAAACAAAGTCTTAGACAACAAAGAAACATCACAGATTAGATTTCAAACAGCTTCCGCTCCTCGTCCAGCACTGAGGCAAGAGAGTGCAGAGCAGCAAACCCCACAGAGAACTGATGGCAAGACAAGCACACGAAGGGACCGAGCACTCCTTCAATTCGGTAACTGCGCAGCCCCTCCAACAAGACACAAATGCACGTGTCAGGGAAGACTACAAATGGCTCATCAGCTCGTGAGAAGGGCCCAACAGCCACCATCAGAGAATCATGAATCACGGCCTCCTAGGAAACCACACGCCATCACAACACCTACGCATAAAAAATCAACACCAACAAGTGCTGACCAAGAGCTGGACGATCAGAACTCTTAAGGCATTTGAGGTAGAACTGGTTTCGAGACGCTGGTTCGTCACTGCAGACTGCTCCCCGGGTTTATTTAAGATAAATCAAAACATAGAGCCAAAGTCCACTGTGGAATGCTCACCACAGGCTACCCCCACGGTAGGGCTGGAAGAGCAAACGCCGTCAATAACAAATGCATCCACAGTCCTTCAAACAGTCAGATCTGAACTTCAGCACTAAGAAGCGATAAACCAGGGGACAGAGGAACGCATGTGACCTGAAAGTGAGGGTGGGGGTCCTGGGGCTAAAGGCTGAAGCGGAGGAGGGGGAGGGGAGAGGAAGAAACAATGAACTGAAAGTTCTGGAATACACAGGTAGGAAGGACCAGAGCAGGCCCCACTGCATGACTCTCAGCTGAGTACGTACTGTGCTGTGGGTAAACCAGGCTCCGGTCAACACCACCCTCCGCTTGCCCACACACATGTGCACTCAGGGATGGCACTGGCATTGTTCTTTGAACTACACAAAAGACATCAGACAGGACAGGGATACAGGTGCACGTGTCTACGTGATCAAGTACAATGAAACCGGAATAGCAGAACTGACTCAGGGCATGTAGGTACTCACTAGAGGATTCTTTCAAATTAACTGTCAATTTCCAGAACAGAAAGGATTTTAACCTCAACACAACAGCACTTCCTGTCTCAGACCCACAGCAGTGTCAGGGCTGGCAAAGTACCAAGGAGAGCAGGCAAGAGGGTGGCCAGCACCCATGGGCAGACTCCAGGAGTCACAAGTCCTGGACATGGGCCTAGGAACACCTCTCAGGCACCGTGTTCTAGTTTGCTTTTCCATTGTCGTGACAAAACACTCTGACCAACACCAACTTAGGGAGGGAAGGGTTTATTCGGTTACAAGTCTCCCAGATCGCAGGTGATCACTGAGGGAGCCCAAGGTAGGAACTCAGGGCAGGAACCTGGCGGCAGGAGCTAGAGCACACGCCATGGAGGAACACTGCTTACTGGCTTGCTCCTCTGGCCCCTGCTCAGCTTGCTTTCTTTTTTAAAAAAAAATATTTTATTATTTTTTATTCCCTGCATGTATGTGAGTGCACCCATGTCGTGCAATGCTGCAGAAGTCAGAAGAGGGCTTCAGATTACCCTGGAACTGGAGTTAAGGACAGTTCGTAGCTGCCATGTGGGTGCTGGGAATCGAACCTGGGTCCTCTGCAAGAGCAGTCAGTGCTCTTAACCGCTGAGCCATCTCTCCAGCCCGAGCCTGCTTTCTTATACAACACAGGCACCCCTGCACAGTGGGCTGGGCCCTCCCACATCACTCAACAACCAAGAAAATACCCCACAGATATGGCCACAGGCCCTACCAATGGAGACAATTCCCCAAATGAGGCTCCCTCAACCCAGACGTGTCAAGTTGACAACCAGAGCTATCCAGCACACTAATGAGACGAAATGTGTTGTGGCATGATCCACAGTGGAATACTATATGGTTACAGTGACAGCATCATGGTAGAATACTACATGGTTACAGTGACTCAGTGTTATGGTGGAATACTATATGGTGATTACAGCGACTCAGCCGTAAGAAGACCGCAAAAGACAGAGCTGTGCCCATCACAATGCTGCGGTGGGCGTGGGTTAGAACATGACAGGACTGAAAAGTCTCTGTATGTTCACAGGGCCACAGAACAGCTCAGTGGTCAAGTGCCTGCTGCACAGCATGAGGACCCTGGTCTGGATCCCAGCACACACCGAAGCCAGCACAGCAGCATGTGTAACCCTAGCACAGGAGAGGGAGAGGCAGGCACCTGCCAGCCAACTGGTGAGCCCCACGTTCCGTGAGAGGCCTGTCTCAAAAAAGTAAGGTGGAGAGCAATTAAGGAAGGCAACTCATGTTAACCTCCGCCTCCACACACACATACATGCACATACTCGTATGAACACGCACACACACACAACCATGGCAATTCATGTTAACCTCCACACACACACACTCGTATACACACACACACACACACACACACACAATGGCAACTCATGTTAACCTCTACCTCCACACACACATACATGCACACACTTGTAAGAATGAACACACACACACACCATGGCAACTCATGTTAACCTCCACACACACATACATGCCCACACTCGTATGAATGCACACACACACACCATGGCAACTCATGTTAACCTACACACACACACACACACACACACACACACACACACCACACCATGGCAACTCATGTCAACCTCCACCTCCACACACACATACATGCACACACGTATGAACACACACACACACACAACCATGGCAACTCATGTTAACCTCTGCCTCCACACATACATGCACACACTTGTATGAATACACACATACACACCATAAACACATACATTAATAATAAATCTCAGCTGGGCATGGTGGCACACGGCTTTAATCCCAGCACTCAGGAGGCAGAGGCAGGAGGTGCTCTGTGAGTTTGAGGCCAGCCTGGTCTACAGAGCGAGTGCCGAGCCAGCTGGGGCTACAGGGATACAGTCTCAAAAAAAAAGTCAGCCCTGCATGGTAGCCCACGCCTATAATCCTAGCACTTGGGGAGGCTGACGCAGGAGTATCCAGCCTGGTCTACATAGTGAGTGCCAAGCCAGCTGAGGCTACAGGGAGACCCTGTCTCAAAAAGACATAGATAAATCAATCTCTGTAGGTTCAAAGAGGAGCAGAGCTGTGCTGCCTGTCTACTGCAGCTCAATGTGGAGAATGGTTACATCGTTCTGGAAGCTTCCACCACTGGCAGACTGAAGGGTGACAGACAGACGTCCCCAGACTTCCTGCAAGTCAGATCTTACCTGCTTTGAGTAGCCCCCATAGATGGCTATGCTACCCTGGGGGGTGACAGCCATCAGGCAGCCAGACCTGGGTGCAGGCCCAGGGCCCGATGGGGACAGTTTGCTCCACAGGAAGGTGTCCAGGCTGAAGGTGTACACATCACAGTAGTAGATGTAATCCCTGGTGGACACAAGGACACAAGTCACCATAGAGAGGACAGGAAGAGGTGGGACATGAGTGTGCTCCCCGTACACTGAAGGAGTCCCGCTGCCCTCACCCAGTGTCTGCTTACAGTCTAAGTCCAGTGGAGGGCTGCAAGCACTTAGCTCACACTTGGAAATCAGAGACTCCAGCCACAGATGCAAGGTGATCTAACATCAAAGTCGTGCTATTTCCTAACTGCGCTGACAGCACCACCATCTTCTAAACAAGCCTGTGGTTACTGGATGTGACTGTGAGACTGAAAACGAATTCAAGTCTAACGGACCGTGAGTGCAGATATGTACAGCTTGGCAGGAACTGTGGCAAGTCCTTAGACTGAGGCAGGGATGGGTGAGCGAGCAGAGGACCCCTCAAAACCAGAGGACAGAAGCAGGGCCTTTGCTTCCACAACCCAAAGACAGGGACACACCACCTAATACTTGCCCTGCTCAGGGCCCAGGGACTCTGGAGCCCAAGCACTCGGCACAGGGAGGGGCATGGGAACAAAATAGTGAGACTTGCTGTTGTGGGGTGACTGTCACAGAACAAGACGCTGTCCTTCAGCTGTGCAGAAAGACCTAAAGTATTCACAAAGGAGAGGGGACAAAATTCTGTATCACAGTGCCTCTGAATAGCCCAGGGCCAGGGCTCTAAGCCACCATGCATAGGAGGGCTGCAGCAAAGAGCTGGCCCAAGGCGGTCTCTCGTGCCCTCCTGCAGTGCACAGTGGAGACTGCAGAGGCAGGACTGGCTGCAGCTGCAGCTGGAAGCTGGGCCCAGGCAGTCAGCCTCCCCTGCCCTGGAAAAGAGCTAGGTTGCCCTGGGAACTGCTAGCTGCTGCTCAAACCCACAAGCCCGCTCACATAACACAATGACGATGGGAGACTCCAGATTCTTAGAAGACTTACTACATTCCAGTTCCCTCAGGTTTCAAACTGCAGACTTTCAGCAAAGAAATTCTACTCTGAATTGAAGATAACTAGCAACTATCGCAAGAAAAACTCAGAAAGGTGGTAATTAAAAGTCAAACTAATTTAATACAAATGGTGACTGCACCGCTGTGAGCTCTTGTTTTTTCTGTGTGCCTCAAGCACTTCCTAAATAGTCAACTTGGAAAAAGATATGGGGGCTGGAGAGATGGCACTGCCTATTCTTACAGAGGGCCCGGGCTTAGTTCCCAGCACCCACATGGTGGCCGACAACGGTCCATAACTCCAGTTCCAGGGGATTCAATCTGCTCTTCTGACTGTGGGCATTACACAACACAGGTGCACTTACACTCATGCAGGCATACACTCATACATATAAATAATAAATTTTGGAAAAAAAAATGTGTGCGTGTACCCACACAGACACAGGTACCCAAGGAAACCAGAGAGAGCACTGGATCCCTGGAGCTGGAGTTACAGGAGGTTGTGAGCTTCCCGAGGTGGGTGCTGAGAACCAAACTTGGGTCCTCTGGAAGAACAGCAAGTGCTCACATCTGCTGAGTTGTCTCTTTAGCCCCCTAAATAGTTTTAAGTAAGATGACGGTTTGGGGAACGATTCTAATTTTAAAATGACTGCAAGTTAAAACCACTGTAAAACTGTGATTTGTCATTTATGGGTCTATAAAAGGCAGGGCTGTGCTGGTCCCGTACATCACCTACACATAGTAGGTGCTGACTTAATGTGTGGACAACGAAATCCTTACTACTTCACGCAGCTGCTGATGTGTGTGGCTGCCGAGCTGTGCACACTGACTTGGGGGGCAGTTTCTGATCAGCACTGTCAGCCTAGGCAACATTCACCCAGATGCCCCAGAAGAGGCCCAATCTTCTGGTGTGAGTACCAACCTTGTGCTTTCGTGGAAGCCACCAAAAAGAACTAACTGTCGCTTCCAGGCTACCATCCGATGTCCACTTCGACCAGAAGGACCTCCTGTTGATCTAAAATAGGGGAGGAGAACATTATAAAATTAATTATTTCTATTTTTTTAAGGGCTTTTTCCCTTTGACTTAAATTTTTGTTTTATTTTTATTTTTTGGTCTTTTTGAGACAGGGTCTCTCTGTAGCCCCAGCTGTCCTGGAACTCACTACGTAGACCAGGCTGGCCTCGAACTCACAGAGATCCACCTGTCTCTGCCTCCCGAGTGCTGGGATTAAGGCATGCGCTATCACGCCCGGCAAATTTTAATTTCTTAAATTTTTTTATTTTTGTGTGTATGAGTGTACTGACTGTATGTAAGTGCACCTGTGTAGTGCAGTGCCCTCGGTGGTCAGATGAGGGCATCAGATTCTCCTGGAACCGGAGTGATAGACGGCTGTTAGCTGCCATGTGGGTGCTGGGAATCAAACCCGGGTCCTCTGCAAGAGTGGCCAGTGCTCTTAACCGCTGGGCCACTTCTTTAAGCCTTTGTCTTCTGTTTCTAAACCACTCACTACATACCCTTTCATTCTCTCTCTGAGCAACCAGAATCATCCTGACAGTCTTGCTGGCTCCCTTTGGGCTCCTGGAGGGCCAAGAGGGCAGTTTGTGGAGGTAGGGGACTTGCCCACATGGCCGAAGGACAGGACTTCCAGAATAGCACAGGAGAGTTCCTGACCTTGGAGGAAACACTTCTTAGAAGTATTAGCGGGACTTTAACAAATAAAGAACTTTGAAACACGCTATTGAAAACATAAAGGTCCTGGGCACAAAGGGGCATGCCTGTAATCCCAAACTTGGGGGACTGCGGGCTCCATGGCTGAGCAGAAAAGAGAAGGGAAGGGAACGGGGACAGAAGGGGCAAGTGACTGACAGGAACACTTCCAAATACACAACTGACAGATGAGGTGTTCCAGCAATACCCGGAAATCCTCTAGTGCCTGTGTGTTCCTGAGTGTGCAGGCGCACAGGTGTGCCTGTGTGTTCACGAGTGTGCAGGCGCACAGGTGTGCCTGTGTGTTCACGAGTGTGCAGGCGCACAGGTGTGCCTGTGCATGTGGAAGCAGTCACTTTGTTTCTGAGACAGGACCTCTCACTGGCTTGGAGCTCATCAACAGGCTCAGACAGCCACCTGTCCCCACCTCCCCTGCACTGGGGTTACAGTGTGAGCCTCCATGTTTTACATGGGTTCTGGGGATCAAACTCAGGTCCTTGCAAGCACTTTACTAAGCCACTTACCTGACCCCAGGATTCTATCCTCATAGAATAGGTATGAACAAACCCCAAAAGATATGAACAGAAAGTTAACAAAAATAGAAAAAACACCTTGCAATGGCCCAGGCTGTGTGGGACTGAAAGACAGCACCATGCTGGCACAGAGCAGAGCCACTGGAGCCCACACATTCAGGGTGGGTGAGAAGGCAGACAGTGTGACCTGTGTGAGGCATCCATCAACAGGCACCAGCTGACAGATCCCACTGGACAAAGGGCAGCGCACACAGAGACCTGCTCCCATGGCAGAGGCTTTCTCGTAACTGTCACACTGAGCAGCCCACAACCTACTCCAATGGGTGATGGACACACTGGGATGTGTCCATACAACGAAGACACAGCAACCAAAGCAAGTGTCCATAGATACACGCAGCCATATGGACGGCTTTCACAAGCACCGTGAACAGAAGCAGGTGCCCTTTGACTCCACTTTGGGACAGGATCTTAGTGTAATTATACCTCAATAACATAGATATTAAATGCACAGCAAAAAAAAGAAGTAAATTTGAAAAAGCAAGTGGGTACTAACTAGGGAGACGGCTCAGTACATAAAGTGGGTACTAGGGAGACCCATGGCGAGGAGTGGGGGAGTGGTGTGTACTTACAATGCCAGTGCTGGGAGGCAGAGATAGGTGCACCCCTAGAGCTCACTGGCCAGCTGGCTTAGCAAGCTCCAAGCAGGTGAGACCTCACCTCAAAAACCATGATGGGTAAGAAACACCTGAGGTTGCTGACCTCTGGCCTTCATAACATACACATTCACATGCATCACATGTACAAGCACACCCTCCCACACACACATTTTTTTTTTTTAATTTAAAAGAATATAAAGAGCTGGGAAATGGCTTAGCTGGTAAAAAGTACCTCCCTGCACAAGCACGAAGACCCAAGTTTGAATCCCCATTACCCTTGTACAAGTCAGGCACGGTGACACAGAAGTGTAACCCTAGCACGGGCAGCGGGGGTGGGCTGGGGCCTTCTGGCCAGTCCAGCTAGTTGGAGAGCTCCAGGTTCAGTGAAAATCTGTCTCAAAAAATAAGGCGGAGAGTAAGAGAGCCAATGTCAACCTCTGGACTCCACACGTGTGCACTGCATACACACATGCACACACACAAGCACAAGCACACACACACACACACACAAGCACACACCCCGTGTCAACTTCTGGACTCCACACGTGTGCACTACACACACATGCACACACACACCCCGTGTCAACCTCTGGACTGCACACACACAGCACACACACACACCCCCCGTGTCAACCTCGACTCTACACATGTGCACTGCATACACACATGCACACACACAAGCACACACACACACACCCCATGTCAACCTCGACTCCACACGTGTGCACTGCATACACACATGCACACACACACACAAATAATGGGAGTATGAATATATCAATTCTTCAGGCATTGCACACACAAGTGTACTTACACACATCCAGGCAAAACACACAGATAAAATAAAAATAATGGATCTTGTGGGCTGGAGAGATAGTGCAGCAGTGAAGAGCAATGGCTGCTCTTGCAGAGGACCAGGGTTCAGATCCCAGTACCCACATGGAGGCTAACAACCATCTGTATCTCCGGTTCCAGGGGAATCTGATATCCTCTTCTGACCTCTGCAGGCACTTACACACATGCAGGAATATACTCATACACATAAAAAATAAAAATACAATTTTTTTTTTTAGATTGGGTCTCCCTGTAGCCCCAGCTGTCCTGGAACTCACTATGTAGACCAGGCTGGCCTTGAACTCACAGAGATCTGCCTGCCTCTGCCTCCTGAGTGCTGGGATTAAAAATGGATATTTTTTAAAATTTAAATCCCACAAATGGCAAGAGACCTAACAAAGGCATCAACACAGACTCTCAAAAAGAACAGGGTATCCCCGGGCCACCAGCTTCCTTCAGATGTGCATTTGTTGTACACATGAGGATGCCTGCCGGCATCTTCCCTAGCCCAATCCAGCAGGAAGGCTGTTCTCCATGCTGGAGTGGACTCTTCATATTACCAACACCCTTTCTAATGTCACTCCAGATGACCGGCAAAGCTGTCCCCAGAAAGCCATCCAGAATCAGTGCTTTCTCCTAGACTCTGTGCTCTAGTGACTCAATCTCAGGCACCCTTCGGGAAGGCTTACATCACACCTGTACTCTACTAACTAGGGCGGTCTCACAGTCACGCCCCCTTGCCCTTTCTTTACAATCTTGGATTATGGATTTCTTTGAAATCGAATTCTGTGTGCGACCCAACTTAGCACTGAGTCAGGAAGATGGCCTGGGGATGCAGGATCTGCCAACTGATTTATTTGCCTTCCCTCCTAGTTTTTGCATTACCTGCAGTTTAGTTGTGTTCTAATGCCGAAATTCATGACAAAAACAGCAGATGTCACTTTCAAGGCTCAAAAGAGCAAATCTAGGTCAGAGCATGACATGCTGCATGAAGCCACGGGGGCATCTGGAGTGGGCTGTAGAGGAAGCCCTAGCTGAGACTCTGCATGTGAAAGGTCTTCTTGGGAAATGGGTGGCATCCCAGGGTGAGCAGACAGCACAGCCCCGCCCTCTACTCACAGGGCACCAGGGCAGAGAGCAGTACAGCATGAGGCCAAGGCCAGCACTCCACAAGGCCAGCTGCTGCAGAGTGACAGTGGGAGAAAGTGTCCCCTCCACAGTTGAGCCCCCACATGCATGCCCAATTCTACCTGGAGCA
Source organism: Nannospalax galili (assembly GCF_000622305.1). Classification (NCBI taxonomy): domain Eukaryota; kingdom Metazoa; phylum Chordata; class Mammalia; order Rodentia; family Spalacidae; genus Nannospalax; species Nannospalax galili. The sequence continues at coordinate 1,586,402 of NW_008344211.1, read as the reverse complement.
GAAACGAAACAGACACAGGAGGACCTGGACACTCCCAGTGCCACAGTGACAGAAGTCAAGGCCACCAGCTGGCTGGTGATCTGTACCCTGGAGGCTCAGAACAGGCCTCCAACAGCTTCCTGAACAGAAACCCCTCCAGGTCATTAGATGCCAGGATACAACTCACTTGTGGCAGCAGCAGCCAAGTACCACTGTGTTTGCAACTAAAAAGGGGGAAAAAGAGTCTATAAAAAGGTTCTGCATCCCCTTAGAAAAATAAGGCCAATTATATTCAAATCTCCAACAAGCTTTTCAATTGCCATCAATCCTAAATATGGAGTCTTTAAAAATTCCCATGTCCCACTCATCCAGATGCCTATATATAGCGCAAGGCACGCGTGGAACAGTGTGGGCGCCTGGGCTTTCAGCTTGTCTGGGCTGTGCGCGGACGGCAATCCCACAGGGCGTGCTGCCAGTCAGCATCACCAGCTCTGCCACAGGGCCGCCGTGAGATATTCACAGAAAATGCCTATGCATTGATTCCACCACAGGCTTAGAGTGTGAAGGGCCAAGCGTTTGGCACACAAGCACTTTGTTATTTTAATGTTCACACACCTTAAATACCACATGGTGCCACCACTGTACAAGGCTGGAGCAGAAGGGCATGTCCCAGTGGAATTCTGAGTTCAAGGTCATAGGACTGACAGGGAACTCCAGTCAAGAAGCCCATCCTTACAAACACTCTCTTCTCCCAGCATGGTCACAGCATGGCCTGTGCAGTAGCCCCTCTCCACAGAGCTTACCTGGAATCTGGCACAGCCTGGCTTTCAGCGACCCACACAGGCATTCCACCACACCAAATATGGTCCCACCAAATACGGTCCGGCACTCAGCACCACAGAAGCCAGGTCACAGCCCACTGCTCACCCTAACAGTACCTGTCAAGCTCTCACATCCCTTGCATTGCTCTCTTAGCTTCCCTACACACTGGTCCCACTCCACCCACATGGCCGTACCTCTAAGGCTTCAATGCATGAAAATGATCACAGCAGAGGGCCACACCTGACCTCTCTCTAGGTCAGGTTCTCAGGCACCACAATATACTCTTCAGAAAACTGTGCTACAGTCCACCCGGCCCACCAGGCTCATGGTGGGAAAGGTCAAAGGATGCCCATTCCTGCCCACAGGTTCTTTACATGCAAGATTCTGGGAAAGACAATCTTTGGTGGTCTAAGTGGTTGCCATGCTCCTGTGAGTAATGTCCAAATTCTCACTGGTTCGCCACACTAGACTTGGTTAGAATCTCCATCCAGGTGATTAGAATCAGACTTCTCAGGAGAAGTCCTGCTCTCATCACTTGAAATGAGGTTTCCGCCAGCTCCACCCTCCTCCACAACATGGCAGACTTCACTGAACTAAGGGTGTTTCCCCCTCAGACACTACCTTCCTCTTCACTGCTGTGAGACAGGTGCACCCAGCAGGCTAAAAGCCAAATGCTGGCTTCTTCCTCAGACGGGAGAGAACAAACAGCACAGGCAGACCTCACAGTCACACTTAGAACTAACTTTCACTAATTATCCACTGAGTGCTTTGCTGCACATGAAAATGTGAAAACAGTTCCCATGCCACCAATGGATAGATGGCTAAGCTTTCCATCCGGAATGCTTTCCAACCACAAGGAGTGAAGTCCTGGAATGCTCTATAACATGGAGCTTTGCCTAGTAAGAGTTAGACAGTGAAAGCCACACAGCAGAATATTCTAAAGAAAGCGAACAAAGTCCTGCCACAGGAGCCGAATCTCTCAAAATCAGGTTCAGTGGCAGGGCACGTTCAGAAGTCACTCTGGTGATGAGCAGAGGCAAGCCTTGGTGCCCTGGGCAGTGGGAGCAGGTACGGGGCACACAGGTTTCTCCCCTGATCTGACATGGAGTGGCGTCAGTGAAAAGCTGCTGTGCTTGGCTGACTAGGGGCCTGGCTTCATCCCTAAACCAGTGCTGGGACTGGAAGCTGTGCACATCTGGCTCCAAGTTCACTTTTGAAAAGGGCACTTCCAGACACCATCTAGACATTGCCCCAGGCCTCTGCCTTTACCCGCATTTAGCCTTTCTCATTTTAATTTATATATAAACTGTATTCCCGTCAGCACTCCTGGTTACTTCTAGAAGCACCTTAACTCTAGTGGCTCTTATGTTTGCCCTACCAGTGCCCAGCAGAGAACTTGGTCATCACTGCTGGATGGCAAGTTATTTCAAAACTTACCAATTAAGAGCGAGAAAGAGGAGCTGGAGAGATGGCTCAGTGGTTAAGAGCACTGGCTTGCTCTTGTAGAGGACCTGGGTTCAGTTCCCAACACCCACATGGTGGTTAACACATGCAGACTCATACACATATTAAAAAAAAAAAAAAGATTTCTGGATTTATGGGGTGGCCCTCCCTGAGATGAAAGTGACACCCTACAAGATGCCTTTGTGCCACAACTTTAAGTCTTTGATACAATTGCTATTCATTCTGGGATTCAATGTTTTTAGAAACATGATCGCACACATTGTAAAAAAAAAATCTAACTTGTCTCTGTGTATTCTTTTGTAAGACAGTGTCACTTTAAGAAGGTTTTATTTAGACATATACATATGGAAAATTAGCATCTTAGGTTGCTTCTTATGGCACAAACTGCAGCACCAATATTTTATTATGTAGACAGACAATCAGAGAGGCTACCTCCCCCTATACTGTGCCTTTAAAAAGCTTTTTATTTTTAAAATATTTTATTTTTATTATTTTGCATGTATGAGTGTGTTGCCTGCATGTATGTGAGTGCACCCATGTTGCACAATGCCCACAGAGGTCAGAAGAGGGCATCGGATTCCCTGGATCTGGAGTTAAGGACAGTTGTTAATCACCATGTGGGCGCTATGAACAGAACCCAGGTCCTCTGCAAGAGCAGCCAGTGCTCTTAACCACTGAGCCATCTCTCCAATCCCAGCTTTTTTATTTTTAATTTTCTTGCATTTTTATTTGTGTGTGCATATACACATGCCATTGGATCGCACCAGCTCCCGCCCCACTTTTTGTATAACAGATTTTTGAAGGATAGTTTCATGTGTGAAAAATCAAATAAACTGTGTGAACTTCTAGCACAAGTAAATTAAGTAAATAGGGAGCTGGGCGTAGTGCTGGGGGAAAAGGAAGGAAGATCTCAAATTCAAGGTCAACCTGGGTTATCAGCAAGATCCTGTGTCATCAAACCAACCAAAGGACTGAGGAGACTGCTCGGCGACAGAGCACTACTGTGCACACAGGAGGACCTAAGTTTAAATCCGCTGCACCCATATAACAAGAGCTTGCCATGACGTCTGCAAACCCAGTGTGTGGGAGGTAGAGGCCCGAGGGTCATTGGGCTCTGCTGACAGCCTGCCTAGCTCCAGGTTCAGTTAACTAGAACTTAAGTGGGGAGCGAGAGCAGGACACGCAGTGCTTCCTCTGGCTTCCAAGTGCATGCACGGGTAGGCAGACAGACACACGGAAAACCCAGAAAAAAACCCAGAAGGAAAAACAAACCAAAAAGAACATGACAGAGTGTCGGGTGTTCGTTTCTTTGTAAGTTCCTCCATTTCCCCCTCCCTACCAAAATATATAATGAAAAATTCAGATAAAAAAAAAAAAAGAACATGACAAACACCATCCACCCAATCAGCACTAATCTCTCAGATCCAAATGGAGGATGCCATCTCTGGTAGGGCCGTGGGAATCCAGACTGTGGAAAGGTATGGGGGAAGAAGTTAACACAAACCCCACTCTGAACTGTCTGGTGTCTGGGGCAAGCTAGGACCCTGCTCTCCTTGAGCTGGAGGGAGTTACAGGAGGACATTGCCATGCACATGGTTCAGACCCACCACCAGGGCAGGTATCTCCTAGACAACTGCTCTCCTAGCCCCAGTGCCATCTACTCCTGCTGGACAAATGCTCCATGGTTCTGGAAGGCTCATTCCAAGTCCCAGCAAAGCCAGAATCTGAAATATGGACCCTACACACTGGCTGGCCACCAGGTCCTTCTATCAAGTCAGACGAAAAAACTGCTCACTCAGTAAGATGGCGGTACAGGGGACCAAGAGAACAGTTAAGAAAAGCCAACCAGGCGTAGTGACACACCTCTTTAATCCCTGCATTTGAGAGGTGAAGGCTGAGACAGGTGGATCTCTGTGAGTTTGAGGCTAGTCTGGCCTACACAGCAATCTCCAGGCCAGCCAAAGCTACAAAGGGCAACTCTGTCTCAAAAAAATAAAATGAATAAAATAAAATAAAACAAAAAGGAAAGAAAGAAGAGAAAAGAAAAAGAGAACCCCTGAGTCACCCCACACCAAGAAGGTGCCAGGAGTCAGACCTCCACATACCAAGTGAGGTGGTCCTTAAACATGAGGTAAAGGCTTTATAACCGCACAATTCTGGACGCTAGCCCATCTTAAACTCAAGAACAGAGCTGTATAATGTTCCTAACTGAGGAGACCGAGGAGCACAGAGACCTCTGTTTTGATAAAACACTCTAAAAGAATCCAGTGAAAATCTCTCTGGGGCTTTAAAAACCAAAACTGGTGGTAAAGCTCGTGAAAAAAGTACAAAAAAGAGTAAAGAAAATATAAGTCGTGAACACTCTCCAGGCTGGGCGCCGAACTACACCATGGACCTCAAGGACTGAAATGATGGAAGGGGAACCCAGACCACCAATGACCTGGATGAAGACACAGGGTCTGCCAGGCCTACTGGCCTATGTGCACCTGCCAGGTCTCCTGGCCTGCCGAGAGCGTGCACACATGCTCTGCAGATGTACAAAGGCAACCCCACCCAAGGCCCGTGTTGGTCTGCGCCTCATTTCTGGGACCAATTTCCATACGGGGGTTTTTGTAGAAAATGAGAGAGTGGTTTCTTCTCAATTCCTAAGATGGAGTTTTTGACCACTCATATTCAACACCTAAGTGACAGGTGCTGCCAAAACAGGTCCAAAACAGACAGTGTCACTGATTGACCAGTATGAATTCCCCAGGGCCTCCCCGGGCGGCCCTCCACGTGGCTTTCCGGCACTGCTGTGCCCTGTGCTGAAGAGCTCTCTCCTCACCCCCATATTCTTACCTTTCCCGCTCCATCACTTCCCAGACACACCTTGGCTAGCTACAGGTGGATCTGTCAAGCTTTTCTGGCTTCTGGTGCAAGGTGTGGCTCAGATCCTAGCTAAGAGATGCTTAGAGTCCACACATGATGAACTAGAACTGCCCTGAGAGGAGGTGTCAGAGCAGGTACACACTGGGACAAGGGCAGAGGAGGGGGCAAGAGAGAGCCAAGGCACCTCGTGTCTCAGGAAAGCTAGGGTCCAGCACCCGAGTAAATTAACAGGTGGGAGGCAGGGAGAAGTGACCCTTCTCAAAGGGTTCCTGATGCATACATTTTTCCCGTCTCACCGGGGCCTTAAAAACTGAGTAACACTCAAATACGAGCTGGAGAGATGGCAGAGAGGTTAAGAGCACTGGCTGCCCTTGCAGAGAAACTGGGTTCAGTTCCCAAACCACCCAATTCTAGGGGATCCGATGCCCTATTCTGTCCTCCACAGGCATTGCATGACACAGGTGCACTTACATACATGCAGGCAAAACACTCATACACATAAAATAAATCCAAAAAGAATAAAAAACACTGAATAAGGCTCAGATGAATACAAAGTATTTAATAATTATAAATGCATAAAGCATTCAGAAGTAAAACTGCAGCACAGTTTTACAACACAGACATTAGACTCCTATTAAAAATCTGCAAACAAAGTAAGGGAAGGGGCAAGGCCTGGGACAGACCCTCAACTTCCCCAGACATGTGTGCCCTTTGGGGACCTGGGAAGGCTTGTGAAACACCCATTACTCCTGATCACCAAGGCAAACACCTCAAAGCATGCTCACTAGGTCCATCAGGACACTCTCCCTTGACAAAGCCACTGAGGCCACACTGAGCCCGAAAACGTGAGCAGAAGGCTCCTTCAGCAGCTACTTGGACAAAAGCAAAGCAGCAGAGCACATGACAGCCCCTTCCCGCCCCAAAAATCTGCAACTCTCTGAAACAGGGTTAAGAATGGCAGCTAAACACGCGTATCAGAACACGTGTTCAGAAGTATCAGAACACACTGTCCAGTGACAGCCACACCCCTCCCAGTGAAAGCCCTAGACAGGGATGTTCTGCACCCCACTGAACTCTGGCTTACTCCTTTCTAGCAGAGAGGGCGCCGCCCATACACAACAGTGTGCACAGCCCCAGCAACAAGGCCTGGCAGCGTTCACAGCGAGGCTGTAGGTCTGCTGGCAACTAGCCAGTCTGCCAGCAACTCTCTGCAGCAATTCACATACAGGCATGCTGTCTCCTGACAGGGGCAAAGACTCTGTGGTAGAACCGGTGGCGGCTTCCAGGAGACGTGGGAAACACCTGAGATACTGAGCCACGGAGCCTGGTTTCCTGGGCAGAACACTGAAGGTGCTCCTCCCTCCTCTGACCAGCTCTGCTGTTTCCACATCTGCTTGACACAGGAGGATCCCTTTTACCAAATGGCAGGTCTCCATGGAGCCAGCTCTATTTCCAGCAGGCCTGAAGCCCAGAGCTGCCTCCAGGGGACAAGTACTAGGAGAACCACACTGTGAGGTGAGTCGGGGAGACACTGAGGAGAGAATGGGAGCCGGCCCCATGTGCTGCCAGCCAACCCCACAAGGCCTGCATCAAAGCCAGGCAACCAGCAGCCCTCTCCTACACAAAGGACCGTGACCTGGGCCCTCCCTGCCCCACCCATAACTCGGAACCTAACCAGTACACACGCTGAGGCCAGGGCCCAGGTTCTGTCCAGCATGTTACCTGATTTGCTCCCAGGTCTTGGTGGCCAAGTGCAGGACCCAGAGATCCTTGTAATGGTAGAACTGCTCTCCATCGGGAGATGCAAACTCCCCGCCGAAGATCCACAGCTGACCGCCGCCCTGAGGTACCACCACAGCCTGTTAAAGGAAGCAGACAGGTTAGGTCAGCCACAGAGCAGCAAGTGGCCCCAGGGTGACCAGCAGCATCAGCATTGCCCACTTGGGACTCCCTGAACAATCATCCTCTCCTTCTGAGGGGAAGATTCTAGAACAAACCTCTCTAGGCACACTAACTAGATTCAAAGACTGAATATGTCTATGCTTCCCTAGATTTCAAGACGGACACCCACTTATAGTCAACGTCAGACCCTGTTGAAGTAAACGTGGTAAAAACCCCACCTGTTATAAGCTGCTACAATGAAGCCGTTTCAGCCTTTTTACTTATTTTACTTGTGCATGTATATGTGTGTGAGTCAAATGCACACGTGTGAGCTTTGCACACACCTGTGTATGTGCATGGAGGTCAGAGAGCAGCAGGTGTTCATCCATCACTCACCCCTATTCTCTTAAGGTCTCCCACTGAAGCTGGAGCCAGCCATCAGGCCCCAGTGCTGGGGTTCAGGTGTGCACGACCAGGCCCATCTTTTTACATGGGTGCCAGGATCTGAACTCAGGTCCTCATGTTTGTGCAGCAAGCATTCTTACCCATTGAACATCTCTCCAGTCTGTTTCAGCCCACTTAACCCTTTCCTACATGCCAGGCACTACACAGTTAATAAAGAGGGCTTCCAGATGGGGCATGGAAAGTTTGCCCCATCCAGGCACCTACTTGTGCACAGCAGGCTGGAGTCTGCTCATGCTGAGGGCAGCTGAATTTGAAGGCAAAGTACTGAGGAGAGGGGACAGGAGAGAAAGAGAGCTAGCAATCCACCATGGGTTCCTCGGAGCCCTCGTCCAGGCTGTGCGAAGTCTCCACCAGAACACAAGACCCAGAAGAGCACACACAATACTATCAAGTGACATCAGAGTGAAGAGGTCACTATCACTCAGCAGGGACCCCCAAAGGGGCTTAACCGGCTCTCAGCACCCCACGAAGATCAAGATGATCTGCCAGGAACTCAACTGCCACCGCCTGGAGAATGCATAACATAGCTCACAGACACTCCAGAGGCGATCACAAAGCCCAGCTCCCAGCCATAGCACAAGAAATGTGAGCTACAGGAGAGCCAGCAGGTGGCAGAGATGCCTGAGATGACAGGGTCACAGATAAGGACTTTAAGACAATTGTAACCAGAGCCAGAAGGCTTAAAAGAAATCAGACACGGGGCTGGAGAGCTGGCTCAGCGGTTAAGAACACTGGTTGTTCTTGCAGACCTGGGTTCGAATCCCAGCACCCACATGGCGGCTAACAACTGTCTGTAACTCCAGGTCCAGGGCATCCGACAGTCCTCTTCTGACCTCCGAGGCATTGCACGACACGGGTGCACTCACATACATGCAGGCAATACACTCATACACAAAAAATAAAAATAATAAATAATAAATTAAAAAAAAAGAAAAGTAGCCAGTTTCTTGGCTAAAAGTCAAAATGTCCAGCAACATACTCTGTTCCAAGGCCAAAAATGTCTAAAGTACTTGGGAGCTTGTAGCTAATCCTTAAAAGATTTTAGGGTTACCTCTTCAGAGGGGGCATGTAGGTGTTGGAAGGTAGGGAGTGGGCAAGGATTTGATCAAAACACCTTATATGCATGTATGAAATTCTCAATAAAGTTTTTGTAAAAGTTAAAAAAGTTGTCCTCCCACCTGCACACACACCCATGCCATGGCACATGACTACACACACACAAGCTGTGGCCAAGCAGCAGCATGAGACGAAGCCCAGGGCCACTTCCTACTTACCGTCTACACAAAACAGCACCCAAAGAGATCCTTAAATAGACACACAGTATAAACACACTACAACAGGCCGGGGAGAGGGCTCAGTCGGTAGAGTGCTTGCTGCATAAGCATGAAGACTAAGTTTGATCACCTAGGACCCACTTAAAAAAGCTGGGCCTGGTGGCACATGCTCAAAATCCTAGCACTCTAGAGCAGAGACAGGAGCCCTGGGATGCACTAGAGAGTCGGAGCAGCAAGTTCCAGATTCAATGAGCCTCTGCCTCAATAAATAAATACACATAGAAAGAAATAAGATGGATTAAGGAAGACATCGGAAGTCAACCTCTGGTATCTGCATGCATGTGTGCATGCTAACACACACATACACACACACACACACACACACACACACATCTATACTTCCTATGAAATTACTCAAACTTCTAGGAACTCTATCCTAAGAAAACCTCTCTTGCCATCAAGACTCAAAGGCAATGACTCTCTTCCTCAGCACAGAAGTGTCCGGTGCCTACACTTCTGAGAGACTCTGCTTTCTAGAGCTGTCCACTTCAGGAAGCCGACACACCTTTACCAGGAGTTTCTATGGAAACTGGTTTACACACACGCTGAAAAGGGCAGCAACCCAGACTGTCATCAAACATACTTTGTTCACCTTTGAAGACAGGCTTGAGATGTAACTATTTCAAATAGTCTAGCTGCGGCTCAAACACCCGTAACCAGCTACCAAAGAGTAAAGAGTTACGTAGCTTCATATCATAGTAAGAAAACAGAGAAAGAAACAAGGGCTGAGCCAGCAACTCACAACTGTAATTTCAGCACTGAGAAGGCTGGGGCAAAAAACCCCACGTCTGCTAAAAAGGTATCAACGGTGTAAGGTTTATCTGAAAACCCAGGCAGAGTGGCAGGTTTAAGTCAGAACATGCCGGCATTCACCTGAAATGCAGTGGTAGGCGGCACCCCGAAGCTGCTTCCCACCATCAGGCACTGTCTTCACAGAAGCCATCAGGACACAGGCTGGGCTGTCAAGCAGCCCAGGACAAACCTAGCCCCCTTGCAAGAGAACAGGAGCTGGTGGGCTGCACTGGTGGCAGGTGGCTTTGCCTGCCACTGCCTGTTCCCCGAGACTCACTGAAGACCTCATGCCCCAGTCCATGTGTCCCATCACTGACACACTTGATTGGAAATGAAACAAGAAAAAAAAAAAAGAAACCAACTTCAAATATATGTACAGCAGCAGACACAACAGTTTTGAAGAAACCATTCAAATAGGTGGCAACCAGCATTCTCTGGGTCTAACAAAACCAAAAGTGGCCACATGGCCAAGTGCTAGTGCACACCCACACACCTCAAGGTACACAGCAATGTCTTTCCCACGCACCTGTCTCATGATGCCCTGTGCTTCTAGGTGCTTGGATTTACTTACTACTATAACTGGAATACACAGAAACCCTTGAATTCACAACCTCCAGTATGCCACAAACAGCAACCGAGACACTCCAACAAAGCACAGACAGCAGTGTGACAGCAGTGTGAGTGCTTGCCCAGCACAAAGCTCTGTACCCTGCATTCCCAGCACTGCCAAACACGGCACGGCACGGCATGGCACACTAAACTTCTGGTGTCAGCCTTGGGCTTCTGCTGAGGGAGCCCAAACCCTTCCCAAGCCAGACATCCTCAAGATCAAACAGAGAACTCAGCAGGGAAGGCAAGTGTGTCTCCCAGCTGGTACCCAACACACAGACGAGGCTCTGCTTCTCCAGCACATGGACTCCTCAAAGGCCTACTTCAGGGCGTCAGGCAGCCAGGACTCTGCTGGATGCTGTCAGTGAGACGATGACCACCTCACAATCAAGCCTGAGGTGAGCTCAGTCTACTCTAAGGAAACAGCTGCCACCCTCCCTTTCTTGTCATGGTTTTGTTGTCTTTTTTTTTTTTTTTTTTCTTTTAGAGACAGGGTTTCCCTGTAGCCCCAGCTGGCCTGGAACTCACTATGTAGACCAGGCTGGCCTCGAACTCACAGAGATCCGCCTGCCTCTGCCTCCTGAGTGCTGGGACTACATGTATAGCCCAGGCTGGCCTCGAACTCATGATCCTCCTGCCTCTGCCTCTTCAGCACATCCTACCAGCGTGCGCCACCACAACCAGCTATTTTGTTTTTTGAGACAGGGTCTCCCTGTAGCCTCAGCTGGCATGGAACTCGCTATGTAGACCAGTCTAGCCTCCATCTCACAGAGATCTGCTTGCCTCTGCCTCCTGAGTGCAGCTAACAGCTGCAACTTGTCTTTTTGATTCCTTATGAGAAAATGTACTTTATTTCAAGAGAAAATGCACTTTATTTCAAGCGTGCTCTGGTCAGCAGTACTTTGGGGAAATAATCCAGGGGTAGACAGAAGCTCAAAGTTTTTGCTCCCACTTCTCAACCTCCAGCCTCACTCAGCCAGCTGTCTGCGGCCTCCAGTCCACAAAGAGCTGTCCCTAGCACCACACCCACCCTCCTCCCAGGAAAGGAGAATGAAAGGTTCTAAGGAGGAGCTGTAGTGGAAGAGGAGGATAGACGGAGCTCAGGCCATACTAGACACTGGAAATGCTTTTCTGAGGTGGAGCAACTCCAACCTGCTGTGTGTCAGCAGAAACCAACCACAAGCTTACAATACAATTCATTCTAAAGTAATTCTTTTTCTCCCACTATCCGCCCCATTCTTGAACAGTCCACCTTCTTGTGATCACCACCAGCCCAGACCTGGGGCACATGGGGTGCACTCACCCAAACACACAGAGCTTTCTGCCAGGAAGCTATTATACGTCAGCCGCTGTGCAGTGTCATGCTGTGGAGGGGCTCCCTCCCTTCTCATAGGTAAAGAAACAAGTGCTGGAAAAGGCGCTCAGGAAGAAGTCCAGGAAGATGGCTGAGCCCACTGCAGAGGCTCACACCTGTCACCCCAGCCCGCAGGAGGCTAAGGCCGGAGGTTCACCAAAGCCAGCCTAGGTCACAAAGTGAGACCCTGTCTCAAAACTAAAAAGAAAAGGACAGCACCAGAATGACTTTGAAGGTCCAGCTCTCAAGGGAGGCAACCTGCCACCTACAGACTCTGCCAATGTGTTCAGGTGTTACCTGGTGTGCACAGCGCCGTGGAGGTGGACCTGGGATGTCGACTTTTGTCCAGGTGTCCTTCCTGATACTGTAGATATAGAGCTCGTTATACACAAAGGTCTGCAGGAGGAAGCAGAGCGGCACATTGGTAGTGGAGGACAGCAGTGTAGGGCTGCTCTTGGTCATTACAAGTCCCAGGAAGTCTGTCCCCTACACTGAGCCACACATCCAGCTGACAAGCCACGTACAGCCCCCAAGATCCTCTGAGCACAAGACAGAAGTTCTCAATTTGCCATGGGGCTAAATCTCAAGAAATTACAAGCAGGTGAAAATAAGTTGAAATACATTTTGCATGTCTAACTGCCAAGTCTTCTAGTTCAGGCCAGGATCTTCCATGGACCAGAGCACTGGCCTCAGCCTGTGGCCAGGCGGCCAGCTGACACAGTCTGCTTTATAAAGCTCTGAGACGTCACAGAATGACGTTCTGATGTGAAGACACAGCAGCTGCATGGGTGTCCTCTCCCCACTCTGCAGTCAAAAACCTCACAAACAACCCCTTGTAAGTTGGGACCATCTGTACAAAGAAAACACAGTGTTGGCAACTGATTTCTCAGTCCCCAAGAGCCTCTGCTGCCGAGCAAGACTCGCCACTCTGCATCAAGCCAGTTTTGAAATGCATGAAATGCATCAAGCAGCTGGACATGTGAAGCTAGACTTGGAGCCTCGCAGGCTACTGGAGAGACGCACCTCTGCTTTCCACAGCTTCCCCAGCATCAAACCCAGGGTCTTGCAGCTCAAAAATAAAAGGTGGGGCTGGAGAGAGGCTCAGAGGTTAAGAGCACCAGCTGCTCTTGCAGGGGACCCGGGTTCAGTTCCCAGCACCCATGTGGCAGCTAACAGTCATCTGTAACTCCAGCTCCAAGAGCTCTGATGCCCTCTTTTGGCCTTTGCATACAGGAACATGGTGCACTTACACACATGCAGACAAAACACTCATATACATAAAAAAAATTAAAAAAATAAAAGATACTGGCTGGCCTTTAATCCCAGCACTCGGGAGGCAGAGGCAGGCAGATCTCTGTGAGTTCAAGGCCAGCCTGGTCTACGTAGTGAGTTCCAGGACAGCTGGGACTACAAGGAGACCCTGTCTCAAAAAGACCAAAATAAATAAATAAATAAATAAAAGATACCCCCACAATTTTACTAACCCTTTCCCCATTAAAACAACATTGAGGGCTAGAATTAAGAGCTCACTGTCGTACAGGGCTTGCCTACCACGTAAAGCTCTGGGATTGTTTCCCAGCACCACAAAGCTTTGGCAATTCTGAAGCAGTGTATAGTGCAAAGGCGTGGCCCAGTACTTGGGAGTTGAGGCTCAGCTGGTTCAGAGGAGACCAGGGCCCCTGCAGAACTGGTGCTGAACTCAGAAGTCCCTGAAGGTCCTGGAGACTGGTCAAAGGCACCCCATTATCAAGCCTGACACTCAGGAGATGAGAAGTGAAAGACCGCAGCATATTTACATCACCACTTTAAATTTACTTCAAACCAGTCCGAAACAGTTGGGAGAAAAGAAAAAAATATATACTTTACTTTTTGGCCATTGAAATATTCACCTCCGAAAAGGATTAATTCATCTTTCTCAGGGTGAGCAGACAGGGACGCATTTAACCTGCAAGACAGAAGCCGCAGAGAAGCAGTGTCAGAACACATGACACCTGGCTGCACATACCCCTCCCATCAGCATGTCTTCCACCAGAGTCTCCCCTCCTCAACATCCAAGAGAGGAGCAGGCCCAAGTACCACTCAGCCTCCCAGTACCAGGTTCTTGCTCCAGGAGAGACCTGCTTGGACCTGGCTGAAAACATCAGCAAGCAGGGAGAAATCCAGACCTCGACTCACATTGCCACCTTCCAGACCTGCCCTGGAGAGGTCTTGTCTAGCCTTTAAATCATAAGCAAACCAAGGAGTGGTGGCTCATGACTGCAATCCTAGCCTCTAATCTGAGGCCTCTATTCTGCTCTTGGGTATTTACTGTGCACAAACAGTTTGTAGGCTGAGAAAATCTGCAGTAAAGTAAAGTGGTGGCATATGCCTTTAAATCCCAGCACTCGGTAAGAAGAGACAGGGAGATCTCTGTGAGTTCAAGGCCAGCATGGTCTACGTAGTGAGTTCCAGGACAGCTGGGACTACAGGGAGACGCTGTCTCAAAAAGACCAAAAAAAAAAAAAGGTTAAAATGACCAATTTTATGTTACATGTTGCTCTAATAACATTTCTAAAAAATAAGGAGGGTAGGGAGAATAATCAAGATACATTGTATAAATGTGTGAAATGATGAAAGTACAAACCAGATAAAAGACAGCGCTGCCAAATTCCTGTCACTGCTCACTGAGCACATGACGCTCCTGTGGAATAGTGCCCAACACATCTTGGGAAGAGACTGTGTCGGGTCCAGAGCTGTGAATGCTAACCACGCGCACCTCAGCCAGGCACCACTGGAGGCACAGGCAGCGCGGTGGACACAGCCCTGAGCCAGGTCCTCCCTTGTTGTTAAGCTGCACCTGGGCTGACAGTTGGGTCTTATGGATTCTTGTTCTGTTTGGATGCAAAATGAAAACCCAAGGCTCAGGAGCTGGGGGTTTGCTCCCCCAGTGGGTAATGCTGCTAAGAGGTGAAAAGATCAGAAGCCGTCAACCTCATCAACACATCAGCCACTGCCAAGGCCAGAGCTGAATGGGCTATTAGGAGGTGGGGCCTGGCTAGAGGAATAAGTCACTGGGGACAGGCCTCTGGGTGGACCCTGTCTCCAAAGCCTTCTTCTGTCTCTCACTCCACCCTCCCCATGATGCTCTGCCACACCATGGCCCAGAAACAAGGCAGCCAAGTGACCATGGACTGAAACCATGAGCCAATGAACCCTCCTCCCTGCGGCTGACTCCCAGACACTGTCACAGCAACAGAAAGCTAAGCTCGTGGAGAGGTGGGAGGTCATGGGAGATCTTAACTCCTCCCTTCAGTTCACATTCCGCTCCCTTCTACCAGAAGTACTCTCCAGGCTTTTCAAACCACCTCGACATTAAACTTGACTTTGGAGGCAATGTTACCTTAGAAAAAGTTCCATTCATCATAAAACAAACAACACATTCAAAGTGGCTGGCTTTCCTCAGGGATGTCAGACTTCAGCGATTCAGAAGAGCTGCCTGTCCACCATGCAGGCCAGGCCAGAGACGGCATGCTGACTCAAGGAAAAGTAGAAGCCAAGTCCAGGCAGAATTCATCACCCTGCATTCCACCCAGGGCTCATCACTGAATCCCTCCTCCCACTCCTTGGAACAGGCAATGCCCAAAGCCCACGTGAGCCATCAGGGCCATCACCACACTACTATCACATCCCCAAGAGCCAGGTCCTAGGCTCCCACCCAGGCACGTTACCGAGACAAGTTCAAACCCAGCTAAGAAGGAAGCAATCATCTCATCTAGACAGCAGGGGCTGCTGGTGAGGCTTCACCACTTTCACAGCTGATGATACTCTGCCTACCCTGGATGACACAGCTTATGAGGGCACCGGTCCTCTCCAATGCCTGGCCCGCTGAGTCAGAGCCTCCACTGAACAGCAAAGAGAATTAGGGGCCCTGAATCAAATGAGAGAATTAGACCCTGGAAGCAGAGAGGAAGCCAGGTGGAGACTGAGCTGCTTGTTCAGCTCATTCCATTCCAGGATGCAAAAGCCTCGAGATCTCTCTCGTAATTTACAAATTCACTTAAAATGAACAGCTACAATTTATGTTTAAGAAACTGCACATAGGAATTCAAAAGCATTCAAGTCTGGCATGGTGGCGCATGCTTTTAATCACAGTACTTGGGAGCCAGAGGCAGAGGCAAGCAAATTTCTGTGAGTTCAAGGCCAGCCTGATCTATATAGTGAGTTCCAGGCCAGCTGGGGCTACAGGGAGACCCTGTCTCAAAAAGAAAAAAAAAAAGTAAAAGCATTCAGAACAAACAGTAAAAAGCTGTGATCGTCAGCCCACACCTGTGATGCACTCTTAAGACTACTGAGACCTAAAAGAAAGCTCGAGAGGCCACACCTGTTCCACAAGCTGTGGCAGAAGCAGCGTGCCAGGAGACTCTTCTCCATGTCTCTGCAGGGCAGGAGCACTGACAGTCATACACCAGCTCTTCAGAGGACAGTGACTCATGGCACTTAAGGGAAAATGGCCCAAGTGTCCAGACATTTAAACATGGTACCAATATCAAGCAGCTTTCCAACTTAAGAGAAAGGAAATTATATAAAACCAAAAGGTAAGAGCTTGCTCACTTACCGCGGGGAGGGTGGAGAGCACAGGGTCTCTGTGACCTGGGTCTTTTTGGCATCCAGGGTCTGGAAATGGGCTATGAGGGCTTCCAGGTCTTCCTAAGAACACAAAAGTGACCGAATGTGAGACTTGGGCTAAACCTGTTCCAGAGTCAAAGACATACCAGCCTCCCTCCCATTGGTCTGATTGGACTCAGGGGTCCTAACACGAGTTTGAAATACAGAGTGTATTCACATTAAGGAAATATTCAGTGTGACCCTGAAGGCAGTTTCCGTGTAGGTGTACATGCATGCATAATCATTCCAGATCCCCCCTGCCACAGAGGGCTTCTATGGAGGGGACCCTATCCTGGCCACAGTTCTCAAGTCTTCAATGGCTTCTGACAACCCAGGCTGCATGTGTCACTAGTGTGCTCTCTACACAACCGTGCCTGGGATTCCTCTTGGTCACTGGTTGTCTGCGGCTCCCATTTCTATGATGGAATATAAGCTCCAGGAGAGCAGGCCTTAACGGGGGCCTGCAGTCTACCCCTCACCAGCCCATTTCCCAGCTGTGGCGGCAGACCCAGAGAGTAAGGTCTGATTCACGGGCATGCTAGGCAGCACTAGAGCTGAGCCTTCCCATCCCCACTCAGTACCCAATACCCACTGCACCCCAGAGCTCCATGGCTTATCTGCCACTCAGAACTTTCCCTGCTGTCCCTGCTCTCTGAACTCTCACTCCCCTCCTCTTATGCAAACTGAGACCTGGGATCTCAGATCTAACCCTTCTTTTCCTCCCCACATCACACACACACATGCACACGCACACGCACACCCACACGCCCTCCCACCCTGTTCTCACACCCTGCAGGAAGTCAGGTGTCTTTCTTGCAGCTGCCAACACTTGCAGAGCACATTCCTTCTCTACCACTCTCCGCAGGTGACACTGCCTCCTCAGTTCTCTGGGCCTGAAGAGGCCCCTGCACCCCTTCCCTGGGCTTCCTCCTGCTCACCCCAGTCCCAGCCCAGGGGCTCTCTCTTCAGGACAGACTACCCGTTATTTTTAAATTACATAATATGTAACAGGCACCCCATCTACACATCCATCAGCTCAAGGAAGACACCACCCTGGAAAGCTGGCACCCCATGTAGCTCCCCAGATTTCTGGAGAAACCATGATCTGGAACTGGTGCTATTTATTTATTTAGCAGGGTCTGCTATGTAGCTCAAGCTGGTCTTGAACTGACACTCCACCTGCCTCAGCCTACTATACAGCATGTGTCTCAGTTTCTCTTTCAAGGCTATAACAAACCTCAACGAAAACAACTTAAGGGGACAAGGTTCATTCTATCTCACTGCTCCAGGTCAAAATCCATCCTGGCAGGAACCAAGCACTAGGAGTGTGATGCAGCTGGTCACATGACACCCACAGTCAGGAGAGCAAATGCATGTGTGCACGCTAGTACTGGGCTCCCTTTCTCCACTCAACAGTCCAAGGTCCCAGTCAAAAGAGGAACGCTGCCCATGCAGGTCTTCCCACCTCAATCCATGTAGTTAGCATAATCCCCCAGAGACAAGCTAGAGCCCCATCTCCTACATGACTCTAGATTTTGTCAATCTGACAACACTATCAGAGCATGCTAGGATGATTGGACCCATCAAGGACCCATCAATACCACACAAAGAACACAAACAAAGCGGAAGTAACTCGGCAAGGCACATTTTACTTTTGTAAAAGGGTGACCTACGTGACCAGTCCGATCCACCAAGTCCACACAGGACCCGGAAGCCTAGGGACTTTTATCCCTAAAGAAAGAGAACTGAGTCCTTTCCCCATTGGCTGGGGTCCAACCTCACAGTCTTTCCCAGTTAGCTAGTTTAAAAGAATTGGCATAGGGCTGGAGAGATGGTTCAGCGGTTAAGCCACTGCCTGCTCTTGCAGAAGACCAGGAATTGAATCCCAGCACCCATGTTGACTAACAACTATCTCTAACTCCAGTTTCAAGGGATCCAAGACCCTCTTCTGTCCTCTGTGGGCATTGTACGACACCGGTGCCCTTACAATACATGCAGGCCTAACACTCATACACATAAAATAAAAATAATTTTTAAAAATTTTATTTATTATTTTTATTTTATGTGTATGCGTGTATTGCCTGCATGTAGGTAAGTGCACCTGTGTCATGCAATGCCCACGGAGGTCAGACGAGGCCGTCGGATCCCCCTGGGACTGGAGTTACAGACAGTTGTTAGCTGCCATGTGGGTGCTGGGATTCAAACCCGGGCCTTCTGCAAGAACAGCCAGTGTTCTTAACCGCTGAGCCATCTCTCCAGCCCCAATTTTTTTTTAATTAAAAATAAAAAATAAAAGAATCAGTGAGAAGGGAGAAGAGCTCCACTCCAGGCCATCAGGCTCAGGAATGCATGGGGCCTTTCCTTAAATGAAAGTCTTACAGGGTATGGTGTGATGAAAAGATTACAATTCCTTGTATAAACCAAGTTCCAAGCTTTACAGGATTTGAAAGAAAAGGCTAATATCTACTGTTTCTTTCAGGAATAAAGGAGATGTGGCTGGACCAGTGACCTCAGGGAGAGTGGACACATCAGCCCTGGTTATCAGAATTCCCAACTGGCTCCAAGAGTCCCTGGGGCTTTGGAATGATGGGACATCAGTACCTTGATCAAGTTTTCCTGTGTATCACCGCTGAGAAGCTATTCCCTCTGGAATCGGGCTAAAGAGATGAACCAAAGCCTAAAGTTTGTTCAAGAATGAACCAAGCTGATGTGCAAGGTTCCTGCCTGGGTAATCCCGCCCCCATAATCAAAATCTCTCCCTCCCTCCCTCCCTCCCTCCCTCCCTAGAAGCTCTTGTTATGAGCATCTAGGTACCACACACTCCTGGGGGATGCAGCAGTCAGCTTCCAAGTGCTTCCTCTACACAGAGCTCTTGCCTAACGGTGCAGCACAGAGGACCTGAGTTCCTGTACTCCAGGCAGGGCCTGCTCCTGAAGTGGTTCAGGTAGCTGTTGCCGAGGCAAGACTCAAACTCAGACCCTGTGGCTGCAGAGCTGGTGAGTTTAATTGACCAAGAACCTCAGAATGTTTGCTCATAAAGCAAATTTGAGGGAAGAGTTCAACCCCATTATTTGACAGATGAGGAGATAGAAAAATGATATGGCTGGAGAGATGGTAGCTAAGAGCACTGGCTGCTCTTGCAGAGGACCTGGGTTTAATTCCCAGCACCCACATGGCAGCTAACAACCATCTGTAACTCCAGTTCCAAGGGATCCGACTGCCCTCTTCTGCCATTCCCAGGTATTGCATGACACAGGTGCACTTACACATAGAAAATAAAAATAGTAAATTAGCTGGGTGTGATGGCCAAACCCACCTTTAATGCCAGCACTTGGGAGGCAGAGAAGGGCAGATGTCTCTGAGTTCGAGACCAGCCTGGTATGCGTAGTGAGCGCTAGGACAACTGGGACTACAGGAAGACCCTGTCTCAAAAAGGCCAAAAAATAGTAATAATTAATTAATTAAAAAAAAAGAAATGAGTGGCCTGGGGATAAAGGGGCACAGGAATGTGGCCAGGAGCTCTGAATCGGCGTTTGGTCAAATTCCAGCTCTGCACTTCTTCCAGGTGAGCCAAACTCTGAGCTCTGTAACCTGCTGGCCTTTGACTCCCTACCTGTCCGGTGCAAGGCCATGCTACCGCCTCACTAGCTGTGCGGAGGGGAGCCTAGACAACCCCGTGCCTGGCCCACTGCGGGGCCAACACTGGCCATCACGGCAGCCCCAGGCGAGGAAGGCCCAGGAATCGCTGCCAATTGTATGCACAGCCCTTAGCCCCAAGTTCGGCATTCCTGGGATAAGAGGGTGGGAAGGGCTGGAAAGGACACGAAAACAGGGCAATGGCGGGCACCAACCGGAACATCCTACAGCCCCAGCGACTTGTTTGGTTACTTAATCCCACTACAGCTCTCTCAGGGGGCAGGGGGAGGGTATGCGGGGCGCCGCGCAGACTGACCACCCGGCTTCCTCCAGCCCGCAGCCCCCACCCCCCGCCCCGCGCCCGTTCACTCACCTCCTCCTTCCGCGAGCGCTTGGACAGCTTCTTCTCCATCTTGGCGGCCGTTTTCTCCGCCCCGCGGCCCTTCTTCTCTTTCTTGCCCTTTTTGCCCATCGCGCCGGGTCTAAGGCAGAACCTGGATACCAGAAAAGGCTGGTGGCGACTCGACCAGAAGCAAGTGGCGCGCTAAATAAAGCGTCACTTCCGGTCCTCCACTCGCAGGTTCCTGAGCGGAAGCGATTCCCCGAGCTCTTGGGCTCCGCCTGCCATGTTAGGACACCGCCCCCTCCTGGGTACGCTTGCTCAGTGCGTGACTCTTAAACTCGCAGCCACCAAGAGGATGGGTGGGCTCATTCCCTAAAGGGGACTTCCGCCGAGAGTGAAGGGGGCCCCTTTTCTTTTTTATATATATTTTATTATTTATTATTTTTATTTTATGTGTATGAGTGTATTGCTTGCATGTAGGTAAGTGCCCCCGTGTTGTGCAATGCCCGCAGAGGTCAGAAGAAGGCGTCGGATCACCTGGAACTGGCGTTACGGATGGTTAGCTGCCGTGTGAGTGCTGGGACTCGAACCTGGGTCCTTCGCAAGAGCAGCCAGTTATCTTAACCGCTGAGCCACCTCTGCAGCCTGCAGCCCCTTTTCTAGTGATTCTGCGCTGAGCTGCGGAACAGTCGTTGCCCTTCTGCTGGTGTCGCCGGGTGGCCTGGGAGAGAGACCAGGGCTGGTGATGTCAGTCAACCCTGCGACCTGTGGTCAGAGAAACACGCTGTAGAAAACCTGCTCCAGGACCTGACTCAAATGGGAGTGTTGTTTGAAAGAACAGGTTAAGTGCTTATCACCTCAAGATGTCTTTGGACTGTAATCAAGGAATGGCGCAAAGTCAAGACAAGGCCAAGCAAAACACTGGCAAAGAAACGCATAGACTAGGAAATTATCTTACTTCTCTGTGGGAGCGCTGCCAAAACGCATCCTTAAAGAAACCGCCTTGAATCCGAACAACCCTGATCACTGAGGCTCTGAGGAAGGATGATTTCCCAGCCCACCCCCAAGCTTTGTCCATAAACCTATTTCTTTTTTAAAAAAAAAAAATTTATTTTATGTGTATGAGTGTATTGCCTGCATGTATGTGAGTGCACCAGAGTCGTGCAATGCCGCGGAGGTCAGAAGAGGGCTTCGGATTCCGCTGGAACTGGAGTTAAGGACGGTTCATAGCTGCCATGTGGGTGCTGGGAATCGAACCCAGGTCCTCTGCAAGAGCAGTCAGTGCTCTCAACCACTGAGCCATCTCTCCAGCCCCCCATAAACCTATCTCTTTAAGGAAAAAAACCAAAAATACTTTTGGCAGACAGAGTGGCTCCCGCCTTTAATCCCAGCACTCGGGAGGCCGAGGCAGATGGATCTCTGTGCGTTCCCAACCTGGTCTACATAGTTCTAGGTCAGTCAGGGCTACATAGTGAGACCATGTCTCAAGAAGAAAAAAAAACACTTTTTTTTTTTTGAAAAAATGATGTGTGATTCTTCCTGGAGAGGTGCACAGAAACAGCTATTCATCCCAAATAGGACACCAAAAGACAATTATTCCATCCAAGTCCAGCTTGGTGAACCAGTGAGTTTATGAGGGTTATTTACAGGCACATGGATGACCCAAATGCAGCTGCATCACAGGAAAGTCCCCAGTCAGCCATCCACCTGCTATGTGTTACAGCACACACACCCAACCACGGTGCAGCTGAGGGCAGGAGGGGGTGGTGGCTAAAATCTCAGCTGAGGGTCTGATGTCCCCCCTCCTTTTACAAGAGAAAGCTAATGGACCCAACTTTATGAGGGTCTCCTGGAGGTGATCCAACCACTCTGGTTTCAAGATGGTAACAACGATGTCATGCCTGGGGGACAGAATTCTGCTGCAAATGAGAAGGAAGGAACCAGATGGAGCATTTGTGACTTACAGCATTGCTTGCAGATCATGTGTGATGGTACAGGGGAAAGAAGGGCTCCCTGGTCAGAAAAAGACCTGGGAAATTCACAGTCACATGGCCTGAGTCTTCAGTGAGCTAGAGCAGGTTACACCGTCTCTTGCCTAAGGGACCAGTTATGTTTCCCTGTGTTCTGGGACCTTAAGAATATCCCTAATCCTGCGCTTTTTTGGTTGTATCAAGAAACCTTCAAGCAGTGCACTTGAAACAGAACAGCCCTTCAGTCAGAGCCCATCACACCTGCCCGAAATATATAACAGCACTCCCTCCTCGGGGCTTCCAAAGGGACAGTGTTTCTTGTAGAAGATTTAGAAGGGTCTGGAAGAGGCAGGGTTTAATGCTTTAAAATCTGAAACTCTTGAAACCAAATTGTGAGACTCTGGATGATACGTATTATAATGGTTTACATGAGGCTGAAGTTTTCATTACGAAGAGACAAGTGGAGCAGAGCATCTGAAGTGAGACCAGAATCTTACAACAGCAGAAAGGTTAGTACAGCGCCATTCTAGTGACATTCACGCTTTTGAAAATCTAATGGATTGTCTTGAATGTTATGTCACTTTTAGATTCTTTGCTGTGGTCAGGCGCCCTCTGCTGCCTTCAAGTTGAAGTTCAGGGGGAAAAAAAAGTCTTAACAATAGACTGATTAAACAAAAGTATGCCAACTTCTAATCATTCTAATCACCTGTACCACCAATAACGCGGTCAGAAGAGTTGCTCTGCTGTGGTATAGAGGAGCTGGTTCTTTACAGATTTCCCGTCTGGAAACTGATAATAATACTCCAGCCCGGAGTGGAGAAATGGCTCAGCAAGCGGTGACAAGCACATCCTGCTCTTGCAGAGAACCTGAGTTTAATGCCCAGCCACCTGCATTGGGGAACTCACAATCACTTGCTCCAAGGGGGATCCAGTGGTCCCTTCTGGCCTCTGCAGGTACCTGTACACACATGCACATACCCACATAGAGACACATAATTAACAGTAAAAATAAATCTTAAAATACCCCAACCGTTTTGGTTTTGGTTTTGGGTTTTTGTGTTTGTTTTTTGTCTTTTTGAGACAGGGTCTCCCTGTAGCCCCAGCTGCTCTGGAACTCACTGTGTAGACCAGGCTGGCCTCGAACTCACAGAGATCCACCTGCCTCTGCCTCCCGAGCACTGGGACTAAAGGCGTGCGCCACCATGCCCGGCCTGTACAGAATTCTTTAGCGACTCAAGCAAAATAACTGTAAAACAGCAAAAAACAACTTTTGGAGATTCTATGTATTCTTAAGTGAGGTCATGATTTTGAACTGACTGACGTGATGTTGCTTAACATGAACTGAATGCTATACCTGGTTCGACATTGTACCAGGCCACATGAGGCATGCCAAACAGAAGTGCACACACCAACTTCAAGGAGGTTTGTTCTAGTGAAAGACACATATATGAAGACACCCCACACACATATACTCATAATTTAATAAAAGCGGGTCTGGAGAGATGGATCCCCAGTTAAGAGCACTGGCTGCTCTTCAAGAGGACCAGGGTTCAGTTCCCAGCACCCACATGGCAGCTAACACCTGCCTGCAACTCCAGTTCCAGAGGATCCGCTGATGCTCTCTTCTGGCCTCTGCAGGCATTGCATGACACAGGTGCACTTAACGCATGCAGGCAGGCAAAATGCTCATACATATAAAAAAATTAATCAACCAAAAAATTAAAAATTATAAAAGTAGATCTTTTAAAAAAGAGTCCATGGATAGCCAGGTGTAGTGGCACAGGCCTTTGATCTCAGCACTCAAGAGGAAGAGACAGGCGGATCTCTGAGTTCGAGGACAGCCTCGTCTACATAGTGAGTTCCAGGTCAGCTGGGGCTACAGAGAGACCTTGTTTCAAAACAACAACAAAAAAGAAGTGGATAAATCGTTCCTACAGTTGGAAATTTAACACCCTTATCTCTGGGTTCAAGTCAAATAAGTAGAGGAATTCAGTCAAGATATATAACTTTGAACACCAGACTTTGTTTTTTTCATATTTTATTTATTATTTTTATTTTATGTGTGTATTGCCTGCGTGTGGGTAAGTGCACCCCTGTCATGCAATGCCTGTGGAGAACAGAAGAGGCTGTTGGATCCCCTGGAACTGGGATTTGAATCCCAGCACCCATATGGCAGCTAACAACTGTCCGTAACTCCAGTTCCAGGGGATCCGACAGCCTCTTCTGTTCTCCGCAGGCATTGCACGACATGTGTGCACGTACCTAACAACCAGTGTTCTTAACCGCTGAGCCATCTCCCAGCTCCTGACACCAGACTTTCGGTCAGTCAGTCAGCCAGTCAGTCAGTCAGTCAGTCAATCCTATTAGTCAACGAACGGCACATGACACGTGCAGAATTCCACCAGCTTGGTAGGCTCAGTCACTCCGGGAGCACATGGACCATGCTCCCAGGCTGTGAGCCATACCAAGATGCACATGAAAGGACTATCCCTGTGTCCTCTTCAGCTAGGACAGAAATCAATTGGAGATGTGTAACAAATGGTTACTGAGAAGGTGTCTGGGGATGGGGCTCAGGTAGAGCACCTGCCTGCCTCTCATGCAGAAGGCCCTGGGTTTGATCTCTAGCACTGAAAAAAGCAGATAAGAAAATATCTCCAAATAACAGGAAATTAAGTAAAACCCTAAATAAGAAGAAAACCTGATTTCAATTATGATACAAAATGTCTGGATTCATCTTTTCTGTTTAAACAACTAGAAAACTAGACAAATCCTCCGAAATGATGGCTTTGCTTTTACGTTTCGTCTTTTTTCCCTCTCCTCTCCTTTCCTTCCCTCTTTTTTAATTTTTATTTTTTGAGACAGTATCTCACTATGTAGCTCTGGCTGGTCTGGAACTCACTATGTAGACCAGGCTGGCCTTGATCTCACAGAGATCTTGCCTGCAGAGTGCTGGGATTAAAGATGTGTGCCACCACACCCAGCTCTTTTCTTTTTTTAAAAAAATGTGTCTGATTGCACGCCTTTAATCCCAGCACTCGGGAGGCAGAGGCAGGTGGATCTCTGTGAGTTTGAGGCCAGCCTGGTCTACATAGTGAGTTCCAGGACAGCTGGGCTACAGGGAGACCCTGTCTCAAAAAGACAAAAAAAATTGTGTCTGAGTGTTTTGCCTGTATGTGTCTGTGTACCATGTGCACACAATGCCTGTGAAGGTCACACAATGCCTGTGAAGGTCACACAATGCCTGTGAAGGTCACACAACGCCTGTGAAGGTCAGAGGAGGGTGTTGGAGCCACTAATGCTGGACTTACAGGCAGTTGTGATCTGTCTGATGTGGGTGCTGGGAACAAAACTCTGGTTCTCTACAAGAGCAGCCAGTACTCTTAACCACTGAGTCATCTCTCCAGCCCTTATCCATTTATTCTTTAGAAACGATAAACTGTGTTTAAAGTGTACGCATGTGGATAGGGTGGTGCAGGTAGATGCTGGGAAACAGAAGTGACCTACCATTGGCCCTGCCCACCGGGGAGGGGGCGGGATCCAGTTCAGGCTGGAGGCTGGAGGAGAGGTAAGCAAGGAATTTGTGCACTCTGAAGCTCCAAACTAGAATGTGTGTGCAGATGTGTCATCTTTTTAATGGGCATCTTCAAACTTCTGGGCATCGAGCTGAATGTGGTTTTCTTCTAAATAAAAGAATGTGACAATAAATAAAAGTGTAGAATTAGATGTGTGTTGACTCAGCTGCCACATGAAACCATCACCACAAAGACAAAAACGAACACCCCCACCTCCGAAAAGCTTTCTTGTGCCCCTCTAATGTTTTCCCTCCCGCATCCCTATCCCAGAGCACTCGGTGGTGGTGATTATTTTTAGGGTTTTAGAAATGAACTCATACATTATTTGCACCTTATTTTTAGACTTACTAATTTATTTTATGTGTGCCTGAGTGTGTATGTAAGTGCATCGTGTGTCTGTGCAGTGTGCCCTTGGAGACCAGAAGAGGGTGTCAGTGCACCACCTGTGTGTGCAGTGCTTATGGAGGCTAGAAGAGGATGTCATGTCCCCTGGAATGGAGTTACAGGCGGTTGGTTGTGAGCTGCTTTGTGGGTGCTGGGAACCAAACCTGGGTCCTCTGCAACAGCAGTGAGTGCTCTTAGTCACTGAGCCCCTCTCCAGCCACATCTTCTGGAAGAGGCTGGGGGACTCTGTCCTCACTGGACCTCATTCTTTGAGATTTCAGATTTCTCCGTGTTATAGCCTGTATCAATATTCACTCTTTTTTTCCTGGTGCCCGGGATGAAACTCAGGACCTCGTGCATGCTATACAAGCGCTCTACCACTGAGTCACCATCCAGCCGAGTTCATTCTTTTTATTCTATTGTGTGAATGGTCCACACCTCACTTATTATGCACACTTAGTGGGTATTTGGGCTGCTTCTAGCTTGAGGTTATTTCTAAAATCTCCACTTTGAACATCTGGATATAGTTCTTACAGATTCATGCGTGGGTAAATATTTAGGAGTAGGGCAGCTAGGTCACACAGTAGGTGTGCGTTGCATCTTAAGAAAACTGCCCAATGAGTTTCCAAGGTGGATCTGTCCCTTTCCCTTGCTAGCAGCAGTGGTGGAGAGTCCTGTTGGCACCACGTCTCTGCCAAATAGTCGCACGGTCAGCCATCTATGTTTTGGAGTTTCTGGCAGGCACACGTATCTCACTGTGGTTGAAGTTTGTCTTTCCTGAGGACTGTCCATCCTGCCATCTGAGTCTCTTTGGTGAAGTGTTGGCTCTTCTACCTGGTTTCTACTCGGTCGTTTTCTTTTTATTGAGTTTGAAGAGCTCTGAAAAATATCGTGAACTCCAAGACTTCATCAGATTTGCAGTTGACAAATATTCTCTCAGGCTGAGGCTTAAATTCTTTTTTTTTTTTTGTCTTTTTGAGACAGGGTCTCCCTGTAGCCCCAGCTGTCCTAGAACTCACTATGTAGACCAGGCTGGCCTTGAACTCACAGAGATCTGCCTGCCTCTGCCTCCCAAGTGCTGGGACTACAGGCGTGTGCCACCTCGCCCGGCTCTTATATTCTTTTTTTTAAATTTATTTATTATTTTTATTTTATGTGTATGAGTGTATTGCCTGCATGTATGTGAGTGCACCCATGTCATGCAGTGCTGTGGAGGTCAGAAGAGGGTTTCGATTCCCCTGGAACTGGAGTTAAGGATGTTTCGTAGTGTGATGTTTAAAGAGCATTTGTCTAACATGGAGGTCATGAGATTTTCTCTTAAGGTTTCTTCTGAAATTTTTATGGTTTATTAGATCTGCAATCTAATTTTAACTAGTTTTGTCGGGGATACAAGTCATGAATCAAAAAGAAATGTTTTGGATGTAGATATTCAATTCTCCGCCATTTGCTGAAGAGCCTGGACTTTCTCCAGTGTTTTTACCTTTTTATCTTTATCAAAATTTATAAACAGAGGGGCTGGGGCATGGCTCCGTGATAGAGCCCTGCCTAGTATCCCCCAGTGGGAAGCTGGAGATGTGGCTCCATGGTTGGACACCTGCCTAGAATCCCCCAACAAGGAACTGGAGGCACGGCTTAGTGGTAGAACCCTTGCCTAGAATCCCCCAGTGAGAAGCTGGGGGCGTGGCTCAGATAGAGCACCACTGGCTAACCTGATCTAGACAATTCTTCATTGAGATACCCTTTCCAGGTGATGCTAGATTATGCCAAATTGAAAGTTAAAATTATCAGAGTAATGCAAATTTAGGCTAACAATCTGAGGATGGGATGGACTGTGGATACAATGATTCACGGGCCCCTCCCCTCAGCACCAAGTTGACCCCAGCCCTCACTCTTCAGCAGAGATCTTGAGACTCATCTGAGCCCTCTGGGATCTCTCCTAGCTCTCCCTTTTGTCAGCCTGTGAGTGGGCAACTTTTCCCTCCCTTTTAGTGGCTGTCCAATGCAAATCAAGGGACCCAGGAATAGCTTTCAGTACTATAATGAAATGCCTGAGACAGACTTTCTAAAGAAAAGTGGGATTTTGGCCCACAGTTTGGGAGCCTGAAAGTGCAAACCGCATAGTGCCAGTTCTAGCTGGGCCCATGGAGGATGGGGGAGCACCTGCTCCGGCAGGCCCGTAGAACATGATGGAACACCTGTAGTAGGAAAAGATCACAACTGAAAATAGGAACTCCAACAGTGCTCAGAGGCTGGGCTTGCTCTTAATAACAACTTGCTCTAGCAAGAGCTCAGGGTTCCAGAGATGCTACCTTCATCCCCCAGGAGAAGAAGTAGGAAGAAGAAGAGGAGGAGGGGGAGGAGGGGGAGGAGGAGGAAGAGGAGGAAGAAGAGGAAGACAAGGAGGAGGAAGAGGAGGAGGAAGAGGAAGAGGAGAAGGAGGAGGAAGAGGAGGAGGAAGAGGAGGAGGAAGAGGAGGAGGAAGAGGAAGAGGAGAAGGAGGAGGAGGAGGAAGAGGAAGAGGAGAATTCTTCATTGAGATACCCTTTCCAGGTGATGCTAGATTATGCCAAATTGAAAGTTAAAATTATCAGAGTAATGCAAATTTAGGCTAACAATCTGAGGATGGGAAGACGGGGAAGAGGAGGAAGAGGAAGAGGAGACCAGCTATGAGGACGGATATGAAGACTGGGAAAAGGAGGAGGAAGAGGAGGAGGAAGAGGAGGAAGAGGAAGAGGAGGAGGAAGAAGAGGAAGACAAGGAGGAGGAAGAGGAGGAGGAGGAGGAAGAGGAGAAGGAGGAGGAAGAGGAGGAGGAAGAGGAAGAGGAGAAGGAGGAGGAAGAGGAGGAGGAAGAGGAGGAAGAGGAGGAAGAGGGAAGAAAAAGAAGAGGAGGAGGAGGAGGAAGAGGAGAAGGAGGAGGAAGAGGAGGAGGAAGAGGAAGAGGAGAAGGAGGAGGATGAGGAATCATCTGAGCCCTCTGGGATCTCTCCTAGCTCTCCCTTTTGTCAGCCTGTGACTGGGCAACTTTTCCCTCCCTTTTAGTGGCTGTCCAATGCAAATCAAGGAGCCAGCCTGGAGTACATACAGTGATTCTGTCTCCGGAAGAGGAGGAAGAAGAGGAAGACAAGGAGGAGGAAGAGGAGGAGGAAGAAGAGGAAGACAAGGAAGAGGAAGAGGAGAGGAGGAGGAGGATGAGGAAGAAGAGAAAGAAAAGGAGGAGGAAGAGGAGAAGGAGGAGGAAGAGGAGGAGGAAGAGGAGGAAGAGGAGGAAGAGGGGAGGAGGAGGAAGAGGAGGAAGAGGGGAGGAGAAAGGAGGAGGGGGGAGGAGAAAATCAGTTACGCTATGTAAATCACAAACCAAGTACCGTGTTAGTTAGTGGGCGGCTGTAAGGCAACTGTGACCCTGGCATGTGACCTTGGCCTGTTCCCACTAGGGGCTGCAGGGTCCTTTCACTTCTCTACACTGTGCCCCCCAAACCTCCTTCCTGAGAGGCGGGCATTGGTTTCACTTCTGGGCCCCCATGGCTGCATCCTGACCTTTGCACTGCCCTAGGCTCCCAGGCCTGTTTTTTTTTGGGGGGGGGGTGCTTGATGGTGGAATCAAGATGTCCCCCTCCATTAGCACTGTGTTTCCTGGGCTGTGGTCATTCTAACAGGTGTCTGGTGGTTTCTCTTAGTATTGTTTTCTTTGCATTTTCCTGATAACATATGGCAGAGAAATGTACACAGTTTATAAATGTATCTGTCAACTTCTGTCAGTGTGGAGGGACCCTTGGGAGACTGGGAGACTGGGCTGATTTGGGTGGGATATGAGGGGCCAGTAGAGAGAGCAACACCTCGTAGTGAGTTTAAAAACTACCCGGTGCTGCCTGGCATCAAGTTCCCATCAGTTTCCTGGAACAACCAGTCTACGGTTTCCTTTCAACGTGGATGGTATTACCAAGGTCCGTCACCCTCCTGTCCCCTATCACCTCCCCTCCATTCCACTCTAGAGCTTTGTCCTTGAGCAAAAAGAACAGGAAAGGCGAATATTGCACTAATCAGGAGAGTTGACACTAAATTAAACATTAATTTTACATTTATTTATTTGTTTGTTTTTCGAATATGGGAGTGGTGTACATATACCATAGTGTGTGTGTGCATAGATCAGAGGACAACTTGCAGGAGTCAGGTCTCTCCTTCTATCATGTGGATCTCAGAATCTAATTTAGATCATCAGGCTCAGCAGTGAGCACCTTTACCCACTGAACCATCTCACCAGCCTAACACCATAATTTTTCATGGGGACGTTAGAGGTCAGAATCAGAATCACAGACTTAAGCCCCACATAGTCAAAGTCCTTCAGAAGAAAGTAAGAACTTGTATCTATTTCAGTGTAGCCGGGGCCACCTCTCCTACCCTAGCGGTTTCAAATGTGCTCACCAGCTCAGCAGTCCAGTCTCAGCTGCACTTTTCTGTCTGCATTTTGCCATCAAATGTGCGTAACTCTGCTGGGTGTGGTGGTGCAAGTCTTTAGTCCCAGCTCTCAGGAGTCAAAGGCAGGCAGATGGCTGTGAGATCGAGACCAGCCTAGGACGGTCTACATAGCGAGTTCCAGTAGCTACACAGTGAGACCCTGTCTCAAAACACAAAACAAATGTGTATGACTCTCAGGTTTGGCGATGAATGACCCCCACACAGCTTATGATTATCTAGGGGACTAGTGAGGGCTCAGCAGTTAAGGGTGCTGGCTGCTCTTGCAGATGACCCAGGTTCAGATGCCAGCACCCACATGGCAGCTAACAATGTAACTCCAGTTCCAGGGAACCCAGCCCCTTCTTCTGGCGTCCGTGGGCATGGCACACAGATGGTGTACCTGTACACATGCAGGCAAAACACTCATACACATAAAATAAAAATTGTTTTAATTAAAAAAATTTAAATATACCTGATCATCTAATGTGCTACCCTTCTGTGGTCGGGCCTGTGAGTGTTCTCTGAATCCCTTTATGAGCTATCTGGGTCTTGTTCGGTGCTCATTCAGAGTCTATGACATTTATCAAACAGGGAAGAATTTTGTCTGAGGGGTACAAAAGTGAGGAGGGGACTCTTTGGGGAGAGATGGCACAGGGGTGATTATAATGTGTTTCTGCAATATTCTTAGTATGGTAAGAGGAAATGCCATTAGAGAGAAAGTCTTGTCTTACTTGAAATCAGGTAACAGAAATTTATTCCTGGTAAGTCTTTGAAATGTTACCAACTCTGCCGTTTCCTGGTACGAAACCAGCCAAGCCTCTTTCCACACGCCACCACGATTCCACCACGATTCCGATGCGGGGAGCTCTGCGCTGTTTCACCTGCTCCTCTGCGATTGCATCATTCACCACTCCTTGAAGAGCAGGTGGTGAGGTAAGTTCCCTGCCCAGAAGGGAGGGTTCAGAACTGGCTTCTGTGAAGGGCAAACACCTGGCCCTTCTGGTGGCCTTGATCAGAAACTGTGACCAAACAGAGAAACTCTAGGGGAACTGGGAGTCTACAGAGCCATTTTCAGAGCCCAGCAGCTGCTGCTTAAGGGCCGTTGCCAGGAGCTGTCAGCATGAGTGGCTGTGAGATCACCCAGACCCCTGGGTCAGGCAGGAAGAAAGCACCAGGGGCTCCAGACAGAATCTGCTTCATTGCCAGAGCCACCAGCACCTTCCACATCCTAGCCCAGGCGGTTTATATTTTTAAAGCAAATTTTAACACAAGCCACAGGTTTTCCTGCCTTGGGTACAGCCTGTGCCTCTAACAAGCTGCCCGCAGGGGAGCTGAGACCTTGCACAGGCAGACTTGGGGGACACTCCCCAGGAAGCAACATGACCCCAAAGAGTCATATGGGGAGCATGCCAGGGCCATGGTCTCCTCATAGTTTGCTCATTGATGATAGTATAATTTTGTTGATTTTGCTTTTTCAATATTTTGTTCTTGTTTTTATTTTTCTGTATGTGTGTATTGCCTGCATGTAGGTAAGTGCACCCGTGCCGTGCAATGCTGCGGTCAGAAGTTATTGAATCCCCTGGAACCGGAGTTATGGGTGGTTGTTAGCCGCCATTTGGGTGCTGGGAATAGAACCCGGGTCCTCTGCAAGAGCAGCCAGTGCTTTTAACTGCTGAGCCATCTCCCCTGATTTGTTTTTTTTTAGTCATTTTTTGAGACAAGGTCTCATGTAGCCCAGGTTCATCTCCAATTCAATGTGTAGACAAGGATGACCTTGATTTCTGATCCTCCTGCCTCCACCTCATATCACTGGAATTATAGGCGTGTGACACCACGCCCGGGGTAATTGATGTTACTATGTCATTGATGGCTGTTTCCCTGGCTCACAGAACTTCTTATCTTCAGGAGAGTCTTCCCTCAAGATATGTTTCAGTTATAGAACTGCAGCTGGCCAGCAGAGGGTGCCAACCACGCAGGTCGTCAACAATCAGCTTTGTCCATAGGTGCACATGCAATCTTCACATTAGATCCAGGCATGCAGATCCCAGCCTTGGAAGGAGGAGATGGGGCTTTCAGGAGTTCAAGTTTATCCTCAGCTACATATCCAGTCAAGGGCCAGTCTGCAAAAAGAAAAAATTCACATTAATATATATTTCCTAATAAAAAATGAGAGGGATGGGGGCTAGAGAGGTGGCTTAGTGGTTAAGAGCACCGGCTACTCTTCCTCGGGATCCAGTTCCCAGCATCCACAGGGTGGCTAACAACTGTCCAAACCTCCTCTTTTGGCCTCCAAGGGCATTTCATGACACAGGTGGACTTACATACATGCAGGCAAAGCACTCATAAAAAGAAATAGTTTTAAAATGAGACAGAGAGAGGAGGAGGAGGAGGAGGGGAAGAGGAGGGAGGAGGAGAAGGAAGAGGAGGAGGAGGCGGGGGGAGGCTGGGTACCATGTGAGCTGAGTGTCATCATCCTTCTGCCCTGTCCACCCTGCTCCATTTCTCACCCTTGATGCATCACTGACATCCTGACATCACCTTCAGAAAAGTGATCTGGATAGAGGCTTGCTCACTCTCTCTCTCTCTCTCTCTCTCTCGCTCTCTCTCTCTCTCTCTCCCTCCCCCCCATCTCTCTTCAGTACTGGATTGGGGATTGAACCCAGAGTACCATATGTGCTAGGCAAGCGTTCTACCACTGAGCTTCTGTATACGAGCCCTTTTTATTTTATTGTGTGGGGTTTGTGAATGTGTGTATTCATGTTTGCATATGTGTGGGCACACTTGGCCAGGTGTGCATGGCTGTTCATGCATGTGGAGGCCGGAGGTTGACATTGGGTGTCTTCTTCAATCACTCTCTGCCTTCCATTGGAGCAGGGTCTCTCATTGAACCCAGACAGAGCCACCAGCAATCCCATCTCTGCCCTCTGGGATTAGACTGGGCCCTGGGGGTCCAAACTCTAGTTCTCACACTTGGAGGTAAATGCTTTATGCACTGACCATCTCCAGCTCAGCAGGCTCAGACTTTTTAACCCCTGAGCTATATCCCCAGTCCTAATTTTAAAAAGTATTTTATTATCTTTTATTCACATGTTGCTATGTGTGT
>NW_008344211.1:1549145-1552509 GCF_000622305.1 Nannospalax galili | reverse complement strand
AGCGGTAAGCACTCTTAACTGCTGTCATCTCTTCAGCCCCAGCCAGGCCCAATTTTTAAAATTACAATTTTATTTATTATGGGGATGGATATGCACATCCTATGGCATGCATGTGGAGGTCAGAGGACAACTTTCAGGAACCAGTTCTCCATCGTTTTGGTCCTGGGCAATGAATTTGGGTTGCTAGCCTTTAACCTGCTAAGACATCTTTCTGGCCCCTTTTGCTGTTTTTTTATTTTGAGACAAGGTCTCATTAAACTGCCCAGCCTGGCCTTGAACATTCGATTCTCCTGCCCCAGTCTTCTGAGTAGCTGAGACTATAGGCCTGTGCTACCTGGGATTCTAGGAAGGATTTTATTTCTTGATACTATTTTTTGAAGGAAAAACGGGCAGTTTTGTTTTTCCCAGCTGCCGCAGACCTCCTGATTTGAAGTCCAGGCATGCTGGACAGGCAGAGACAACCAGGCCTTTCGGTGACTGCACAGAAATCAAGGACACGCTGAGAAAGTGAACCGGGAGGGGTGAGGCTGAGGGTCAGTTGAGCCTGGGCCCTGCACCCGACGACCTTTCTGTAAGGTCCCCCTGGGCCTTCAAGCACTAGCCATCAGGAGCAGGTACGGGATAGCACTAGCCATCAGGAGCAGGTACGGGATAGCACTAGCCATCAGGAGCAGGTACGGGATAGCACTAGCCATCAGGAGCAGGTACGGGATAGCACTAGCCATCAGGAGCAGGTACGGGATAGCACTAGCCATCAGGAGCAGGTACGGGATAGCACTAGCCATCAGGAGCAGGTACGGGATAGCACTGAGCCGTGAGGCTGCCCTCAGACAGCGGAAACGAGAAGGGTGCGCCACTCTGACCCTGCCACCCTGAGCCTTTAGGGAGGTTCTCAGCAAGCCCGCCCTTCCTTAAGGAGCTCCGAGGCTGATGCAACACGGTGAGGAAGTTAGGTGGCTTCCCCAGCCAGGCAGAACTCTTGTCGGCCACCAGGGGTCAGCCCCGCAACGCAGAAGGGGTTTAAGGACCCTAGTAGACACAGGAAGCAGACATTGCATCATCCTGGGGGTGGGGGATGGTACCCAGGAGCAACCTCCGAAGAACTGAGCCCATGCTGGGCACTTTGTTAATACATCTGGTTTGTCATTAGGCTGCTGTGGCTCTCACAGACAGAGGCCGGTCCCCAGGTGCCTCTGGGCGGGTCTCATCTGCAGGGCTGGTTATGCAGGAGTCAGGGTGGGAGAAGGATCTGAAAGCAGCTTTTCCGAATTCACTGCCTGCTCTTGGTTTAGCTGCGTTTTGCTCCTTGCTTGTAAAGAAGGGGTTTGGAGCAGAGTTGGTGATGTTTTGAAGGATTGCAGGAGGTCTGTGCTGTTGATGTCCCTGGTGCTCACACACCGGGCAGCTCGCTGTCCCTCCCCTCTTCCCAACACAGACCACAGAGCCTCCCTCTTCAGTTAGCAGCACACGGGGATTCTGGGACCCCAAGGTGCATGCCTGGCTTTTCCCATCCAGAAAGGGACAGGGACTGAGGAAGAGACCAGTCCAAGCCTGGTGTCCACACAAAGACTGCTATCCAGTGTCTCTTAGGTGTCCATGGAAACAGGTGAGAAACTGCTCCCGTGTCATGGAAACGAAAGGTGAAAAGTAAAGGTGAAGCTTGCCAAGTGCTGGGCAAAGGCCACTGTGTGCCTGTGTTTCACCGTCATCATCTTCGTCATGGGGGAACAGGAAAGCACAGGCACTGGCTAGCTGGCCTCTGACGGGGCTCTAATCTAGTTCGCTGGCCTCCTTCCCCTCCAGCCTGCTTAGCTCCTAGAGCTTCTGCCCAGGTCTTGTTTCCGTTATTTATAGAGAACGTTTTTTCTTTCCGAATCATTTTGGGCCTTCAGAAAAGCAGATCAGGCTGGGGGGTGGGTAAAGTGCTTGCCTTGTGAGCATAATGACCCGAGTTTGATCCCCAGAACCCACCTAAAAAAGCCAGACAGTGTCGGTGCACAGGATGATCCTTGGGGCTCACTGGCCAGCCAGCCTAGCCTAATCAGTAAGTTCTAGGTCAGTGAGAGGCTCTGTCCCAAAAAGAACAAGGGGGTTGGGGGCTGGAGAGATGGCTCAGTAGTTAAGAGCACTGACTGCTCTCACAAAGGACCCAGGTTCTAGTCCAAGTACCCATATGGTGGCTAACAACTGTAACTCCAGTTCCAGGGTATCCAACGCCTTCTTCTGACCACCTTGGGCAGTGCGTGGTACAGATGCACTTACACACAAACAGACAATACACTCATAAAATAAAATAAAAAATGAACAAGGTGAATGGTGCCTGAGGAACAGCAGCCCAAGCTGGTTTCTGGCTTCCACATGCACATGTGCATGCACACATGTACATGTCCACCTGTACACACGTGATCTCTGCCCACATAAACATGTACACACACACACACACACACAAGAAAAGCTGCTGATAAATTGACACACGTGATCTCTGCCCACATAAACATGTACACACACACACACACACACATACACAAGAAAAGCTGCTGATAAATTAAAGGTGCATCCAGGCTCCTGGTCCAGCATTCCTAGCTTACTGTTTACCAACCCCAGGTGGCATTCCGATCCTGCCCAGGATCCTACAGGGAACGTCCAGCTACTTGCAATGTGTACTGGGGTGGAGGCTCCATCTGCTGTCACCAAGAGACCACTGACTCAGGGGTCTCTGCAGCTCCGACACTGGCCAGCAGTCATTCCCCTCTTGACATGTTGGGGCTGCAAGACACCCCTGGCTACATTCTCCAAAAGCAGGAGTCAAACACTGTGACACTGAGCTTCTGGCCACAGGCGCCAGGCAGCAACAGGACCAGGACTCTGTAACCTCTTACCACCTGAGCCCTGAACTTCCTTAGGCACTGGGTCAGACCAGCTCAACAGTGTTTCCATTCAAGGCATGCAAGCACACCACACCCAGGGCAGCCCAGGAAAGGGCTCAGCCCACTGTCCACTGGCTCCACACAGCTCCAGCCTATGGCCATCTCCTTCCCACAGTGAACTCTGCTGTGTGGCTCTCTTTGGTCTCCCTGAGTCACAACATCCATCACAGTGTCCCCTTCTACTTTGGAGGAAGAGACTGAAACAAAGCCAAACCTGCTAGTGCAGGACCATAATCGCAGTGACTCGAGGTTGAGACAGGATCACAAATTCAGGATCTGTGTGGACTACAGAGTAAGTTCAAAGCCAACTTGCACAACATAGTGAGAGACCCTGCCTCAAAATACAAGCTAGAAAAAGGGATTAGAGGTTTAGCTCAGAGGTACAGCATTTGCCTAGCATGTACAAAGCCCTGTGTTCTATCCCAGCACTGAGAGTG
>NW_008344211.1:1527131-1549118 GCF_000622305.1 Nannospalax galili | reverse complement strand
GTGTGTGAGAGAGAGAGAGAGAGAGAGAGAGAGAGAGAGAGAGAGCAGGAAAGCGTCCTTTTCAACACCAACTCCAGCATCCTGGCTAAGGTTTTCTGGGCAACACTAACGTGTCCACCAGGCTCACAGATTGTGACAAATAAATGGATCACTCTGGTGCAGGATGCTGATCATGGGGGAGGCTCTGCATATGGTGGAGGGCCCTGGGGACGTGGGGACTCCCTATATGATCCACTAGATCTTGTTGGAAGCCTCAAAGGGAGACCCAATATTAGAAAGTTGTCAGTCAGTCCTCTCCAAAATATCTGTGGACACAATGCCACTTTCGGTTGTAGGTATTTTTTTATTTATTTATTATTTATTATTTCAGTTCTGGGCCTTAAATACATCAAGCAAGTGTTCTACCCACCAACCACCTTCGTCCTTCCTTCTTCCTTTCTTTCCTTCTTTTCTTCCTTCCCTTTCTCTCTCTCTCTCTCTCTCTCTCTCACTCTCATCTAGCCCAGGCTGTCATCAAACTGTTTCTCTCTCTCTCTCTCTCTCTCTCTCTCTCTCTCTCTCTCTCATCTAGCCCAGGCTGTCATCAAACTGTTTTTTTTAGTTTTGTTTGTGTGTGTGCATGTGTGCACATTTTTTTATGTATGTCCATGCATACATGTGGAGACCAGAGGTCAGTACCAGGTGTCGCTCCTTAGGAGGTGTCCACCTTGGTTTTGGGCACTGGGTCTCACTGTGACCTGGGAATTAGCAAGCAGGCCAGGGTGACTAGCCAGTCAGCCCAGGGGTCCATTTGTCTCTGCCTCCCTGGCGCTGGGATTATGAGCACCGTACCATTGCTTTTCACCTTTAACCAACCGAGCCATCTTCCCAGCCCCTAGCCATGAACTCTACGTAGCTGAGGATGATCTTGAATTTCTGATCTTTCTGTCTCCACCTCCCGAGTGCTGGGATGACAGGTGCACACCACCACACCTGGTTTATGTGATGCTGAGAGTTGAAGGCAGTGCTCAAGCTAGATGAGCACTCTGCTGACTGAGCCGTAGCCTAGATGAGCACTCTGCTGACTGAGCCGTAGCCTGGTCCCTCAATGTCATTTTCTTTTCAAAGCTTGTTTTTTTTATTATTTTATTTATTATTTATGTGTACAAGTGTATTGCCTGCATGTAAGTGCACCTGTGTCATGTAATGCCCATGGAGGACAGAAGAGGGTGTCAGATTCCCTGGGAACTGGAGTTATGGACAGTTGTTAGCTGCTATTTGGGTGCTGGGAATAAAACCCGGGTCCTCTGCAAGAGCAGCCAGTGCTCTTAACCACTGAGCCGTCTCTCCATCCCCTCAACGTCATTTCAGTAGGATCCTAGAGTTTTCTGTATGTGTGTGCATGTACGCACGAGCACATACCTGCATGCATACCAGCAAGGCGATTCTAAAATTTAAAGGAAATACAATGGATCGAGCACAGTTGAGGACTTCACTGGTCTGTCAAATCAGAGGCGTACCACCCACAGTGAGGCAGTGTCCAGGAGTGAACATAATTAAGAGGCCCCCACCCCGCCCCAGGCCAGTCCAATGTAGACAATCGCTCGTCGAGACTCTCCTTCCAAGTATTTAGGTTTTGTCAAGTTGACAAAGCTGACCATCACAAGCTGTGATTTTATGGGAGTTTGGCAGATGACCCATTGATCACAATCAACATGGTGTCACCCTACCTTGGTACATCCTGTACACGGATTGTGGTCCAGGAGCTTTCCCAAAGCATTTCAAAACTCAGACTCTGTGGGAAATCAGCTCTGGGCAGTCTTGAGACTCCTCATCACCTCCCACACCAGCCACACAGATGTCTCTGCCCTTCACTGCCCTGTTCTGAGCCACAGGATCCTCCTAGGACCATCTTGGTATTTAACAAAGTTTTGTCATCTCCAGGAAGCCTCAGGTTCAAAGGGAAAGCTAAACAAGCTGCGGCTTGTCTTTTCGATGGAGAAACCATCAGAGGATATTTAGATCAAAGTGTGACGTCGGGAGCTGCTGATGCTCTATGCTCAAGGGGAGAATTAGAGAAAGGGCCCACATTCTGTGACCTGCTCATTGTTTTGGGCCTGAGCTGCCTGCTGGGCCACATGGGCACCATTGAAGCGAGTCACGAGTAACAAAAGGCAGTAGGGTAGTCTGGGAGGAAGAGGCCAAGCCTCAGACTTGTCCTGTCAGGTTGGGGAAGTCATTAATCCTCTGGAATCAGTCCCAGCACTCGGATCCCTCTGGCTGTTTCATTCCTTGGGAAGTAACACATTGAAAGTGGAGGGGTTCAACAGGCTAGGCCAGGCAAGGGGTACAGGACATGCCCTGAGCTGGCAAGGTCCTGTCCTGGTGCTAGAGCCCAGGGCGCTGCTCTGTGCAGGTGACGCACGAGCTAACTGACAGGGTTACTGGATCAAGAGGCACGGGGTTGAGGGGCCCTGTACCTAGGAAGTACAGAAGCAAATCTGCCAGGACCGGCCAAGCACTCCATCTGTCAACAGTGTATTGGAGTGGGCTGGGGCTCTGGGTCATAAATTTCTCCCATGTCCTGAAGCGTCCTCCAAATTCTCCTGCCAAGCACCTTGGACACTCTTGACAACAAAACCAAGCTCCTTCTTGGCCAGGCATGGTGACTTCTTTTTAAAACTTCTTTTTTGAAACAGGGTCTCACTGTGTAACTCTGGCTGGCTTAGAACTCACAGTATAGATCAGGCTGGCTTCAAACTCAAAGAGATCCGCCTGCCTCTGCCTCCTGAATGTCAGTCCTCCCTTCCTTTGCAACAAATGCTGTATTGACTGAGCTGTCTTCCTAGCCTGACTCTGACCTCTCACAAGTCACGTTTTGTGGATCTTCACATCTCTAGTCAATTCTCAAAACACTCTTGCTCCTCTGGTCTTCCTCTGGCCTCTGGCTGCATCTTTTCAGCCCTGGCTCAATATTGCCTTGTGAGAATTGCCCAGCTATGACTGTTTGTTGTAATTACCAGCCACACCGGTCCCAGACGAGGTCCCCATAGACAAAGCATGCCCAGCTGCTTGGCTTGTACCTCCCGGGTATGCCTGCCATGTGTCTCTAAATGTCACCACTTGATGCCCCAGACTCACTCTCCCAGGAAGGAGCAAGCCTGATCCTCCAGCCAACACACAGCTATCATTTAGTCAACCTTGCATTGGGCCACTGCATTTAATTCTCGGGAGAAGGCAGAGGTAGGCTGGATAAGCAAGATTTCCAGTGCCTAGGTGAAGAGGGTTCTGCAGAGGAGGCAAGCAGAGCCCTCTGGCCGCTGTGTGACTTCACCACAGTCAGGAAGAACTTCATCAGCTGAAGTGGGCCCCAGAGCATCCCGGGCTGAGAGGCCCAGCTGGACACAGCACACAGCCCCTTCTGTTCTCCCAGCTGGGCCAAGAGCTCTTTGTGCCTCTGAATGACTTCTTGGGAACTCACCACTAGACAGTAAACCATGCCAAGAAGCTGGCTGGTGCCATCCCACCAGTTCTGTGGAGCCCATGGCTCCTCATCCAAGACACTGCGGTTGGGCTGTCCTGGGTGCTGGACCGCCTCTGTGCTCCTGTGGCTCCTTGTAGCTCTGTGCCCCAAGCAGGAGACACTAGAAAAAGACACAAGACTGTGCCAGCCATGCTAACCCTGTGAGTGCGCTGAGGAGGGAGACAACATGGGCAGAGGTCCCACAGGTGCAGGGCAGATTGAGTGTTTGTGGATGCTGTGACATTGAGGGGCAGGTCAGAAGTGGGTCTATACCACAGGGAATGGGTGAAGGAAGAAATGGGATCTTACTCTGGGTGCCATGACTGTGGATAGATAGCAAGCAGTAACTGGGAAGCCCTGTTGAGACCTGTGGGGGCTGCAGAGACGGCTCAGTGGTTAAGAGCACGGGCTGGTGCAGAGGACCTGGGTTCAGTTCCCAGCACCTACATGGCAGCTAACGACTGTCCATAACTCCAATTCCAGAGGCTCCGACACCCTCTTCCGACCTCCGCAGGCATTGCAGGACACGGGTGCACTTACACACAAGCAGGCAATACATGCACACACATCAAATAAAATATATATATTTTTAAAGTCAGACGCTTTCACCCGAGATGGAGACGCGAGGCAGGGGAGTAGAGCTCACAGGTTGGCCAGTACCTCGGGCATAGGCATGAAAGCCAGCAGGCGTCTCTTCAGCCGAGGGCCATGATGCCAATGGTAACAGCTTGTGAGACACTCAACTGTCACTTGGCGTGCTGATCCGGCGTGGTCCATGGTGTTCCCACAGTGACAGAGGATTCTCATCACCCACAAGAAACTCTGCCCTCCAGTCTCCACTTCCAGCCTCTCCCATGATAATCAAGATTGCCAGGCACATCGCTCTCATCTCTGGGGACCTGCCCATCCGAGGCATTTCACGTCCGTGGTCCGTGCGATGTCTGCCCTCATGTCTGTCTTTGTTTCTTGAGCAGCATCATCTCCAGGTTCCTCTGCATTGTGGTGTATGTCCTGGCAGTGCTTCCTGGCTGAGTAATATTCCATTATGTGGATGGACCACTGTCCTGGTTTTGTTTCCTACTGCTGTGATAAAATACTCTGACAAAAGCAGTGTTAAGGCTGACGGGTGTGTTGCGTTCCAGGTTATAGTTCATTGTGGAGAAGTCAAACAGGAACTTGGAGCAACTAGTCACTCCACAGTCAAGAGCAGAGATGGAGGCCTGTGCACGTTCTTGTGCGCAGCCCCTCCCTACTCTTACAGTTCGGCCCAGACCCAGGGAATGGGCTGGGTCTTCCCATGTCAGTTAACAATCAAGACAGTTCCTGGGCTGCAGAGATGCTCAGCACTTAAGAGTACTGGCTGCTCTTGCAGAGGATCTGGGTTCGATTTCTGGTACCCACATGGCAGCTAACAAATATTTGTAACTCCACTTCCAGGGGAACCGACAGCCTCTTCTGACCTCCATGGGCATTACACGACATGGGTACACTTACAGATATGCAGGCAATACACTCATACATATACTATAAAAATAATATCAGACATGCCCACTGGCCAACCTGATCTAGACAGTTCCTCAGGGAGATCCTCTTCCTTCAACTGGACTCTCTTCTAGATTATGTCAAGTTTCAGGCAAAACAAAAAATAAAAATAAATAACGAAACAAGCGAAACCCTCTGAGAGTCAGAGACATTAGAGCAGTGTGGCAGCACATGCTGGGAAACGGCTAGCCCGGAGCACTGTACTCCCAGATGCAGACAGAAAGAGTCAGGCATCTTCTGAGGAAGGGAAATGAGAGAATTCATGCCATAGATGTGTGCTGAGCAGTGGCTTCAGGCCAACAGGAAATGACGGCTGCTGTCCTCAGAAGATATAGCACCGGAG
The DNA here is from genome assembly GCF_000622305.1 of Nannospalax galili. Lineage (NCBI taxonomy): Eukaryota > Metazoa > Chordata > Mammalia > Rodentia > Spalacidae > Nannospalax > Nannospalax galili. Next base: position 1,543,731 of record NW_008344211.1, on the reverse strand, counting down.
ATACCTGGCATCTGGACTGTAAAAAGGAACTTCAAATTTTTATTAAATTTACTTTAAAATTTTTTTATTTTATGGGCAAGAATATTTTGCCTTCATGTAGGTATGTGCCATGTGTATGCAATGGCTGCAGAGGCCAGAAGAGGGCATCAGATCCCCTGGAATTAGGGTCACAGAAGATTGTTGGTCACCATGTGGGTGCTGGGAATCAAACCCAGGTCCTCTGCAAGAGCAGCCAGTGCTCCTAAGCTGAGCCATCTCTCCAGCCCCTATTACATTTATTTAATGTGTGTGCATGTGTGTGCACACAAGTGCACTTGCTATGGTGTGTGGATGGAGGTCAGATGACAACTTGCAGCAGTTAATTCTCGCCTTCCACCACATGGATCCTGGGGATTGAACTCAAGTTGTCAGGCAAGTGCCTTCCCCCACTGAGCCATCTCACAGGCCTGGCCCTTTCTTTTTAAATTTAATTAAAATATATACAACTGTTCACCGGGCGTGGTGGCGCATGCCTTTAATCCCAGCACTCAGGAGGCAGAGGCACGTGGATCTCTGTGAATTCAAGGCCAGCCTGGTCTACATAGTGAGTTCCAGGCCAGCTGGGACTACAGGGAGACCCTGTCTCAAAAAGACCATAAAAACCCCAAACAAACAAAAAACATATATATATAACTGTTCAAATGAAAAAAAATGCATCGCAGACTTGTGGGTTCATGTGTATGGAGACTTGATGCACGTGGGATTCATGGCAGGAGGTACAGTGACTGGGTAAACTCACATAGCCCAGGCTGTCCCGAGACTACCATGTAGATGAACATCCCTAGCTCAGTTACGTGACTACATTTTATAAGACATTTGCACACATACCAACTCTGAGTAGGCTGTGAAGAATTACAGGCAGATCCCTCTGTCCCTAACAGCTGCTGGGAAATGTGTGAGGCCGGGAGTCCCCTAGAGACACACTTCTGATTCAAAATGCCAAGGCTTGGGATTAAAACCCAATCAGCTACTCTGCAGCTGTGAGATCTGAGGCAGGTCTCTTGGCTTCTCTGATCCACCGACCCACACCTCTGCAAAATCAACCGTTTGTCTCTGAGGGTGGCTTGTGGGTCTGGTGGAGCCCTGTCAGCTGTGCCTCAAGTTTTGCAAACTGTGAAGCACTGTGGTCCCGGGAAGGACTTCCCTTCGGCAGATGTCTCCCACATAGACATCTTCCCGCTGTCCCAGAGGTGACAGACGCTGTCTCTGAAGCTGTGCCAGGCTACACCTCAGGCCTGCTGGCCAGGAGCTCTGAGAGGAGCTCGGACCTGGCAGTCAGCTGAGGATCCTGTCTCCTCAGAGGAGAAGTCAAAGGCCAGACTTGGGGTTTCCTGTGCTGATCAGCAGGTACACATCGGCCATAGTGGCAAGTCACCCAACACTCCTTCCAGTGGGAGAATTTAAATATTTTTATTTTATTATTTTTATTTTATGAGTATAAGTGTACTGCCTGCATGCATGTAAGTATACATATGTTGTTGATCCCCTGGACCTGGAGTTACAGATGGTGTGAGCCACCAAGTGGGTGCTGGGATTCAAACCCAGGTCTTCTGCAAGAACAGCCAGCGCTCTTAACTGCTGAGCCATCTCTCCAGCCACCCTCCCGCCATGAGAGAATTTAAATACCAGACTCTAAGTTTGGGGTTTTTTTGCTTTATTTTTATTTTAAGTGTATGTGTGTATTGTGTGCATGTATCCAAGTGCACCCATGTCACACAATGCCCAAGAGAGAAGAGAGCATTGGATGCCCTGGAACTGGAGTGAAGACAATTCTTAGCCACCATGTGGGTACTGGAATTTGAATCCGGGTCTTCTGCAAGAACAGCCAGTGCTCTTGACTGCTGAGCCATCTCCCAGCCCCGAATACTAGACTCTTTAAGCAGCCTGGGCTCAGGGCAGCTGTAGACACCCATGTGAGCCCAGCAACTGTGATCACAGATTGGCAGCCAGATTCCGAAGACTAAGGTGACCTGGTGGCCTAGGTGAGGCGACCCTTCGGAGTCTTGGACAGCCTCTGGGGTGCCAGGGATCTTTGTTGACTTAGCTGAAAGGATGTGGTTCACATCCCACCTTGGTGACCTCTGGACCCTGATTTAGTGTTCAAAGCCAGCACCCCAGGAGGTCTACATCATGGGCACCTGCATGCGTGGCTCTGACTACTCAGCCCGTCCCCAGCTTCAGTGTTCCCTGTGCCACTTGGGGAGCCCTCAGCCCTTCCCAGGAGCCTTTAAGTGAGGGCGTGGGGATAATAAGACAGTGCGTTGGAGGGCACAGGTGATGGCTAATCTTGGTTATCAACTTGACAACCTGAAAAGAAAGAATCTCAATTGAGTAATCACGTCCATCAAATTGGCCTGTGGGGCATTTTCTCGATTGCTGACTGACTAGGAGGACCCAGCCCACTGGGCACTGCTTGGCTATGCATGCCTCTTGCCTTCCATTTAAATCTAAACCTTGGGGCTGGAGAGATGGCTCAGCAGTTAAGAGCACTGACTGCTCTTGCAGAGGACCCAGGTTCGGTTCCCAGCACCCATATGGCGGCTACAAACTGTCCTTAACCCCAGTTCCAGGGGAATTTGAAGCCCTATTCTGACCTCTGCGGCACTGCATGACACGGGTGCACTCATACATATGTAGGTAACACACTCATACACATTAAAATAATAAATGAAGAAAGATGTTTAAACCTTATGTTGGGATCCGAAGATGGACTTGGTGGGGAGGGGGGTCACTGTGTCTCTCTGTCCCTCTTCCCAACATGGCCATATTGAGTAAATCTCTCTTTTCTACTTTTCATTATTAATTTGGCTCTTTAAAAAAAATACATTTTATGTATTATTTTTATTATTGCACTGTTGAAGGGGGGCTGTTCCACAGGAGGCATGGCCACTGGGCCCCATCTCTGCATGGACATAGATGCCCCATCCTGAAGCTAAATGGGGCTCAGGCCTGGGCTTACAGGAGCACACGGTGATGTGTAGGGGTGGGGGCGGGGGGTTGTCTTTGTGCAGACCCGCGTGTGGCTGACCCTCGTGTGGCAGGCCTGCGTGTGGCCTCATGGCCAGAGAAGGCAGGAAGAGCCTTTCAGCGTGTGCCAAGCTTCCCTCTCTTCTTGTCCTCCACTGCCTTCCATCCCTTCACAGAAGGGCCGTCCCTGGAGCTGGGGAGATGCTCTAACAGCGGCAGGTCCCTGTGCCAGGAAAGCAGGGAGGAGGTGGGGGGCGGGGGCTTGGCAGCTCCCAGAGTTGGGCTTTCCTGCACCCCGGCACACGCTATTCTTATGGCTTATCTGAACCTTGGCCCCAGCCAGCTCTTGACATTCAAACCAGGCATTAATATGTGTGCTAACTGGTACCGAGCACTGCCCCGAGACCTCTGGTCTGTGCTGGAGGACACTTGTTATGCAGCCCTGCCTTGCCCCCCACTTGAAAGGATATTTTTCTTCTGCCTCATGTGGCCCACTTGGCACCTCTTTGGCCCTGTGCTTCACCTGGGGTAGGCCCTGGGCACTCCTGGTGGGAATGGAGTAGAAACAGCTCTCCCTCCCTCCCTCTCGGGCACTGCCAGACCCACGCCTCCTTTTCGGTAGCCTTGGCACACCTGGCTCTGGCTCCTTCAGGGTTGCCCGTCTCAGAAGGTTTCCCAAGCCCTGTCCTCATGCCGTGGAAGGTCTCTGAACTCAGTGCCTGTGGCAGGAGAGGGTGGGGTTTAGGATGGAGCTGCAGTCGGCACAAGGACACAGCCCCCCAGCCACATGTCACACCTGGTTCCTGGTTTGTGAATGGGAGGGAAGTGAGATGCCCCCTCCCTGGGGCTCCACACAGCAAATGCCTCCTTTTGTGCCTGGTGGGCACCTGCATAACAGAGTGCCAGATGTGATGTGTTGATCCCTCTGAGCTGACCTGACATGACCACCCTCATCTGGTGCCAGGCAGCAGCTCTCTGTGTTATGAAGTTGTGACTGGAGGCACCACTCCTAAGGAGGGCAGAACAGGGTAGACGTCAGTGAGACACCTGCTAGGCACAGGCCCCGTCCGAATCTAGGAAGACTGGGAGCCAGTGGTGGCTACCTGCATTTCCATAGGCCAAGGAGATGACAGAGGTGGGGTCACCTGCATAGGTTAGATACACACCAGTGCCCTGTACCCAGCAGGCACTGCTAAGGCTCCGTCTGTGTCAGTTGTTAAGCATTGATGCTGTCTGTCCAGGCCCCTGGGTGGCACTTAAGTAACCAATGGATCACAGCACTCCTGATGCTGTTCAACATCCCAGGGCACAGAAAGCAACAAAGATTTCCATAAGAGAAAGTTATGTACCCCACAGCTCAACTGCAGAGGTAAGAAATCTGGGATTAGGAGTGCTGTGATCCATTGGTTATGTCTGCCACTGGCATACCCTAGGAAATGTCCGTCAGTCTATCTGCATTCCCCACTGGCTGTGTAGAATGAACCACCCACTCTGCCTCCTCTGTCTCCCAGACTTTCCCACCTATGATCTGGCTCTTCTGGTTCTAGGACCATAGATGGGGTGAGGAGAGTGGACCTCTGTTGCCTCGCTGCACAACCCCACACTGTGGTGGCCTTATGTGGATGTTTTCTTGAGGTGGTCCTGATATGAGTCAGGGGCTGAAATCTCAAGCACTTGAGGAGGCAGATCCTGCAGACGGATGCATGATGTTCGAAAGCAAGATGGCTCAGCAGGCAAAGGCACTCGCCACCAAGCCTGGCGACCTGAGTTCAATCCCAGGAACCCATGTGGTAGAGGGAGAGACCCAACTCCCACAGCTGTCCTCTGATCTTAACACATGTACCATGGCACTCATAGGCACTGCCCCCCAATAAATAATAAATAAATAAATAAATAAATAAATAAATATAATGAAAGCATTTTAAAAGAAAGATGTGTGAAATAGAGGCACAGACATGAATGGCTGAGGTCAGGTTGCAGCCACAGGCAGCAGCTGGTCAGTGTCAGCCATGACTGGGCTTCGGGAACCTTGAACCCCAAGGTACTAGATACTTAATCTTTTAATCTTTTTTTTTTGGACAGGTTTCCATGTTGCCCAGGCTGGTTTGGCATTCACTGTGGAGCCAAGGATGGCCTTGAATGCCTGTTTGTACAGCCTCTGTTGAGCACTGGGATTACAGGTTTGCATTAGGAAACCCAGACTGTGCGATGAGCTCAGGTATTTTTGCATGCTAGTCAAGCACTCTACCCACTGAGCATGTCCCCAGACCCTTTAAAACTTTTTTTTAAGTTAAAAAAAAATGTGAGCCAGGTATGTTGGTACTTGCCTTTAATCAGCACTCAGGAGACAGAGGAAGGTGGGTCTCTGTGAGTTTAAGGCCAGCCTGGTCTACATAGTGAGTTTCAGGCCAGCTGGGGCTACAGGGAGACTCTGTCCCAAAAAACTTAAAAAAAAATGTGTTGTTTAAAAAAAGATTTATGCCGGGCGTGGTGGTGCACGCCTTTAATCCCAGCACTTGGGAGGCAGAGGCAGGCGAATCTCTGTGAGTTCGAGGCCAGCCTGGTCTACATAGTGAGTTCCAGGACAGCTGGGGCTACAGGGAGACCCTGTCTCAAAAAGACCAAAAAAAAAAAAAAAGATTTATTTGGGGCTGCAGAGATAGCTCAGTGGTTTAGAGCACAACTGCTCTTGCAAAGGACCTGGGTTCGATTCCCAGCACCCGCATGGTGGCTAACAACCAGCTGTAACTCCAGTTCCAGGGGCTATGACACCCTCTTCTGACCTCCACAGGTACTGCATGACATGGGTGCACTTACACACTTGCAGGCAATGCATTCTAGAAGTAGACAGAGGTACTAGACCTGCAACCCTGTGAGGATGCTGAAAGCCATGTAATCATACACTTGAAAATGGTTAATTTCGGGCCAGCAAAATGGCTCAGCCTAGTGCACAGGCCTGAAGACCTGAGTTCCATCCCTGGATCCCACAAAGTGGCAGCAAGGGCTGATGTCCAAGAGTTGTCCTCTGGCCTCGGCATGTAATCAATCACTTACCCCTGCCTACACATACAAAGGGAAATAAAATGGTTACTTTTTTTTTTTTTTTTGGTCTTTTTGAGACAGGGTCTCCCCATAGCCCCAGCTGTCCTGGAACTCACTATGTAGACCAGGCTGGCCTTGAACTCACAGAGATCCGCCTGCCTCTGCCTCCCGAGTGCTGGGATTAAAGGCATGTACCACCATGCCTGGCAAAATGGTTACTTTTGTCTTTTTTTTTTCAGAGCTGAGAACTGAACCCAGGGCCTTGCGCTTGGCGCTCTACCACTGAGCTAAATCCCCAACCCCGCAAAATGGTTACTTTTAATACCTATAAATTACAATTTCCCAGCACTCAGGAGGCAGAGGCAGGTGGGTCTCTGTGAGTTCAAGGCTGTGGTCTACATAGTGAGTTCCAGGCCAGTTGGGCCTACAGGGAAATCCTGTCTCAAAACTAACAAAAAATTGTGCCTCAATTTTTTTTAAAAAAAATATTTTTTTAATTTAAAACATTTTATTTATTATTTTTATTTTATGTATATGAGTATATTACCTGCATGCGTTTAAGTGCACCTGTGTCGTGCAATGCCTGAGGAGGACTGAAGAGGACACTGGATCCCTGAAACTGGAGTTACGGACAGTTGTCAGCCGCCATGTGGGTACCTGGGTCCTTTGCAAGAGCAATCAGTGCTCTTAACCACTGAGCCATCCCTCCAGCCCCAGGAAACGAATTCTTTTTTAAAAAAATTTGTTATTTTTATTTTATGTGTATACATGTATTGTCTGCATGTGTGTAAGTGCACTGATGTTTTGTGGTGCCCTTGGAGGTCAGAAGAGGGCATCAGATCCCCTGGAACTGGAATTACAGACAGTTGTTAGCTGCCATGTGGGTGCTGGGATTTGAACCCAGGTCCTCTGCAAGAGCAGTCAGTGCTCTTAACCGTTGAACCATTTCTTCAGCCCCCAATACCTCAAATTTTAAAACTCCTTTAAAATTATATATATTTAAAGATATTTTATTTATCATTTTTATTTTATGCGTATGAGTATATTGCCTGCATGTAAATGCACCTGTGCCATGCAGTGCCTTCAGAGATCAGAAGAGGGCATCAGATCCCCTGGAACTGGAGTTAAGGACAGTTGTTAGCTACCATGTGGTTGCTGAGACTAGAACCCAGGTCTTCTGCAAGAGCAACTAGTGCTCTTAGCCGCTGAGTCATCTCACCAGCCCCTAAAATTATATTTTAAAAAGAGAGTGGGAGAAGCTGGGCATGGTGGCACATGCCTTTGATTCCTGCACTTGAGAGGCAGAGGCAGGTGAATCTCTGTGAGTTCAATGCTAGCTTGGTGTATATAGTGAGTTCTAGGTCAGCCAGAGTTGTATAGTGAGACCCTGTCTCCAAAACAAAACAAAAAAACCAAAACCAAAAACCAAAACGAAGAGTGAGAGAGACCGTCCGGAGCTGGGTTAGAGCCCAGGCAGCACTCACCGTGGAAGCCGAACTCAAGGGCCGGCTGCCCGAGTTCTGGCCATGACCAGGTGTGGTGCTTGATGTAGCACACTAGTCCCCAAGGATGGGCTGGACAATCCTGGATCGACAGGAGAGGTGTGGGGTGTTGACATCCCTGCCTGGGCACCTGGCCAAGGAAAGCCTTTGCTTTCTTGCCTACCCTTGGCAGCAGAGTTCACTGGCCAGGCTTTGTGGTTTCAGGGGAGAAGTGATGTCAGAGTCCCCCAGGCCTCAGTCCTAACACGAACATCTTTGACACCTGGCCTCCCCGCAGATGCTCCCTGTGCCAGGGCATCCCACTTACTGGACTGGTGGCTGTGCCCCACTGGCCTGGTCTGAACACAGGAGTTCATGAATTCCTCCTGGAAAGTCAGTGCCAGAAGGGAGGGAGGGTCAAGACTGGGCCAGAGTGAGGGCCTGTCCCACACCACAGGCTGGACTCCAACACAGCTTGGCAGACCTCAAGGCTCACTCAGTGCTGCCCAGAGTGCTTGGGACACCTGCTCAGGCCACACTTGCCTCGCTGGGGTCAGGACCTTGACAGTGCCTTTCCTTGCCCACGGGGACTTCATATGACCTTATTTAGAAACAAGGTCATCACACAATAGTTAACATGCGTTCACATTGCAGGAGGGTCGCCCTGAATCCAATGACTAGTCCTTCTAAGGAGGAGGAAGAGGGGCTGGAGAAATGGCTCAGTGGTTAAGAGCACTGGCTGCTCTTGCAGAGGACCCGGGTTCGATTCTCAGCACCCACATGGCAGCTAATAACCATTCGTAACTCCAGTTCCAGGAGCTCCAACACCCTCTTCTGACCTCTGTGGGAATTGCATGACATGGCTGCACTTACATACACGCTCCCCTGGAACTCTAGGATGCATAGCCTCAGGACACAGGTGAAGGCCCCCTACAGCCTGCCACCTATGCATGCCCTGGCCCACAGCTCCCTCTAGGCTGCCTCCTATCCCATTGCTCCTTTGGGACCTGAACCTGCATCACCTCACAGCACACCATGGCTCTGGAGCCCAAGACTCCACAGTAAACATGGACACGGTCCTTTTGTGCCCTTAGACAGCCAGAACCCCTCCCTCCCTCCCTCAGCAGCCTCCCCACACTTCATTTCAGTCCACACAGCAGATTGTGTCCCTGGGCCCCTGAATTGCCCTTAAGCTCTGGATTAGGAGCAGTCAAGGACGGGCATGTTCTTGGATAGCAGTAGAACCTACAGGTGGCCTCCTGGCCAGGTCCCCCAGCAGATCCAAGGATGCTGTCATATAGGGAGAAGTCACAGCTGGGACAGGCTTCATGACCCTGGAGGCAGTGAACATCCCCCAACGAAGTGGGCATTGGTTCTATGCCCAGGGCTGCTGTGACCAGGCCAGTAAAATTTCAGAACCTGGCAAGAGCTGTTGGCCTAAGTGTCTCCGTGACTGCAGTGACTAAGCTCCAGTAATAGGCGTTGGCCTTTCCCAGTCCTGGGGGTGGAAGGCTGGAATCTAAGTGTGGCTGGGCCATGCTCCCGACCCAAAGGCTCTGGGGAGGCTCCGTCCTGCCTCTTCTAGCTTCTGACAGCTCCAGGCATTCCACGGTTAGTAGCTATGGGCTCTGCCCCCCTCTCCACATGGTCTGTGCCTATGTCCAAATTCACTTCCTCTTATAAGAACACCAGTCACTGGGTCTGGTGGCTCAGGCCTGTTATCCCAGCTTCTCAGGAGGCCAAGGTGTAAGTTTGGGGCCAACCTGAGCTATAGAATAAGTTCTAAGCCAGCCTGGGCAACATAGTGAGACCCTGTCTCAAGAAGTAAAAAGAGCACAGGGGCTGTAAGCCAGTGGTACTGTGCTTGCCTAGTACCCATAAGGCCCAGGGTTCAACCCCTTGTCTTGATAGTAAGTAAACAAGACACCAGTCATTGGACTGGTGTTCGACCTCATACACCAGTATGACCCATTGTAAGTACTCACATCCACCACAGACTGTTCCCACGTCAGTCACACTTGCAGGTACCAGGTGTAACCTGCCTTTTGGGGAGATAGCTAACCAACAGCCATGGAGAAGCACAGCCACTTCCAGTGTCACAGGTGGGGCAGTAGATGCAGACTACACCTCTCTCCTTTGATGCCTACAACCCTGACCTTGTCTAGACGTCTCCAAACAGCGAAGCTGGAATAGCAGAAACAAAGTGCAGTGCTGGCCAGAGAGGGACCTGGATTAGTAGAGTCGAGGGCAGGAACCCAAACCCAAGTTCCACCTGCCTTGAGGCCAGTGTCGCGTCTCTGCTCTCACCCAGTCAGAAGTCTTGGAAGACCCAGTAAGGGACACACTGGGTTCCTTCCAAAACACCCCACTGTGGTGCAGCTGAGCTTTGAAGGCCACATGGAATCAGGGCAGGTCCACCAAGATCCAGAGCGGGCCGGACACTGTCAAGAAGAGTGTTTATTCCTTCTGTGCTGAACGTCATCTTCCCAGGTCAAGGTCTACGCTGACCTACGCTGACAGCAGGTGCTGTGAAACACAAGACCTTCCAGATGGAGCCACTGCCTGGCCCCACAGAGGACTTGGCTTTCTGCACCCTAAGTCCCATCTTCCCGCCAATTCCCATTGTGGAAATTGCCAGTACTTTTATTCTCCTCAGTGTTGGGAACTGAACTCAAGGCCTTTGTACTGTAGATACGTGCTCTATCACCAAGTGACACCTGGCCCTGTTTTTCTGTGTGAAGCCCAATCTCAGTAAGTTGCCAGGGCTGGTAGCTGCTGGCTCAGTAGTTAGGACTATAGGCGTAAGCCACCCATTCCTGACTGTGAGCTATCAGAACTGACAGACTCACACATGTCATATATCAACAGAGCTTTGACATGGCACAATGGTCGGCACTTGCCTAGCATGTTCAAGGTCTGTGTTCTATCTCTAGCACCACAAATACACACGTTCATGCTTACATGTACACATACATGTACCACACAACCATGCAGACACACACAAAGCCTGTCTTACATTCCTATGAGCAGAGAGAGAGAGAGAGAGAGAGAGAATAAAATGGAGTTGGAGTTCAGGAAGGGGGCAACTTCCTGGCCCAATGCCCAAGGCAGGCCGTATCACAGGACATAAGACCACAGCATTTCCCATAAGCTACTTGCACAAGGACAATAGCGCCAGCCACATCCATTAATATTACCAACTCATGCAACAGCCCCTAGAACCAAAGTCTTTGTTTCTGAAGGACTTACGTGGGCCTCTCTGTCTTTAGGCATCCCCCCTCAGCCCTGCCCCTTTAGTCCACTGAACCATGCACATCCGGATGCCTGTATCTTGCCCTTCCAGGGTGTCTTAGTTTCTGTTGCTGTGATGAAAAACTCTGACCAAAAAACAGTTTGGGGAGGAAGGGTTGACTTCATTTTCTACTTTATCATCGAGGGAGGCCAAGGAAGAACTCAAGGCAGGAACCCGGAGGCAGGAGCTGAAGCAGACACCGTGGAGGAGTGCGGCTTCCCGGCCTGCTCCCCTGGCTTCCTCAGCCACCTTATATGGTCCAGGTCCCCCTGCCTGGGGATGGCACCGCCCACAGTGGACTGAGCCCTCCGACAACAATTAGCAACCAAGAAAATGCCCTACAGACATGCCCACCCCGGGACAATCTGACGGAGGAAATGCCTCAGGGGAGATTCCCTCTTCCCAGGTGTGTCTAGGTTTGTGTCAAGTGGATGAAAGCTGTGACACAGGGTCAGCCTAACACAGTGGAGAGACGGCATCTTTAGAGAACCAAGAACCAGGGTCTAGAAACATGGATCAGCAGTTAAGGAGCACTGGCTGTTCTTGCAGAGGACCCGAGTTTGATTCCCAGTATCCACATGACAGCTAACAATCACCTGTAACTCCAGTTCTAGGGGATCCAACCCCCTCTTCTGGCCTCCTCGGGCATTATACAACACGGGCACACTTACACACATGCAGGTAATACACTCATACACATTAAAAAAAAAATCCAGGACCAGAGGCTGGTCTGTCCTGCAGGCCTCTCACAGCTGTACATTCCACGGGACGGAGCCTAGGGAAGGCAGAGGCACCAGAGTGGAAGGGACCCAGGAGACGGTACTACAGGTACGGTAGAGAGCCACCCGGAAGCTCTCGGGCCAGCCAGCGTGGACTACATACCACTGCAACAGAAGAAAGAGACCTGGCCTCAACAGGTAGACAGTGAGACCCGACTCCCCAAAGTTTGTTCTCTGACCTCCACGTGTGCACGCTAAACACATACACGCAATAAATAAGTCTTTAGAGGTTAAAAAAAATGGGGGTGGTGTTGACTTTTAGGAGCTGGCCCTACATTACGCAACCCCGAGAATAACCAATTTCTTGTACATTGTTCCCTTTTTCTTTCGTTTTTTGTTTTCTTGCAGTGCTGGGATAGAACCTAGGGCTTCATCCGTGCTGAGCTCCCCGAGCCCCAACCCCAGCCACCTCCTAAAGTTGTTCCCCAGGTGCCGCAGACCCCTCTCCCGTGGCTCTGCTCTCCACCCTTATCAATGCCACAGAGAGAGGAAACAGGAGGTCCAGATGCCGGAGCTGAGGGAACTCTGCGGTGGGGGGTTAAAAGGCCCTCGAGAAAGTGCCAGTGGAGGGTGTGAATGGAATTGTGCTCGCATACCAGATGGCACCCATTCTAGTTGGAGACTGTCTTCTCCAGACATTCCTACTGTTTGAGGCTTCTTAGCATGTTCTGTGGAAAGCCTACGTGAGTCCACAGGAGTGCACGAGGTGGTCCTGATCCTCACTCGCTTCCTTTCAGGAGTGTGGCTGTACAGAAGCTATTCCAGCGGCCGATCCCCTGGAGCTCCGAGAGCAAGGCGGGGCGGAGCCAGGTTTCCGCTACTTTGTTCCCTTTGCCTCCAGAGCTGAGGATACATCTCTTGAGCGCCCTGCAGCCCTGGGCCGTGCATGCACAGTCTGGCCAACCCCTGCTTGTAACAAGTGGCCACCTCTCCAGTGCCAGGCTCTGCAGGGTTGGACTCCCACAGCCTTTAGGCAGGCTTATTTCTTTCATGGTGTGTGCATGTGTGCAGGTGGTTGTACATGTGTGCAGGTGGTTGTGCATGTGTGCAGGTGGGTGTGCATGTGTGCAGGTGGTTGTGCATGTGTGCAGGTGGTTGTACATGTGTGCAGGTGGTTGTGCATGTGTGCAGGTGGGTGTGTATGTGTGCAGGTGGGTGTGAATGTGTGCAAGTGGTTGTGTATGTGTGCAGGTGCGTGTGCATGTGTGCAGGTGGGTGTGCATGGGAGGAGGCCAGAGGTCAACCTCAGGTGTTGTTTCTCAGAATGCCATCTGCCTTGTCTTTTTGGAGACAGGGTCTCTCACTGACCTGGAACTTGCTGATCAGGTTAAGCTGGCTGGCCGGGAAGCCCCAGGGATCTGCCATCTGTATTTCCATCATCTTGTCATCATTGGTATTATAAGCACATGCCACTACACCTTTTTTACAGCAAGCACTTTACCAAATCCCGGCCCCTCAAAAGTCTCCTTCAGTATTAGTCAGTTGTGAGATGCCACTCGCTGCTGTGTCCAGCATTGTCCACTCCAGTGTACCAGACATTCCTGTGTTCATACAGTCTGCCCTATGACCTGTGACATGTGGGCTCCAGCCCTCATGAATGTCCTCATGCGTAGCTTGGGTGCCTGAGGACACGCCTTTCCGTTGGGCACACTGATGGACAGCAGAGTCGTAAACTGAATTTCTCTATACCCTGTGCCTGGGCAGGGAATGAACTGAGCTGCTCCTTGGATACCGGAAACCAGCCATCCTTGGTTTATAGCCAAGAGCATCCTGTCCTAGTCTGAGCTCTGTTGCTGTGATAAAACACTGACCAAAAGCAATTTGGAGAGGAAAGGGTTTATTTGGCCCACAGCTCACAGTCCATCATCAAGGGAAGGTCAAGGCAGGAACCTGGAGGCAGGAACTGAAGCAGAGACCATGGAGGAGCGCTGCTCCCTGGCTCACTTCGTCTGGCTTGCTCAGCCACCTTTCTTTTCTTTAAATTTTATTTATTATTTTTATTTTGTGTGTATGAGTGTGTTGCCTGCATGTAGGTAGGTGTATCCGTGTCATGCAATGCCTGTGACAGACAGAAGAGGAAATCAAATACCCTGAACTGGAGTTACAGATGGTTGTTAGTCACCATGTGGGTGTTGGGAATCGAACCTTGGTCCTCTGTAAGAATAGCCAGTGCTCTTGACCACTGAGTGTGAGCCATCTCTCCAGCCCCTATCAGCTACCTTTCTGATACAGCCTAGGTCCACCTGCCTAGGGATGGCACCACCTTCAGTGGGCTGGACCCTCTCCATCAATTAACAGTTAATAAAATGCCCTACAGACTTAGCCACAAGCTAATTCCCTAGAAGAAATTCCTCAGTAGAGACCTGAACAAACCCATCCCGTGGTGGGGATCAAAGAGTTTATTTCTTCTGAGAGGATTAATGACTGCACCATGCCCCAGCCTCTGGCCCCTCAAGTGGTCTTAGAATAAACTTGTCACTATAGGCTCACAGGCTGGGGACTCATCGCTGTGGGGTTTCTATTAATGCCCAAGCTGCCTGTTTAATGGACACCTCAGATTTCCCCCAAAGAAAGGAAGCAGGGATTACAAACACCAGATCTGGTCAGATGTGAGGTTGGCATGTGACACAGCCTCTGATCCCCATGTCTCCTCTGACTCTTACAGTGTGCCCTGGAACAGAGGTATCTAGCCAAGATGGAGAGGGAGAGAGGTGCGGGGTGGGAGGGAGCAGACCTACAGCCAGCGCCAAATGGGAGATGGGGGCTGTTCAGGAAGCAGGAGGTAGCAAGTGAAGATTTATGGGGGCCCTGTCCATCAGATTAGCAGAATGGCCACGCGGCTCCCACAGAGGCCTGGAGCGCTGGGTTCACACGGCTCCTAAAGCCATCCCTGTCTTGGGTACAGGAGTCCATGATCCTCTGCCATGAATATCAGTCACTGCACACAGCAGAAGAGATCAGGTGAGTGGCCTCCCCCGCCCAAGAGCAAGTCAGTTGGGAGGGCCCAGCTGGGAGCTGTCAGAGGCCCCTGTGGGGGCAAGGCTCAATCCTGCAGGGTATAGTGTTCATTCCAAGCCTGGACCTGGAGAGGGCAGCAGATGTCACCCCACAGGGTTCTTCAGGGGATGAGAGCTAAAAGTCACAGCTGTGGCTGCTCAGCTAGGCTACAGGGTAACTTAGGAGAACGTGGCTCACGCTCAAAGTCGTGTGGGGTCCTGGCACAGGAACCTGGGGCACACAGGAGAAACTGCGAAGGTGGACAGGTTTCTGCAGCAGCAGGCCAGGGTACAGCATGTCCTTCCTGCACTCTGGGTCCTGACAAAGCATGGCAGTAGTCTTGATCTGGCTGAGACCAGAGCAGGAGGCTCCACACTGAGCCCAGCTGTGTCCCAGGGAAGGAACTCTATTCCAGGAGCCTGAGTTACTAAAAGGGAGCTTTCTGTAGACACTCCCAGCAAATGTCCCTGCAGGTCCAGGGAACAATCCCCCCCCCGCCCCCATACCTTCTGCAGACCTGGCAGCTGCCCAGCTGAGGATTTCCAGGAAGCACCTGGGGTCTAGAGGAAATGTGGATACCTTGCCAGTCAGGATAGGTGGGCTTATGCAGGGGAGGAGGGAGCAGGGACAGGGGGATGCCAGGCTACCTCCTTCCCACCCACACATCAGTTTCTCTCACTACACTCACATGCTGGAAGAGGAGAGGGAGATTGAAGTTCATGGCCAGAGAGTGGTGGGCTTGGGCTCCTCTGGGATCCCAGAGGACTGGCAGGATGGTTCCCATCCTAGTCTCCAGAAACCCTTCCAATGTGTTCTTACAGATGCCTGAAACTGGGTAACACAGGTGGGTGATCAGTGTCACAATGAACTGAAGGGGTTTGAAAAGCCCCACCCTGGGATCGTTACTGGGAGGAGGAAGCTCAGCGAGGCATGCATGTGCAAAGGCCCTGTGGCGTGTCCCAGACATGGAATATTCTAGTCACCCAGAGAAGATCATGGAGGGGAGGTGCAGAAGGTGGGGAAGTGGCTGAACATGGGTTGAAAGGGTGGATGGGGGGCTATGCGAAGGCTCAGAACATCCAACGACTCGGATCTTCATTCTAAAGGAACAGGTGTTGCATCATCCCTGTCAAGTGTCTGCCCGTAGCACCTCCGTGAGTTTTTCCCAAGTCCCAGATGGGGATGGTGGCTGCACAGAGCTCAGGACAGAAACTGGCCTTTCCCTCAGTGTCCTGTCAAGACAGGACAGTTCTGAGGATAACCCAGAGCCCTCTATGGCTCCTGGGTGCAGGGATCTTACGTACTGATGTCTCCCGACCTCCTAACCCCAAGTGCCATGTGCCTGCTGGGCTGCTCTGGATCAAATGAAAAAATCTAACCTTCTATTCACCCCCAAAGTCCTGGCCAACCTCACAGCCACACCCTGGGTACCACGGGCCCCAACAACTCCTACCTTCTCTCTTCGGCTCAAAGCTCATGGGATGGTCTGTGCAGCTCACCCCTTCCCACAGGGCACTGATGGGCTGGAGGCCCACTAGCCCCACCCCCAGCTCCTCTCCCTCTTGGGTGATGCCTGTTTCCCAGTGCAGTCAGCCCTACCTTACATGGAGCTTGATCAAGTCCCAGAACTTAAGTTCATTGCTCAGTCCTCCTTGGGCTCCAGACCCCTGTGACCCCAAGGGTCAGGAAAGGGCGGGAAGCCAGGGCTGAATGGAGCCTTTTGGTCTGGGTCACCTGTGTACACCTACTCAAATTTCTAAGTGCTGGGCATAGTGATTCATGCCTGTAACCCCAGCACTGGGAGGTTGAGGTAAAACGACCACCATGAGTTCAAGGTCAGCCTGGGCTATAGAGAGTTCCAGATTAGCTTAAACTAGAGTGAGACCCACCTGAGCCTTATCCTCTACATCACTCTCTTTGATAACAGAGGCAAACCCCTAACCAGAGCACAGGCACTCTTTTTTTTTTTTTTTTTTTTTTTGGGTTTTTTTTAAATACCCCTG
>NW_008344211.1:1512427-1526455 GCF_000622305.1 Nannospalax galili | reverse complement strand
ACGGGTTTTCATTACATAGCCCTGGCTGCCCTGGAACTTGCTATATAGGCCAGACTGACCTTGAACTCACAGAGATCCACCTGCCTCTGCCTCCCAGATGCTGGGATTAAAGGCGTGAGCCACCATGCTGGGCTGGGCACCCCACTTTTAATCTGGGTCCCTCAGCTGAGTATGACAAACAGGCTGTCTTCCTCAGTCTCTGTCTCTCTGTCTCTCCCCTCTCTCCCTCCCTCCCTCCCACTCTCTCTCTTTGGGGTCTGTTTCTCCATCTGTAAAAACTGAAGGCCTGGGCCCTGGGAGGGAACCCAAGGCCTAGCTCTGATTCTGACTCGGAACCTAAAGTCCTGGCCATGGTCTCGTTGTTCACAGGCATTAGATCCAGATGTCCTGGAATACCACATGCTGGTCCCCATGCCACTCACAGCCATTAGGTCCTGTGAGCCAGACCCTCCTGAGCAGAGTCCACATAGTTTGTCACCCATCATGGTGGCTCTGGTCCCTCCGTGTTGACAGCAGAGTGAACCCCGAGTCTTCAGGTACAGAGCAGGGATGGGGCCCCCCAGTCTCTCCTGGACAGGCCTTGCCCCCACTTTCCATGAGAGGCTACATCAGGGTGAAGGGGGGGCAGAGAGTGAATCTGGGTTCAGTGAATTGGAGCATTGGGCCTGCTGAGTCTCAGGGGCATCTGGGCCCTGAACTGCTCTTTGGAGTCTGTGCTAGAGGTTCCAACCCTCAGAAGGCAGGAACACGGCCAGGGCTGACCAACTCTAGGCTGAGGAGGAGCCCAACATACTGTCTCAAGCTTCCTGCCAACCCAGGATCTGAGGAGACAAGGTGTGCGATCCTGGGGTGGCAATCCTGGGATGGCTGGACAGTCCCTGTGCCTCTGCAACTGGCCTAATGGAACCAAAAAGTGTTTGTAGGGCTGACTGAGCTGTGATCCAAGGTCAAAGACATCTGGGTGACGAAGGGGTTCTGGGGTCTTGGAATACATAGGAGTGCATAATGAGCTCAGATGAAGGCAGCACACACACACATGCACACACACACACATGCACACACACGGAGAAAAGCTACATGGTAACATATAAGCTCCATACACAGTACAGAGAATCCTCACCCAAGTGAGGCCCAACCCCTCCTCCCCTCAGCTCCACACCACCTTCCTAAGGAAACTGCTGGCGTCTAAGAGCTCCTTTAAAACACATTTCGGGCAACAAGTGAAAACATTCTAATGCTTCCAAATCTGAAGGGAGCCAGGCCTGGTGGAACAGGCTGTCGTCCCAGTTACCTTTGCTGAGCAGGTTAGCAGGTTTGAGGCCCACCTGGCCTGCAGAGTAGCTCAAGCCCAGTCTGGGAAACTTGATGAGACACTTATTTCCAAATAAAAAGAAAAAAAAAAAATTCAAAGGGAAGTGGAGGATTCAGGGTGGGACATCTTCCTGCCCAGACTCTGGGACTTTAGTCCCCTTCCTGTGAGTCCAAATGTCTTCGTGACTCTCTGAGAATATCATAGGGACACACCACGGAGACTCACTCCATTTCCACACCACTTTCATGAAAGCAGCAGCAAGCACACCACACACCCAGATCTTCACACCACCGCTTCCTCCGTGGGGTTCGTGGTTCCCAAGGCAGGGTCACTGTTTTTGCTAATAGCTCTGAAGAGGAAAAGGGCCCAAGGCAGACATATCTAGTACATGTGTGGTGCTGAATGAGCATCCCCACAGTTGTCCATAGTCAGTGAACACGCGTCCTGTGTTTACTGCTGTGCCGTATTCTATTATGGAGGAGTCACGGTGTCCCCTGCCATGCCAACGCCCAGAGGGGAGAGCAGGGGGCTGAACGCCAGTGCCATTCCCTGCTTCCCCGAGGGTGACTCTGTCCAGCAGGAGCACCCATCACACCCAGAAAACTGCAGGCCCTGCAATTTTCAGATAAGTGACTTTCCCAAATTGAGCAGCAAATCTGCTGGTTTAAGCTCACGTCGACCTCAATGTCTGTCCAGCGGGAAGGCCACATGCAGCCTCTCCATGCCAGATGTCTTGAGGAACGGTGCTGGGTGGCCACGGAGGTCAATGGGAGAGGTGATAGGTGGCTTAACCCGAGACCTGTGTTCATTTCCAGCCCCTTCCCCTGAGCACTCAGATCTCTGGGTCTAACCACTTTCCCCATGGAGAACCGTGTAGGCGGAGGGGAGGATCCCCACTGCAGTTGGCCCTCACTCTGCCTGCAGGTTCTCTGGAATGAAGCTGTGCCTGAGTCCAGATTGTTTATTTGACAGTCTCTTCTCTGTGGATTTCAGTTAGTCTCTAGCAACAGAGCCAAGTTCAGAAAGAAAACAGGGGCTGCCTTAGTGGTGGAGGCAGGCATGGGGCCTCTACTCCCATAAAGCACCTTTAAGTCCAGACTCCCTTGTCCCGTGAGGCTTAGAAGGTGTCTGGGGTGGGGAGTGACATCTAGGGCTCCCTTGAAGCCTTGATCCCAGGAGACCTAAATATGACCTTGGAAGTTTCAGTGAGTGAAGCAAGGTTAAACCTCCTTGAAAAGAACGTGGGAGATGCGAACCAGGCTTGCCTGCGGCCTGCCCAACCTCAGGATTAAGGGATCCTCTGAGAAGTCTATAGGATTAACGGGAACTGCTGAGGGGGACAGGGTGGCCTCCAACAGCCAGGTTCCTTTACAGGGAGCTGGGGGAGGGTTGAGGGCCATGTCCTAGCTTTGGCTCAGACTCTCTCTGTCCAAAGGTGCAAGGGTTTCCCAGGACTGTCAGGAGAAGCCCATCAGAGGCCCCACAGATGTCAAGGAAGGAGAGGGGATTCTGGAATATTCCATCACCCTTCTTTGACCCAGGCAAGGTTTGATCTCTAATGAAACAGGCAGAGACTAGCTCTGGAAAGGAGCCGTTCAGTGGCGTGGGCAGGTGCTATGGTGCATGCTTTATGAGGCTGACTTTAATCATGCAGTTGAGTTCCTACATGCAGAATTTACTCAGTGTTGGCTACAGAAAGAGCTGGATCTTGTTGGAACTGGACCCCAGAAGTCAACAGGGCAGTGCTGGCATGGTTGTGCACATACAAAAAGACAGATTTAGAAGTTTCTGGCACAAGATGGAACCTGTTTTCTTGGAGACAGGAACAAACTGGGCTTGGGGTATGTGGGAGATGAGGCTGGGACAAGATAAAGGACAGTTTGGAGAGGGTCATCCCCCAGGGTACAGGCCAGCTGCCTCGGTCTCTGGGTGTAGAGGTTGGGGGGGGCGTCACCCAGTGCTTCCCGCTCACAGGATGAAGGCCCTGCCCTGGAGTATGCTTTACTCAACACATGGGTCGAGTCCCACCTCTGGCAGCCATTTCTCCTTAGGCAGGTGGTACCACCTCATCTGGCTGCCGCAGAACCAGCCCTTTCTCAGGTGCGACCGGTGGTGTCAAGCCTGGGTGGGCGGGGCGCCTCCAGCAGAGGTTCTGATGGTTGTAGAAGCGGCAGCAGCCAACATTCCACTCACTGGTGCCTGGGGCATGTGCCCCTCCTTGCCTGCTCCCCATGCTGACACCCTATGACAAGAGACTTAGGGCTGAGGACTTACAGACCTTCTAGGGGCCAGAGATAGCATACTCTCAAGAGTGCTTGGCTTGGCATGGGATGACCAGGAGGCCCTGGCGCAACATGGCCTCCCCTTGGTTCCCAGAGGGCTGTCCAAGGTTCTTGGGGTCCCCACGGGCCTGGATGCTGGCCTCCTGCTTACCTTCATGTCTCCAGTTCAACCACAGCCTCAGAGTCCTCCACCCTGGGCTGGCTTTGGTGGGCAAGTGCTGGTTCACAAATGCACACCCTGCATATCACCACCACCAGTATGGCAAGCTCAGTGAGCCTGTCTTAGGCGCTTTGGGGCCCTTAAGAGGCCCACCAGCAATGTCCTGTAGCCTGCTCTCTCAAAGAAGGAGACTGAGTTGAGCAGGTCCTGGAGTCAGAGCATGGACCGCACACCCTCCTCTCACCCCTTTCTTCAACTCTTCCTGTCCTCAGGGAGGAGCTCCCAGGTCTAAGCAGAGGCTGGTTGGCACAATGCATCAGGTGTCAAATCCCTTCTGATAGTGAACAGCCAGGCTGGGGAGGCACAGGAGGCTTCTGCCTTTCAAAGCCACATTGTGTTTCTGTATAGCTGCTGACCCTTGGAAGCCAATGACTGGCCTTGGGGACCTCAGTGCCTGAAATCATCTGGCCCTTGATCAGCAGGTGTGACTTGGAAGAGTAAACTGAGAGAGGCCTGTGATCTGAGCCCCCACATCTCCACTGTTCTGAGGTGGAGACCCTGCAGAGGTTCAACAACTGGTCCTGGCCTCAAGGGTCCCTCTCCCACAGATACAGCAAGAGGTGGCCTCAGGTTAAGCCTTAACTCTGACCTGTCCCGTGAAGATGTTGTGGGATGACCTAGCATCACTTCTTCTCTTCCTGTGAGGGTCCCCGCTGCTCACAGTACAACTTTCCCAAAGGTCCCTTCTGGCCCTGCCCCTCCCACCCCGGGGCCTCCAGGAACCTTCTCCCCCTGGGACTGTAGTGTGCCCCGGAGGTCTGAGTGGCCGCTTGGCTCCCTCCAGCTTTGTCACCCTCAGGGGCTAGAGGGAAGGAATGCTCAACAGTGAGAAAGGGGTGGGCTGGGAGGAGCCGGAGCGTTCCCACACTGGGAATCTGGCGCAGAACACAGAAACACAGAAGACTGCCAGTAGCTCTTAGAATTCCAATTACTTTAAAAAAACCAAACCAAAAAGTCCCACAAAACAGAATTCTACCCCACCCCTGCCCACCCGTCTAATGTAACAGGTTATCCATTAACACAGGAGTAGAAAAATGTCAAAGCTACATCATTAACTCAGGTGGCACAGTGGGCGGCCCCAACGAGGCAGGAACAGACAGACGCAAGGGCCTGATACACCATGTGGACACCAACCACTAATAAATAAGCCGGGCACAGACAGGTGCTCCTTAGGTTAGTGACGTCAGGACAGAACAAAAGGTTGTGCCACCAGGGCTTGTTTTAAGAAAACAAACAAAAACCCCAACTGACAGATGGGAACCCTCAGAACAGAGCTGGGAATGAACAGGACCTTCCCAGAGGGTCTGGGTCAGCACCATGGACATGGCCTGAGCTCTTGCCCTTTGAATCCAGGCTGGGTCTGGGGACACAGCCCCTCGGGTGGGTCTGGGCCTCTGACCAGATTTCCAGAGGGAGTCCACCTTCAGGAGGCACTCCCTCTGGCCTCTCCCTCTTCCCCACCCCAACAAGGCAGGTCCTCCAGTGGCCACTGAATGACACTGTCCTTCTAAGAGGCCATGACCTGAGGCCACAGCAGAGCCAAAGGACAGGAGATCCTTGTACATCCTGAAGTCCCCTACAGTCAGGTCAGCTGGCCTCTAAGACTGGCTGGGCTTCAGGAACAGGATGGCAAGTTTGCAGGGTGGTCAGAGGGCTAGTGACATATGACACCCAGAGTACTGGAGTGGCCTCGTCACAGAGGTGGCAGAAGGCAAGGGGGAGTGCTTGACAACGGCCATGGGGGACACGGGCATGGTGGTTCCTTGGCAGAGTAGACAACAGTTTCAGGAGCTATGGTGGTGGACAGAGCCGTGTGGGTGGGAGACCTGTGGTGCTAGTCGCTGTGTCTGCCTTCCTGGTCTGTTCTAAGAATAGGGCTATGTCTGCAGGAAGACTCACCCCGAGCTGTGGCCTCAGCTCAGAGCCCTGAAGTTGACAGCCAGGACAGGGGCCGGCTCTTCCTGTGAACTTTCTAGCTATAACAGTCAGCAGACAGAGGGACATGTTGCAGAGATCTTGCTTCTGGTGCCAGGGGAAGGGACCTACCAAGACTTCAAGGCAATGAGACCTAAACCCTATGTTTGTAATGGTAAAAAACGTAACTTAGGGGTAGAATGCTTGCCTCATATGCACAAAGCCCTGGTCCATCCCTAGGACAAGCAGGAGTCAGAGGCCAAGCTCTGTGAGACCAAGGCCTGGTCTACATAGCGAGTTCCAGGCCAGATGGGGCCACACAATCTGACTCAAAAACAAAAAAACAAAACAATTCCTAGGACCTCAGGAAAAAAACACAAGCCAGGTGCATGCTGGGTTGGTGCTCTCCCTGCACATCCCTGCGGGGGGTGGGGGTGTAAATCTGAGTGAGTCTCAGTAGTTCTTAGACCTGGCAACAGTGATGTGGTCCCTTCGAGGCACTGTGCTACAGCAGGGTAGCCTTAAGAGAGGACATGGCCGGTAGCTGGCCTGACCACTGCCTTCTGCTCTCTGCTGCCCCATTTGTTAAAAAATAATCATCTTAGCCGGGCGTGGTGGCGCATGCCTTTAGCCCCACCCAGCACTCAGGAGGCAGAGGCAGGCGGATCACTGTGAGTTCAAGGCCAGCCTGGTCTACATAGTGAGTTCAGGTCAGCTGGGACTACAGAGAGACCTTGTCTCAAAAAAAAAAAAAAAAAAGTCAGGGAGGTGAAAGGGCTGGCTGGAAGTTCCCAGAGAGGGTCAGAGAGACCAGGCCCTGCTTGTGACCTATGTTGGAAGTTCACCTCATGGGACTACATTCGTACCAGAGCTTTCTTTCATAGGCATGGTGGGTCCCTGATCCTTGGAGGAACACTGAGTGGACACTGGGTGGCTCAGGGTGCTCACTGGAGCTGTGGGGACAGTGGGACCGGACATGGCTTTTCCGAGGGTGAGTTGTCTGGAAGCAGTCCCGGTGTGCACTCTCCTGGGTGCCCAGGGCTCCGGGTTAAGTCTCCTGAGGGACCACCTGCATGAGCTTCTGGCAAAGCACTGTCACCGAGACTGCAGAGAAAAGAAGAGTAGTGAGAAGGGTGGGAGAGGAGGAGTGAACTGGAGGCAGGGTCTCCACCCAGCCAGTTTCCACAGCCCGTCATCACACTTAGTCACAAGAGGGGCCAATGAGGTGGCTCAGCAGGTAAAGGTGCTTGCCACTGAGCCTGAGGATTTGATTTGATCCCCTGGACCTACGTGGTGCAAGAAGTGAACTGACTCCTGCCAGCTGTCCTCTGACCTCATACATACCATCATGGCACATGCCTGCCCCCGTCCCCTGGGTGTGTGTGTGTGTGTGTGTGTGTGTGTGTGTGTGTGTGTAGTCGTTTGTGCAGTGGACAGCAAGCTCCTGCGGGGGCCATGCCAGGGCACAGCCTGCAGCTCTGGCAAAGGACAGTGGCCACTGGGACTGTGAAGGGAGAAGTGTGGCTAAGGGCAGGAGTGGGGTCCTCCTCCCTCAGAACCCCATGACCTTGCTAGCTGGCTGCAAGAGCCCTTTCCCAAGGCCACACACACCAGGTCCCACACCTTAGCCTAGGGTCATCAGGCTGTAACTACAGTGGCCACTTGATGACCGCCATGGGGACCTGGGGCCAGAGATGGGGACAGGGTGGAGACTACCTGCGCCCACATAAGGAGTCCCTGTGAGGATCTAGCATTTTCTACCAAGAAATCTCTTGGAGAGGGAATGGGCTCAGGACAAGGTCTTTCCATTCCTTAGGGTTTGCTGTGATTAGGAAGGATGAGCACAGGGCAGGGCGAGCTTAATCAGCTGAAGGCAGCATGTACCTCCAGTGATGCAGCCCTCCTTGGTCCTGGCATGTGTCAGCCAGGAGTCTCTGCCTGTGCTGGGGCCATTCTGGAATTTTATTTACTTATTTGCATGTGCGTATGGTGAGCATATGCATGTACATATTCATGTACCACAGCACGCGTGTGGAAGTCAGATTACAGCCTTCAGATGCTGGCCTCGCCTTCCACCTCTTGAGGTGGTCTCTTTGTCCCTACACACGTATGCCAAGCTAGTTTTGCCTGAAAACTTTGAGATTCTCCTGCTTCTGCCCCCATCTCCCCATAGAGGCATGCCAGGTTACAGATGGTTGTGCTGTTCCATCTGGGTTTTATGCGAGCTCTGGGGACTGGAAATACAGGTCATCAGCTTGTGCAGTAAACGCTTTTACCCACTGAGCCATCTCTCCCCAACCCTCAAATTTGGACCTTCAACGCTCTCCCAGACTACAGTGATGGCCTAGGTGTGCAGATACTGCCCTCTCCTGGGAGTCTTAGGAGGGTGAAAAGAGGGTCCTAACCCAGCCCTAGGCCATGGGTGCCTCAGATAAGAGCTTTCGTGGTCCCTACCTCCTGGTCATGCCGCCATGTCCAAGCTAGTGGCTGACAGCAGGGTTTTGCCCATTGGTGGGAGCAGCTGATCCTGTAACGCCTGCTGCATCCAGCTGGGCCAAGCTCCTGCGGTTACTCATCACTAGTCCACCAGTGACCCAAACCCTTGGCTGCTGAAGCCAGAAGCCCTGGGTGACTCTCTCTGCGTGCATAGTGGGTGTGGCAGGACCTCCGATCCTGCACCCCAGCCTTGCCCTGGTTGCGGTGGGCAGTGGCCGTGGATACTCACAGATGGCCTGGAGGAGCCACTTGGGCTTGTTCTCCCACCAGACGCCGAAGAAGTAGACAGGCAGCCCACTGAGGATGATGGCAAAGCCGATGCCGCACTCCACGGGCGTCTTCCAGAAGGAAACAGCAATGAGGAAGAGGCAGGCCAGGATGAAGAACACAGGGAGGACCAGGTTCACCTGGACAGGATGGAGGCGCGTGGCCATCAGGGCTCTCCTCACATCGCCCATGGCCCATGACCCCGGAGCCACCATCTTCTCCTTCAAGTCTACCCAGCCACACCTCTCTGGTCCTAGGACACCCATGACCCCATCCAAGGCCATTCCTCCCTCAGTGTTCAGGCCTTTGCTTTGAAGTGGTTTGAACTGCCTCCAGCTGCTCCCCAGGCCAGCCTCGAGTTGTCAGGGGCCTGGAGAGAGCAGAGTCTGCTTCTTGGACTGCCTCACTCAGGCCTCAGCACGCGGTGCTAGGCGTATAATTACCCAAAGTTCAGCTGGTATTGACAGAGGAATGAAAATAACCAGTCTGGTCTCTCGAGGCCTCCAAAGGACACCAGAGGTCTGCTCTGACAGCCCCCACATCACAGACATGGAAACCCCCCCACATGGCTGCTGGAGGAGGGGGGCGACAGTGGGCCAACTCTTCTGGGAAGACCCTGGCTACCCACCAACAAGCAAGGCACCCTGCCTTCTCAGAGAAGCCTTTGTGGACATAATGCCCGTCATGGAGCCACAGCCTGTAGCTAGCCAGAACAGACAGGCTCCTGGCAAAGCAGCTCAAGCGCGGCATGATCCAGGGCGTGGAGTCAGGCTTTTCTCTACGGGATCATGCTAGACTGGTCCTGACTAAGAATTCTACTGTCTCAAAGATGGGCATCCCACCCCTGGGAATCAGGTTCACTAGTGTAGACTCCACTATGTGCCCAGGTTCCCAGGGGACACAACCCACAGGTGTCTGTTTCCGGTCTTCACAGACCAGCCACTGGTAGCCTGACCTCTGTCCCCACAGCCTGGATGAGGAAGTGGAACAAGCCAACTTGAGTTAGTTCCCCACGAAGGGTGGCTGTCCACCATGGGCATCCCAGTGAGTCTTCTGTTGGGATCTCACCTGAGACCCCACATTTGGGAACAGATGGAGAGTGGACTGGGAACTCTGAGCCGTGAGTTCCCTTCTCGGATCTAGGCTCCATGGGCTCTTAGTGGAGACCACTGGGCTGGGACAGGGCTGAAGCAGGGAGAAGCCCTGAGGCAGGTGTGATTGGATCAGCCTCATGAGAAAGGAGGCTTGGCCAAGTGACAGGAGCTGCTGGCCAGCAGCCACCACAAACCTGCCGTCTTGGGCCAACCCGAGTACTTGTTGTCCCTAGCAGCTCAGCCCTCGACATGCCCTTCACGTGGTGCTCATGAAGGTCCCGTGAACAGCCAACTGACGGTGTTAATTAACCTTCTACTGTCCATTTTACAGCACATGTTTGCCAGGAGGGGTATGGGGGCTGGACAGGGCAGGACCAGGGTCTGTGCTGGGTTGTAGCTGGGCCCAGGGCAACTCAGGACAAGGCCTCTGCCCAGGAACAGCATCTGGGGAACTGGGGAGGGTGCTTCCAAACCAACACTCACCTTGATGGGCCGCTCCAGCTCAGGCTTCTTGAAGCGGAGCCACATCATACCGATGATGGCCAGGGCCACACAGAGCCAGTTGAAGAAGCTGAAGAAGTTGATGATGGAGAAGATGTCGTTGGAGAAGGCGTACATCAGGGTCATGAGACACTGAAAGCAGATGGGGCTGGGTGAGCCTGGCGGGCTGTGCTGAGACGGGAAGGTGCCAGAAGCCACCTGAGACCGCCAGCTTGGCCAGTGTGCATACCTGCTTGCTCTAGTTTTAAGAGATGATTACTAAGGCGGGACATGGTGGCACATGCCTTTAATCCCAGCACTTGGGAGGCAGAGGCAGGCAGATCTCTGTGAGTTCAAGGCCAGCATGGTCTACACAGCGAGTTCTAGAACAGCTGGGGCTACAGGGAGACCATGTCTCAAAAACAACAACAACAACAACAACAACAACAACAAAACCCCACGAAAAACAAAAAAAACAAAAAAAAGAGACAATTATTGTGACCACATGCGAAGTCTTGGGAAGCTGAGACAGATGGGGAGAACATAGTGACACACCCAGGGTTCAAGGGCAAGGCACAAGAGCTATTCAGAACAGAATGGCAGAAACACCTGCACCCAGCGCTCACTGTAGCTTCCTGTGCCAGCAGTGACCTGGGACCAACCAAAATACCAACTGGGAGCCTTTCAACAGATCAAGGACCACCATGCTCCACACCATACCACACCACTGCTCAAAACCAGGACCACCACACTACACACCACATCACTGCTCAAATCCAGGACCAACACGCTACACACCACATCACTGCTCAAAACCAGGACCACCACGTTACACATCACACCATGGCTCAAAACCAGGACCACATAACTACACCACTACTCAAAACCTAGCTCAAGCTGGGCGTGGTGGCGCACGCCTTTAATCCCAGCACTCGGGTGGCAGAGGCAGGTGGATCTCTGTGAGTTCAAGACCAGCCTGGTCTACGCAGTGAGTTCTAGGACAGCTGGGGCTACAGGTCTTTCTCAAAAAGACCAAAATAAAAAACAAAAACAAAAAAAAAAAAACCCCAAAACAAAACAAACAAACAAAAAAACCAAGCTCAAACTGTGCTGGCTTTAAAGTATGTCCAAAACTTATTTGAGGGCTGGGGTACGGTTTAGTGGTAGAGGGCTTACCCAGCATGCACCACACCCTGGTTCAGTCCCTAGCATTGCTAAAATGAAAGAAAACAAAGTAGGGGTTTGCTGTTTCTCTCTTTAGGAGTGGAGTCTAATCCTGCTCGTCGGGCTGGACCGACTTACTTCTAACACCAGGCAGGGAGGACAGGTGGGACTTCTGGGGTAAGGCTCTTGAGTGGACCCCTTGCTGAGTGGGAGCCAGTACCCCGTTACCAGAGGCCGCTGTCCACAGCTGTGGCTCCTCAGCCCTGGGGGAGCCTAGAAGCAGCAGCAGCCTCTGCTGACACCTCCTGAGAGACCCTGACCTCCTAACTCACAGAAAGCATGGCTTCTTCTTTCAGGCCACTGGCTTCGGGGAGATTCTGTTACATGGCAACAGAGAACTAATATAAACGAACACATGGGCACAGAAGGAGAGACGGAGCCAAACGTGCATACAGGGACACAAGCATGACGTATCAGCATGGCACAGTGGACAGCGGCTACGAATGGGGGCTCCCACCAGGCACGGCTTTTGCTTCACACACGAGAACCAACCGAGTTCTCTTTACACCCACAGTGCATCACATGTGGGACTCTGAATTTAAAACCCTGGTGCTGTACTGCTGTCCTGTGGAGCCTGGTGGCCATGTGCACAACATAGTTCCCAAGCACAGGGCCTGAATGGGAGGACAGAGGAGGCAGGGCCACTTAGTGGGCTTACCGTGAACACAAGGGACGGTACAGGTGTCAGAAGCTGTGGGTGGATCATGGAGAGGACAGAGGGCAAGTGGCCCTCCCTGGATCCCACGAAGAACAGCCTATGGGTGGGGAGAGCAAGAGTTGACCAGGGGCATTGCAGTCTCACTAGGTCCAACTCCCCATCCCACCAGCCTCTTGATGTCCTTGACCACATAACTGGTCCTTGACTGGGTTAGCAGGAAAGAAACCTGGGGTTGCCCCTTACCTCTAGCCTCTCAGGGTGCCCACAGTGTAGCCTAAGCAGAGACCAGAGGAACAGAGCAGTTCCCCAATTCCCAGGTCATCGGAATGAACTTTTAACAGTCAGCCTGTCCATCAGCCCATCACGAATAAACCAAGACAGCTTTCAAGGTTGTGGCAGAGCAGAGGGCTGCCCTCTACAGTGCCGTTAGGGTCGGGTGCTTACCTTGAAGAAGTGAACAGGGACCCGTTGACAGAGCCAAAGCAGGACAAGCCCACGAAGACAGGAATGATCCAGGACATGACCCCCAGGTGATAGTTCCCAAAGTCCTAAACAGATATGACACAGGTAAGCCCTCAGCCACAGTGGGGTTCAGGCAGGGCCTCACTTCTGGCCCTTAGAGCAGCTCAGGCTGTGACCCTGCTGAGCCCAGGACCCTGCTGGGCTGACACAGCCCTAGGACACTGCCCCACATCTCAGGCTTCTGCATGGGTGGACACCTCTCTGGACTATGGGGGGACACACACTGACCCATCTCCCAGTGCTGCTGTGGACAGTCCCCATGCAGTACATGCCCTTCCTGTGGAACGTCAGGGAAGCTGCGGGGAGCCTCCCTCACGCTGGCTGCCTCATGTCTGCCAAGAGCCTGGCAGAGGGTCTTTATGAGCAATGGGCTTTTACTCAACACTTGCTAAGTAAAGCTATACAGAGCTGACTTTCAACTCCCCGTAGCCCAGGAGTACAGTGCAGGGGTCTGCAGGGGCTGCTGAGAGGCCTGGCTATGGCTTCCCACCAGAGCCCCGGAGATGACTCAGCAGCAGCCCCTAAGTCACCACAGTCCCTAATGGAACCACCTGTGCCCCGATGATCGTGACTACCCTCTGCTGTCTTGCCATGGGTACAGTGCTACCTGAGTATTGAGTGTTGAGGTAACCTCCCCACCATGCAATCAGTTTGGCAGAAACCTCTGTGGTCATCTGTACTGGGAACCCCCACACCCAGGAGGGGTAAAGCTTGGGCACAAGAGCCAGGCTTGGTCAGAGGCCTAGGGGTGGCGGCCAGCTCCAGCCTCTCAGGCCTGGGAGAAGCTGGTGGGCTATCTCTTACCACAGCCACAGCCTCAGATGCCAGCATCTCCTTGGTAGACAGGGTAGTGAAGTAGGCCAGGTTCGTCAGCACATACACCAGCGTGACGATGGGGAGGGAGATGATGATGGCCAGGGGCAGGTTTCTGGGAATGGGAGGGACACATGAGCAATGTGCAGCCCAAGGAACTAGTTCCCTTCCCCTTGTGGCAGCTCCACGATTGAGCCTCATTCCTGGGCAGTGAGAAGGGTTCTAGTGTCACAAGGCGACTGCATAGTAACACCTGGACTTGGGCAGCTGTGCAAAGCTGAGTGCCACCCTACCAGCCTGCTGTCCTTGAGAACTGAGGTGGCTCTGAGGGGTCAAGGCTGCCCAGTCTGAACACCTGCAGCTCTACCCACTAGCTGCACACTCCAGAGAGGTCCCCAGGGCTGGAAGCCACAGCTGCCCCTCTTTGGACCCAGAGCCAGCCTGATCCCTGCACCACCCTCACTGCAGGCCCCAGCAGGCCTCCACAGAGGCCAGGCAGAGCCCATCAACTGGCTCTTCTGAAGCACAGCACAGCGAGGCTCTTCTCTCACGTTAAGGCAGTGAAATGCCTCTCCCGTTCTTGCACGCACCTGTAGGGGTTGATCATCTCCTCTGTGACAAAGTTCAGATAGTTCCTAGAAATCAGGTAACCAGGTTTCATTATATGGTACACACAGTCATTAGGAAATAAACAAAAACCCAGTATGCAAAGGAATCCCCTGGCTGTTCAGGAGAACCCTCTGTCG
>NW_008344211.1:1492684-1512210 GCF_000622305.1 Nannospalax galili | reverse complement strand
GGGGGGGGGGTCAGGAGAGCCTTCTGTCGGCTCGCAGGGCCCCTCACTGTTGTCAGCGGCTGGGCACAGGACACCCGTGGGACAGGTTGCTCACCCCGTTTTCTGCATTGGCAACCAGCTGTATCCAAGGTGAACACATAACCCCTGTTCTGTCATACCACTCGGTGTGTAGCACCAATGTCCAGGGTCTCTGAATGGCCATCCTGAGAACAGGGGCCAGGCTGCGCACCTGAGAACTGTGGGCAGGGCTCCTGTGGGCCTCTGGCCAGGCTATATTCCTCCATGCTGTCCACCTGTCACCCAATGGTGACCATGGAGGCACCTATACAGCTTTGCAAGATGGCTCCCTGTGCTCCCCGCCCCCCAAGTTCCCCTGTACAGCCAGAGCTCTGGGATTCTCAGCATTTCAGGGACATGTGTCCCCAGGGTAAGGGACCAAGATGTTACCATCCTCCATAGGCGAAGAGGCCACTGTACAGAGCCAGCACAATGTTCCCCACATCTAGCTTGGTGCCTTCAAAGGAGAACTTGGGGTCCAGGTTGGACACATCACCTGGAATGCATCAAAGAGATTGGAATGTTGGTAAGAGGATGTGGACAGAGGTCATACTGCAAGTTCCGGAATGTTCCTGGAGCAAAATACCATAATAAACAAAAGCTCGGGGTGAAGGCTTTTTATTGTGACAAATTGAATGCACCTGCCTAGCCATCTGAACATCCCCCAACTTCCTGGGGCTGGAGACTAGCAGGCAGAGGGGTAGAACCCCCTCTCTGCTGGCTGCATGGAGGAATGTAGCCTGGCCAGAGGCCCACAGGAGCTCTGCAGACTGAGGACAGACAGTCTCTCTGTCTATATAAGGGGCTGGGGCTCCAGAGCCTCTGGCTGATGCAGGGGTGTCTGCTCCTCCGTGGGGTGCAGATCAGGAGCAGGCAGGCCTATGAACCTTCTGAACACCCCTTACACAGTCCAGTTGAACTTTGGGACCACATAGCATCATAGGGACCTGGGTTGACATCCTGGCCACCGCACATGCTGGCAACACCTGTTAAACCCTAACCCCTCACTTTGAAGGAGCTCAGAGCAGACCCTGGCATAGGGCTGCCAGGATGTAAGTGGGACCTGTGCCATGCTAAGTGTGTGAACATCTGCACCCAAGTACAGGGACAGGATGGGTTGACAAGAGCCCAAGCACTCAAGAGATGCCTTGCTTGGGGCAGAGGCCAACCTCAAACTCCGTTTGGTTTCCCACACCTGACCTGTGTCACGGTCCCCTCTCCTTCCTCTTCCACAGACCTGTCAGTAGACTCAGGGTCCACCCACTGAGATGACATACCTCAATCATATCCCAGAAAACCTTTAAAACATGACCAACTCTGCCCGCAGGCTCCGGGTGGCATTCCTTCTGAGTTGCCTCCAGCTGTCTAGATCAGAGTAGTCAAGTGTGGTCATCAGGCTGCTAGGATGGCTACTGGCCCTTCCTGAGGCCAGGTCAACTTCTGTATGAAATGGCCTGTTTCATCAAGCCTGGGAAGTCCTCCTATACAATGGTGCCAGCCTGACAGCTGGGTATCCGGACAGCAGGTAAGGTGGGTAGCCGGCCTTTCACTGACCCGGGTCACCCTGTGAGCTTTTAAGTTGACGGATCCTGTGGCTCTGGGTTCCAGGCGACAGCCACAGCACATGGCTCACAGGTGACTGCATTTTGAGACAGGAATGCTTGACCCAAGACTATGAGGCTGGTGGGGCGAAGGCATACTTGGGGCTGGAGGCGCATGTTGTGGTCCTGACAGAAGGGGAACTACTTGCCAGTTTTGAACTGAGTTTCAAGCTGTGGCTATAGATTCACCACCTACTGCCTCAGTCACAACCTGCTAGGCTGGATCAAATTACCAAGGGACCTTGCTGCAAAGGGGACCTATGAAAGAGGTCCCATAAGAACTTGTCATTCAGGGTCAGCCAGGGTCACTCCAAGGGCAGATCCAATTCCCTTTCTATGGTGTTCTGTATCTATGACGTGTCTGATGATTCTAGTCTCCAGACTAGAGTTGCCCACCCACCCCAGACCAGGCCCGGTCTTCTAAGAAATATCTTATTCACACCTTGTCTGCCCTAGGTCCTGATCACAGGGCAAGCAGCAGCTGGTCTGGCTGTGTAGCTTGTGGTGGGTAGTTCAGGGCAGCTCAGGACAGAACACCTTGAAAAGCACCTCAGCTGAGCCCCCTACAACCCAGGGCTCTCCTACTTGCTCTGCAATGGAATATTCTGGAATATGCAGTCTTTACATGTGCAGGGCCTGAATGTGTTCCATGGCCTGGCCCATATATATGGGGAGCACTGGTACTACAAGTAGGGAAACTGAGGCACAGACCAACTGTCCAGGGGTGTGAGGATCTGCCAGGCTATGTGAGAATCAAGGCTGACTCTTTACCATGTTGTAGCCCTTTAGGGGCAGGGTTGGATGCCTGAGGCTTGGAAAAGTGACCATGACCCAGCCAGCCTTGGACTGGAGCCCAGACTACCTGGTAACCAGACCTCCAGTCTTGAGGCAGTGTGTGCGTGGGTGGGGGTTAGGGGTGAGTATCTCGGCTGATCTAGCTGAGAAATAAACACAAGCCTGGGACACGGTGTGAGGTTTTCCATACAGAACGAGACGTGTAAAGCCCAAAGGCCTGTGCAACTTCAGTGCTCGCCTGGGGGAGCACTGTCACTGGCTCAGGGTGCTACATGTGAATGCAGCTGTCACCTGAGCTTGTGGCACTGAGGGTAGGCACCTGCCACAGAATGGTATGTTCTGGCTATTTTGAATCCTAGAATCTTCCAGAAAGAGAAACAGCTGCTCTGACAGGAAATTGCTTTGAGAATCTTAGTGGCTCCAAGGGGCCAGGTCCCTCTTGACCTGGCTCTATTCCTAGGGACTCATAAGGCCTGGAACATCCTGTCGGGGGAAAAGTTGATGCCCAGGTGCACAGAGGGATTGCTGCCCCAGGCTGCAATGCCTCAAGTACAACTGGCAGGGTGCCGGCTTCTCACCTGCCTGGCCGAGGGGATGATGGAGGGCTGGTTCAATTCCCTCAGCAGGTGGAGTTCTGCCAAGGATTCAGGGTCTGAGCCCTGCCTGACGTGGTGGAGGGGCTAAAGCACAGGCGGGCATCAGGGTGTGCAGCACAGCAGTCTGACCTATAGCAGAGCCCTGTGGTATGGTGGCTGTGGTCTATGCAGGACACTGGTCTAAGACCAGAGGCCACAGATTCCCTGGGGGCCATGTTTGCTAGTCTGGACCTCCAGAGCTGTCCCCAGGCTGGATAAGTATGGTCTCTTATAGCTCAAGGGGTGACTTCACAGCACCCCAACCCTCACTCTCTAACTGTAGCTTGAGGACTAGAGGGAGCAGCCATACCTACCTGCCTAATCTGCACCCAGGCAGCTCCCATGCAAGGAAAAACGGGAGCCAGGTGGCTTGTTGAGAGGAGGGCAGGGCTGGCATTTAGATGCAGCTGTCCCACCATGACTAAGGGGCCACTCCTTAGACCTGGAAACCTTGGGGTTGTCACATCTTGGGGTAGGAAGGCATCTAGTGGCTGAGACCAGAGATGCTGCACCATGTCCTCAAGGCATAGTACAAGCCCTACCATCCAAGGAGGCAATGCCAGGTCCAGTGACATGGGCCTATAAGCTGCCAAAGGCCAGGGCCAGGCAGAGCTGACTCCCTAGGCCTTTTCCAGGGAAGGACAGCAGAGCTCTGTGCTACTCAGTGCCTCTTTCCTTCAGACCACAGTAACAGGATAGGCAGGCAGGCAGTGAGATAATGTTGGCTGTGGCAGGAGGTCTCCATCATGTCCCTCCCTGGGCCCCGCTGCCCTTCCCCTGGGCTTATGAGCTGCCTCAGCCAGAGTGGGAGAAGAGGCTGTATGTCAGCTGCGACCTGGCTCGCAGCCTCTCAGGTGCCTTCACTGCAGGCCTCCCAGTCCTCAGCCATAAAACACGCCTTTCTAACGCACTTCTGTGAAAGGCTACACACCAGCAGATACCAAGAGCACGGCAAACCCCAGAGACCACAGTGTCCTGGAGCATTGGGGTAGCAGGATTGGGAGTGATCAGAGGCCCAGGGAAGAGGATTTCAGGGACAGCAGCCCTAGCCAACTGTGTCATGCAGTGTGGCTACGGGAACCCACCCCAGGGGAGGAGTCTGCTGGAGCCTAGGGCTCCTCCTACCTTCCGCTTTTCACTGACAGATGACTGGGCAGGCACCCACCATGCTGCATACATGGAGGAATGAACTGCAATGACCGCCTTCCTGGGTCACCCCTGGGACACTGCCAGCCTTGAGGTCCCTGACTCAGGACAGAGGCTCCCGGAGCCCGGTATGTCAGACCTGACTGGCCCTCTGTGCACCAGCGTGGGGAAAGGCCTGAGCACCAGGCCCGGGAAAACCAGCAATGCAGACAAGTGGCCAGTCCTGAGCCAGCATGGGGCTGGGAGACTTGGGACACCCTGATGACAGAGTCATAACCCGAGGACTGCATTGCACTGGGCCTGCTCCCTTCTGGCTGCCTGCAGACCATTTATGCACTCAGTTAAGCTCTGGGGTCTGAGTAGTATCGTGTGGGTGCACCTCACTTGGAAGGGTGGCCTTTGCAGACATAGCTGATGTCCAGGTGGCTAAACCAGCGGGCTCTAGGTCCAACAACAGTCTTTATCAGGCACAGCAAGCAGACGTAAGGCCACATGTCTGCTGCCCTGGGTGTTCCAGGAGGATTATTCCTCCATCCAATGTACAGGGCACCCAGTGTGGAGGACTGGCTCCCAGACTGTCACACATCTGGAGTGTGCAGACGTCCTGCATGGCATTCAGCCTGCCTAGTATGTCGAGTTTGAGATGCCACTCCACAATAACCCCACCCTAAAGGGGAAGCCAGCTGGGGGCAAGCCCTCCAAACATGGCGTTGGCCGTGGAAGGCCATTTATTCTCCGTCCCTCTCTCCCTCCCTGCCCCCTCCATCTCTTCTCTCTCCCTCGCCCTCCCTCCGACACACCTCCAGTCTCAGTTAAGATGACTTTGGAGTGCTGCAGCCCTGAGCCAGTGTGACTGCATTTGGGCAGAGGAGTGTCCTTATGTGAGGAGACCCAGGGGACTCCCGGCC
This sequence comes from Nannospalax galili, assembly GCF_000622305.1. NCBI lineage: Eukaryota > Metazoa > Chordata > Mammalia > Rodentia > Spalacidae > Nannospalax > Nannospalax galili. The sequence continues at coordinate 1,507,068 of NW_008344211.1, read as the reverse complement.
TCAGGCAGACACAGAGAGAAAGCACCACCCACAAGCTGGCAGCTCTCAGCCTGCCACGGCCCTTCCCGATGTGGACCACCCTGCCATTGTCTCTGTCCTTGTGGGAAGCTGGCAGGAGTCAGGGTCAGGTGAAAAGGGAGCTAGTGTTCAGGCTTCTGGGTACCTCTTCAGGACACAGCACACAGCCAGCCTCGGCACTCTAGCACAGTGCCTCCAACTGCACGCCGTGCCTGTGGTCCCGATGGGACCCGCCTTCCTGTTCATGAATCGCAGGACTGGGGCTGAACACCACACTTCTGAACCTGGGGACCTCACTAAGAAACAAATGAAAATTACTTTGAAACCTAGGAAGTGTGGAACAGGCCCAGTCTCCTGAGCTAGCCGTGGGTTTGCTGTCACCAACTGCCAAAGGCCAGAGCCAAAAGAGAAATGAGCACTGTCTCCTTCCAAGAGCCCTGGCATGGGAGGTGGCAGCCTGCTCGCAGCCCACATTAACAGGCTGCTCGCACTGTGTGGATAGGGCTAGCCAGTGAAGGTCCCGCAAGAGGAATCAAGGTGGGAGGGAAGGAGAAAGGTTTTAGAAAACACCATCTGACGCTGTCCTAATCTGGAACAGCCCTGGGAGCTCAGTGTTCTGCTGATGATAGCAAAGCCCAAGTACAAACACAAGGGAGCCATTGTGTGTCTTCTGGGGACCTGGGCCCATTGCTGGGCACAAGAGAAAAGGCTTCCACGGCCTACGCCTACACCTGGCCTGGAGACAAAGGCCTGACCTCTAGCCATGGCCCCTGCAGGGTCTTGTGGGTGAGGGGCCATCTGATCAAAAAAGGACGCAAGCGGTGAAGGCCAGGAGTCCCTGCCCACCACATCTGTCACCTGCTTGTCTCTCTGACCTCGGGTGCTCTAGGCTCTGCCTCCAGGGCCTCTCTCTCTGGGGTCACATTGTCCAAGCCACCACCACATTTCACCCGCCCCCATCCACGAGTCCAGCCTCAAGTCAGTCAGATTTAATGCCAGTCTGGGTACTGTGTGCACTTCTGAAAACACTGGACCAAGTCCAGACACCTTGTGACACCAGCCTTAGGCCGAGGTCATCCCCCAACGCCCTGTGTACTAGCCAAGGCTCCTCCAACTCTGGGACCTGGGGAGATTGGATGCTTAGGAGGGTATATATCTGGGTTAGAGTCTTGCCTGGCCCTGTTTGTGCCTCTCCCGTCCACAGTCTGTACTGGATCACATGTGTGTAGGGGCCCGGCCTTCTACTGAAGGCTGGTGGGGTAGACAGAGTGAACAACTGCCCACAGGCTCATCAGCTTCCCTCACAAAGAAACAACCTCAGCAACAGGGTTACTTTCATAAGGAAGCTGCCCTGAGCCAGGTGGAGATAACATTCAGGAGAGGGGCGGACAGACAGAACCAGTATAAGGGCCAGACTACCGTGGAGATGGCTTCCACTAGCCTGGGCCCATGGATGGACAGCAGCCTACATGCACATGACCAGAAGCAGGGCCTCTGCCTTGAAGGACCTGGCAATCATGCTGGCCACCCAAGGACTCTGAACTCGATGGGAAATAAGCCTGGGAAAGCGTTCTGCGAGAGAGGGGTCAGAATTCCAACATGGCATCCTCCAGAAGCCAAGGCATCCGTCCAGGAACAGAGCAAATCCCCGAGAGATCCGCACAGGAATTCTACAGACACGGCACAAGGCATCCCAGAGCTCAGAAAGGAACGGCTAGGGGTGGGGATGGGGGGTGCAGTCACCAGAATTATAAACATATTGTACATTCAAGCCCAACAAAAGCTCTGTTGTGCCCCGCTGATGTTTGTTTTTTCAGAAATCAGGTTCTGCTCCTAAATTCCCCACTATCTGTACCTAATCACAGCACCAAACAGGTCCCTTGCCAGCACCCTGGCCATGTGTACCACAGCAGAACCTAGCCTGAGGGGCAGAATATGCCTTTTCTTCTGCCCGTTAAACAGGTCTTGGTGGTCTAGGTGCTGCTCAGCCCAGCTCCCCCGTGGTGGCTGGCCATCACCTCTGAGTCTCTGGGGGCCTTGCCTGCTGGGATCCAGAGACAGGAATGGCCTCCAAAAGGCATTTGGGAAGGTGCTGGAACTCTTTGGAGCCCCAGGAAGGCTCGTAGTAGGTGAAGGGCAAAGGCCTCAGGCCAGCCCTGCTATGGACTCCAGGTGGGCAGTTCACCTGCCTCTAAGAACCCTTGGCCAGATGCTCTTGAAGAACCAAGTTCAGCTCTGGAAGGAACACCTGGGCGATATTCCAGAGTTGCTGTCTACTCGAGGCTTGTAGCAAACTGTTCCAGTCATACATAAATGCTTGGTACTGACTGGTACACTCAGGAACTCTGCCTCAGGGCAGGAGAGCAGGTGAGGGCAGGCTAAGCCTTAGGCTTTCCTGAACACTTGTGGACACATGCTCCCAGGCAGGCTCAAGTTGTGAAGTGAGGCGCCAAGGAGGGGGCAAGGCAGAGGCCGACTGTATCACAGGCAGTCAGCGGGCAGCTGCCCCATTCCAGTCTACCCAGTTCATAGCCAGGAGGCATCAGCATGGGGGAGAGAATGGCCTGTGAGGAGACAGCAGTTGCACCCAGGGACTTAGGACTTTATTCCTATAAGAGGACCAGAAGAGGTGAGGTTGAGCTGGCCTGAGTCCCAGCTCCATGCTAAACCTACGTCTCATCTGTGTAGAGAAGAGGGTCCCCCAACCTGCCCCAAGGCCACCCCAGGACCAAGGGTCTCCTCAGCAGCTTTTGGCCACTGACTGATGCTGAGCACTGACTGCCGCCAAGTACCCGAGTCCACATGTTCTGGATCTGTCTGAGCAGTACTCCTACCTCTCTGCAGGAGTGGCCACTGCACACAGCTCCCTACCAGGAGCTCAGCCAACTCTACCCAGTCTTCACTTAGGCCACTAGCCATACTGAGACAAGCTAGCAGGGACTGTAAGACAGAGGCACAGGGCTGGCCAGGGCACAGACCCTCCACTTCAATGCACCCTAGAGGCTGGGCATTCATGTTTCTGAGTCTATACCCTAAACAAGGGCTGTTCAACAAACCACACTTTTACTGTGCCGTCTTAACAGCTGTGGCACACAGGTGGACCGGTAGTTGAATACACAGGAAGACAGATGTATTCGGTATGCACTGCGTCTTCCAGACATACAGGGAAACATCACACATGCACAGAATACAGTCCTTCCGGCAGCCCCTGCTTAAGGCAGCTAGAGGAGGGTGCCCCCAGAACTGGAGTTAGGGACGGTTGTTGGTTGCCAGTTGGGTGATGGGACCCAACCTGGGTCTTCTGCAAGAGTAGCCAGTGCTCTTAACTGCCTAGCCCCGTGAAGGCACTCTTCAGGAGTCCCTGAACCCAAGTCCCCAGCACCTGTGGCCCCCTGAACACACAGGCATGAGAATCACCAAGAGCCATCACTGGCCAAAGGACACCAGGGGCTCCGGGTTCCCCACAGTAGACAGAGGAGCTCCATGCCTGCCTCACAAACCAGCCCTCACAGAGCACCTTGCACATGGGACAAGCTGCTACCAGGTGGTGGGAGGGGGTCATCTGACAGGTGAGGTCCTGCAGATGGGGATGTTTTGCCCTCCCCCATGCACAAAGGGACAGACACTTGGGATTCCACAGACTCCTGCCCTCACCCAGCCCCTTCCCACGCTCTTCCCTAGGGCCAACTCGATGTCCCCGGTCAGGCAGTCAAGGACCAAGACTCCTCACCTCACCACAGGGGACACACAGTGGGTGCTACATGCTGAGTCACTCACCCTTTCCAATCTGGATGAAGCCAAGCAGGATAATCAGGGCCAGGGCCAGCAGCTTGGCAGCAGCAAAGGCATCCTGCACACGGGTGGCGGCCTTCACGCTGTAGCAGTTCACAGCTGTGAGCAGCACTGTGGGGCAGAGCAGTGTAGTGTGAGTCCCCACAGGACAAGGTCACAGCTTGGGGTAGGGGGACAGGAGGGGTCAGGTCTCCTAGCTAGAATTCCACAGGGACAGAAGCCCTGCCCATGGGCTCTGATTTTCAGGAACTTCTGATAAGGTTGCTGGTTCTCTGGGGTCAAGGTCAAAGGTTAGAAATGTCAACTCTCTAAAGAGCCTGATACCAGGTGCCCTGGGTCACCAAAAAAGAATTTCTACAGATTGGTTTCTATAGAGAGGGTCTGACATGGAGCCCAGGCTGGCCTCAAACTCAAGATCCTCCTGCAAGTCTTCTGAGTGCTGGGATGACCAGCTTACACCACCAGGCCTGGCTCCTTTTACTTACTATTATCATCTGGGTCTTTAAAAAATTTTTTTATTTATGTTGAGTATATTGCCTGCATGTGTTTAAGTGCATCCGTGGGGGTCAGAAGAGGGTATCGGATTCCCCTGGAACTGGAGTTAAGGATGGTTGTTAGCCACCATGTGGGTGCTGGGATTTGGACCCAGGTCCTCTGCAAGAGCATCCAATACTTGTAACCACTGAACCATCTCTTCAGTCCCATTATCCGGGGCCTTTTTGAGGCAGGATCTATATATAGCTACATTGGCACTGAACTCTCCATCCTCCCTCCTCAGCCTCCTGAACACTGGTATTATACACGTGCCATCATGCCTGGATAGAACTGCCTTGCAAGTGAGTGGCTCTCAGCCTCCTGGGGGACTCCCCAGAAGACCCACCTTCACCTGCTGTGCACCTGTGTACACCTAGTCCCTGCGGGAGAGCACCAGGTTCAGACTCAAGTTACATCCAAACACCTGCCACTGGGGAGGATGGCTGCATGACCCTTTCACCTGCTCTGTCCTCCAACAGCACCTGTTAGGGCACAGCACAGCACCGTGGACTGCGGGGGGCCTTCTCCTCAAAGACAACCTTCCACAAGGCAGGTAAGCAAAGCGTCCTGTTGATGCCGAGAGCGAATGGGGCAAAGAGGGCACAGGCTGCGATGGGGTGCAGGTGAGGATCGATGACCAGAGCCCAGCTCTTGCCAGCAGAAATCCCCACAAGCCACTGTGTGCAGGTGTGCTCAGGGAGGGAAAGAGCAGACTCATGGGCCAATTCTGCTGTTTAACCAGCATACACGGAAAACCGACTGCCATAATGAATGTTTATAGATGCCCAAGGAACTGCACGCACTGTGTTCTGTAGACAGGGCCTCAGAAGCCGAGAGGAGCTGCAGACGGGCAGCTGACAAGGGCCGAACTGCACGGGCCCCCAGCCATAGGTGAGTCTGTGGAGTGGGAGCTTCTGTCGAATGGAAACATTCACGGAGCCGTTCTAATGTAAGCTGACATGAAAATACCAGAGCAAGGAGCCGATTCTACTATTTACAGCTCGGTGCTTTAGGTGACTAGTGGCAACTGCCCATGGCAGACACAGGACAGGGACGGCAAGCGGTCCTGCCTCCCCAGCTCCAGCTCTCTGAAGAGCATCAGGGAGGGGGAGGGGAGGTTCCTGATCAGCTTTGGTCAAACATTAGCCAGAGCAGTATGCAGCCTGGGAGGACCCCAGCAAAGCAGGGGTCTAGTATGTTGGGCTAGCCCAGGCTGCAGGAAGTTCAGTTGCCCCTGCTCTGCTCTCTGCTCCCAGAAAGGCCAAGTCAACTCAGGTCTCCAACCCTCCTCCCATTACACCTAATTAGCAATTTGAGGAACAGGCCTCAAAGACCCGATTCCATGATAATTAACTGGAACAGCCTACACCAGGATGACAGGAACAAGAAACACTCCCTGGTGATGGGGGTGGGGACAGGGGTGGCTACTTATCTCTAGGAAGTCCTTGGTTCCTCATTAGCTTTAAGCTGGCTCCCTCTTTACAGCTCTGGCTGATGCAACACCAGCAGGACAGACCAGGCTGCTGCTGTAGGAAAGCTCCAGGAGCCAAGCGGCTGCCGCAGTACACACGTGCTTGAAAACTCCCGAGGTCTCCCAGAGTGAGGGAACGAGAGAAGGAGGACCAGAGGGACGAAAGAGGGACGCTGAAATGCTGCACCACCCGCCCCCACCCCGTGTCTCCACCCATGAGATCACCAGGCTCAGTCTCAGCTTTGCTGAGTCTCCTGCTTCCTGATAGGTGTGTGTTGAAGTAAGAAGCCATTAATGGTGCCTCTGAGCCCTCCTCCCCAGACACCAGCTCCGGCTGTAGCAAGCAGCCTGCAGATTGCATCACGCTCCGTATTCAGCTGTGGTGGGCAAGCAGGAGGTGTGGCTGAGCCGAACCGCCTAGCCTGCCAGACAGAAGCCTTGGCAGCTATGGTCTCTGGCTTCCTGTCTGGGAGCAAGACACTGCTGTGGGCTTCAGACCTACAGGAGCTGGGCCTCTGCTGGGTCACCTGTGTGGGGTCCCTCTGAACCTTCAGGGAAGGGCAGATCAGAGGTGGCAGCACCCTGGCTGTCACAGAGGCCCCTCTGCTGCCCCAACACCCTGCCCTGCCTGAGAGTCATGCCAGCTGCTCTCTGGCCAAAATGGGGCCTGAGCCCAGGCTCCCAGCCAGGTGGACAGAGGCGGGCTAGCAGGTGCCAGGCCAACCCAATTGGGGTTGGGGTTGAAAATCTACTGAGGTGCGACCCCTCCCCTGACCTTAAAATAACCAGGTCACAGAACAAAGGGACTCTATCCGCTCTCTTTCCTTCTAAGAAGACTGAAGTGGGTGATGAAACCGGTAATGCTCACTGGCTTTTGGTGATGCGCAAACAAGGGTGTTATTATGCTCCAGTGCCCTGTTTTCAAGATGAAATAATCTTAAATAAATGAATTCATCTGAAGCCAGGGGTTTCTGTCCTTCACGAGACTGTCGCCATAGGAGGCAGTCAGGAGACCAGAAGGAACCTCCCACGTACTCAGACAAGCTGAGCCTCCCCAGGGCTTAGTTTCCCACCTGCAGACACAGGCAGTCCTGAGCACTGGCTGCTGTGACCACTGCTGTTATGGCAGGGGAATGATGGTGGCTATGATGCAAGGACTGGATGGGGTTCCCGACACAGCACCCCCAGATAAGTGTGACTGTGCTAGCTTACAGTAGCAGCTGGGCCAGGGAGATAAAACCCAGGGCCTTCTCCTGGGTGCAGATAGCCCGCGGTCGGGCCCTTGTCCCACAGGCCCAGCAAGTGCTCTTGGCTTGTCAGGTTGCTTCCCGTCCCTGCCCAGCTGCATGTGATACCCAGAGCCACCTGGCTGGCCACAGCGCTCCAAAGCTCACACTGACTGAGGAACAGTGTACTGGAGAGACCCTCTCCCTGTCTGGATGGGCCGGCAGAGCCAGTGCCCCAGTCACCACCCCACCACGTGCAGCTGGGCTGGCACAGCTGGCACCAGGCTATGGACTAGCCCTTTTGTCCCTTGTACATGTAAGGTGTGCCGCCAGGATTTGCCCTCTAAAGGACCACACTTGGGGCAGAGACAGCCTGCACTGTCCAGAGAGAGCCTCTGCTTCATCCCACTGGTCCATCCCATGGGTCCAGTGTTGGAAACTCACCAGGCAAGTGAGACTGGTCCTGCCAAGACCCTACCAGCAATGCCACTGTCTCCCAAGGTCCCCTAACAGGGCAGATGAAGTGGCTGGTGGCTTCACTGGTTCTAAAGAGGACCGGCCTAGTACCCCAGGGCACACCCAGCACAGCATCCATCAAACATAACACTTGGCAAGGGACCCTGGGACCCTGTCTGGGATGTGGGTCTCGTGGCTGGCTTGCTACCTCCGCTAGCTGTGGCGTCTTCAATGTTCTGCGAACACAGCAACTAGCAGTCTGGCCACATGTACTGGAATTCCCATGCCCTGCTCTCACCCATGTGCTTTCCAACGACTTTTCTCTTGGTATGGGGGTGGGACCCAGGCGTCTGGCACACCCAATACACACTAAGCTTGGGCCACACGGTTCAGCCACTGTCCAAACGGGGCTGTCATATCCTTTCAACAGGTTAGAAAGTGGATAGCTTAATAAACTGAAATTTACTGACATGCTGCCCCACTCCCTAACCTGCAGTGACATCCCTCAAGAGGCCCTTTGAAGCTCCTTGGAGGATGCAGGGTCTCAAGGGTTTCTGGCAGCTCTGAATCAGGGATCTGAGTTCTAGCAAGCTGTGTGGAATCGACAGGATACCCAGCACACTGAGCCTGCTTCCCCCTCCACAAACAGGAATACCATCACCACCATATGGGTGAAATCCCGTGCCAAGGGCTTCCTGGGCCCCGACTAATCTGATGGCTCCAGTGTACAAGAGAGTATAAGTGATAAGGGGCTCCGTCAGCAGCTGATGCAGAACTCATGATCTACAGCACCCCCATTCCTCTAGCAGTGAAGCTATCAAGAAAAAGCCGCAGTAGCCAACAACCTCATCTGACAGCTGGAGGTTGCCCAACCTACCGGGTCACACGCGAGTTCCTGGGGAGAAAGGGAGGACCTCTGACTCCCACAGCCATGCCCTGCCATGGGACTGGGCTTTCAACTTCAATATCCTGGAGAGGCACCAGAGTTGTGCAAGGCACATCCATGACAGGCTGGCAGCCCAGCTCTGGATGGAGGAAGGCATGTGCCTGTGTGTGTGCCGTTTCACACTATTCTACGTGAACCACATACAGAAGGCAAACACTGTGATGAACTTGCTGGATTGGGAGCATTAGTGCTTCACCAGTGCTCAGCCTGTGGGGGTGTGGGGGGGGTAGCTATTAATAACGGAGCCCAAGGCCTCTAGCCATCCCAAGCAGGCCCAGAAGGGTTTCACACTATTCTACGTGAACCACATACAGAAGGCAAACACTGTGATGAACGTGCTGGATTGGGAGCATTAGTGCTTCACCAGTGCTCAGCCTGTGGGGGTGGGGGGGGTAGCTATTAATAACGGAGTCCAAGGCCTCTAGCCATCCCAAGCAGGCCCAGAAGGTGCAGCGAGAGAAGCCAGGGTAGAGTACCTGGGCTTACGGCAGCAGCCAGCTGAAGGAACCCCACTGAACACCTGCTCCTCCTTTCATCAGGCGCGACGCCCGCAGCCTCTCCCTTACCTAACTCTACCCTGCCTTGGGTCACAGAGCTTGAAGAACTTACAGCTCAAGAGACAGAACCAGAACCATCTCTGTCACCCTGGACCCTCCCAGTCAACCAAGGCTGATGAGCCCTCCCAGGAAACCCAAGGAAGACACGTTCTGGGACCTTCCACCCCTGCAGCTGATGCTGGTGGCGTGTTCAGAGGCGCAGGCTGAGGCGGCCCTCTCACTGGCCACAGTCAGCCCACATGGACTCTAGTGGCCTCCGTTCTTTGACAGCTGCCACACCATATGTCTCAGAAGTGGCAGATGCTGGCTAACCCCAAGGTCAGGGTGACTCCATATAGAGCAGATTGAGAACTAGGATGGGAAATCCTGCTGAGTCCTCACACAGCAAGAAAACCCTAGCGCAGGGCAAGTGTGGGTGCGGCCCGAAAACATCCAGCCCCTAGATGGCAAGTCTGATGGGTTTAATAGCCACAGGTCTGATGTGGAGCTCTGGAAAGAGATGTCCCAGGTTCCCAGTCTGACTACAGCACACAGATGTGGCTGGTCCCTAGAGAGCCAGCCTTAAAGTCAGTTCAGGACACTGTCAGATTGACAAGGGCTCTTGGGTGTGGATCCTCCTGTTGGGTCAGAGGAAAAGAAGGGAGAGTGGTCTCATCAGCAAGGGGCTCAGAGCCCCAGAAGGGAGGGAGAAGCTCCTAAGGAGTCTAGGTGTCAATGAACTTTTGAGCCATCCGTGTCCCTAAGCTAGCTGAATGGGTCTCCTGGGTGTGGTGACCAAGGCCACCCCAGGCCCTGGCATCTGCCACCCTGCCCGAGGCATGACCCAGTGGCCCACATGCCTGACAATAGCTGTGCTGCACTGGGGGCAATGTGTGTGGGGTTCTCTCACCCACACCTGTGTCTCGGGGTCTGGGAAGCCTGTGGCTGTGCAGGGCTGCTGTTTCTGGGCAGAGATCTTGGGTGTGCTATAGATTACTCAGGGGTCTATGACCCAGAAAGAAAGGGTTAGAAATGCCTGCCTCATCTCCTACCTGTCCCGGTCACGTGCTCTGTGAACCACTAGTGTCCTGGCCCCAGGTCCCATGACGGGGTGTGGCCTGCTCTGTGTGCCTGCACATTTGTCTGGCTGGCAAAGCGGATTTCAATGTTAATTACCGAACTGTCGGCAGAGCTGAGCTCATGGCTCCAGACACCGGGCCCCTGGTGCCTTAGCAACACCAGTCTTTGCCTCCAACACAGGCCTGGACCGAGGAGTGGGGCCTCTGACGTGATGACCCCTGAGGTGGGTGGAGACCAGCAGGCAACTTGAAGAGGAGAAAAGCCACCCTCTCCCTCTCCAGTTGTGACCCAGCTGATTGAAAGGTCCTCAGGTCAGCTGACCACTGCCCGCTCCCAGGCCATCAGAAACCCCAGGAGAGGCTGAGAAGAGGTCCACATTCCTTCACTGAAATCCCCCACTGGGGGCTTATGCCCCGCAGCCCAGCGCTCAGAGGAAGGCAGGCACCTGGCAGTCACCCAGCTTGCTTTCTCTCCTTCCTTCCTTTTTCCAATGCAAGGATGAGTTCTGGGGTGTTCCATGTTAGAAGGGAGCAGACGACACAGGCCGTTAAGAAGTTCAGAGGGGCTCCTGATCTGACACCAGGTGGAAAATCTCTCAGGCCACAGATCCCTGGGCACATGCCAGCTAACAATGGCCACCACCCTGTCCCACTCAGTAAGAAGTGAGGGATAGGTAGTGAGTTACACGGTACTAGGGGGTCAGGGCAAATCAGTCACCATCCTCAGAGGACAAGATAAGAGCTCAGAGTTCCCAACTTCCGCCCAGCCAGGACAGGGTGGGATGCGGTCCTTCAGTGTTTTAGAGTGGTTGGCAGGCCATGTCCCTGACACCCACAGGCCTGGGAAGGCGATAAAGGGGGCAGAGGATGCGGCAAGCCTGTTTCAGCTCCTACCCGCAGGGAAAGGCGCTAGTCCTCACACAGAGACCCTGTGTGGCATGTGGTCTCCTGCTGCACCTCAGTCCTGAAAGCCATGGCCCCATGAGATTAGATAAGCTCCTGATCGAATCCTGGCCTAGCCAGAATCTCAGCTTGACTCGGGGACTCTGTGACAAGACAAATCTGGCACCTACTGAGCTCCAAGTCAACTCAACATTTACCTAAGCTACCAAGCTGTCCTCAGGCAAGGACAAGCCACACACCACAGACCTTCTGCACACGGATATGGCCCTCTGGAAAGATGTGGAGAGCAAGTTTGTGAAACTTTTCTCCACATTTCACACACCAGGACCAAGGAGAGGGAAGGTCCAGACCCCTGTCAGGGATGGCATCCACCGTCACTGCCACTAGGGTCATTCTAGACCCCGAAGCTAAGTCATTTCACAACACAGTTCAGGCAGAAGGCCATGTGTTGACAGCTGAGTCCAGAGGGCTGGAAACAGCAACCTGCAGACAGGAGCCCTCTGCTCTAGGATCTGGCCCTCTGTGCTACCTCGCAGCCTTTCCCAAGACATGGATGCCAAGGAAAACGTCCTTCCACAGGAGGAGCCTCCAGAAAGAATAGGCACTCAATGGAGCTCACTACTCAGAGCACAATCCTCAGGCTTCTACTCACACCCTGCAGACTTCAGAGCTCCTCTGGCCTGCAGCAGGGCTGCATGGACAGGGTTCTCCTGCCGGTCCAGGCAGGTGCTAGATAAGGCCGTCCCGAGGAAGCCGGTCCATCTGACCAAAAACCCTCATTCCAATAAGGCGACAGCACATGCACATCCACGGCGCAGACCCGACCAGTGCAAAATCAGCCCAAACGTGAAAAAGAGGTGCGGACTGACAGCACCCACCTCTGCACTCCAAAGCTCCAGACAGTTCTGTGTGTTCTAGACCTTAACCAGAAGGTTCTGCCTGCAGTAGATACACAGGACCTCTTCCTGAAAGCAACTTGGGGTATTTTTTAAGACTATTCTATCGCAAAAGAAATCTACTGAGTGTTTGGCCTGCTGCAAGCTCTCTGTCAGCCTAGAGCCTACACGCTGCGTTGCTATTTTCTCAGAGCCCGGAAACCCCAAATGCTGAGTACACTTGCTGGATGCTTTCCTGAAGAGCTGAAACACAGAAGTAGGCCTTTGGGGCAGTGTCCCTTGAAGATCTAAAAGAGGTGAAAAACTTGCTGTCCATTGTGATCCAACTGAGACTTTAAAAGGAAAAGGAACCATGTATCTCCATCAGAGAAAGTTCTGGCTACACATTAGCCTCTAGAAGAGGAATATGGATCACCTTTGACTCTCACACATCTATATGGTCGAATCTTTACATCATTTGCATTATTACTTGTTTTTTATTATTAGAAGAAGGGCATTTGGGCCAGAGAGATGGCTCAGAGGGTAAATGTACTTGCCTCCAAGCATGGGGACCTGAGTCTGATCCCAAGGACACACCGTGGAAGGAGCGAACTGACTTCTGAAAGTTATCTGATACCTGCACACATGTGCAGACACACACAAAAGTAAAGCATTATTGTTTTAAAAAGAAAGACATTTGAAAACCCCCATTCTTACTGCCTCACGGGGGGGGGGGGGGAGCTGGCTTCCTAATGCTTCACCGGCCCCTGCAGAAGTAGGAGACCTGCCCCCCAGGTCCATTTTGACTGGGAAGAGTGAACTCTTTCATGATAGCCTCTACGCTATTCCCTACCTTGCCTAAAGGTCAAATGACTCCTATCATTGATGAAAATTGGACAGTTAAAATTCTGACGCTAAGAGAAGCAAAGTATTCCACCTGCTGGACGAAGGCCTGGTACACCCTGGCCAGTCCAGTGTGTCTTTGGGACCTCACACCCATAGCAACTAGAAGCCACCTGCTCCCTAGTTCCAGGTCTTTCGAAGATCAACCATGGGGACCCCCTTACCATGTCAGCCTCTGGTCGGTCACTGATAGCCACACTCAGGAGCAGCCGAGGGCAGTGCAACTCTGAGGCGGCATGACCCAAAGCCCTGCAGGTCATGCCATGCGGCAGCAGCTGCGATGCTTACATGGCCCCGTGGTTACGGCTCATGACCCAGAACCACAAATTCGGAGGCTAGCCTACCACACCGGCCTCCTACAGCTCCTGATACAGATACCGTCTGCCCAGGGATCTGCTGTAAACCGAAAGCAGGACGCTAGCCAGGCCGGCCATGGGAACAATCCCGAGACACGCCAAGCCCTCCCCTGTGAAGTGGGGTTTGCTTCAGGGGTTTTTCTTTCAGTCCTGAATATTTCCACAACTAATGTTTTAGAAAGCAGCAGTTCTCCCTGACCTGTGAGGATTAAACCCAACGGCTGTTACTTCCTTGGCACCACGTGGGACCCCCAAGCCCACCCACACAGACTGTTTGCAGCGCAGCTCGGGTCTCCTACGGCCAAGGAACCTTTACAGGACAACGCTGCTGCTCAGCCCTAACGAGCAACCGACACTACCACACAATTTTATCACTCCTGTTTTCTAGTGAGTCAGCCCGTGCACTGATTCCTGACAGGCCGGTTGGAAGAACAGACACGGATGATTTTCTTAACGGCAATTTCCCTCTTAGCAACCAGTCCACAAATGACGCTCAAACAGGAAACGATCAGTCACTCCACGTGGTGCCTTGCAGGAGGCAGGGAGTACAGCTCAGCCCGGGCACTAGACCCGCTCCCGGCTTAGGCGGGAAAGAGGGGGATGACTCCTGGGGATCAGACCGGGGACCCCAGGGTCGGAATCACTTTTAAGTCTTCGTGCCCCCCCCCAAAAGTGTACACACTACCGACCAATGAAACGCACGTGGGTTCTGAAACCCGTGACCTCAGCGTGGAACGGCCGGGGTGGTCCAGGGGTGGAGGGATGCTGGGATGCAGGACGGGATGACGCCCTGCGGGGACCGCAGGGGTCTCGGCTCGCGCCCTGCCCGCCCGGCCCGGCCCCTACTCACGCACGCAGAGGCAGGCCACCAGCTTGGCGGCCTCCTCGGGCACCGGGCAGGTGGGGAAGAGCGGTTTGAGCAGGTAGGTGGCGAAGACGAGCGCCACGATGTACTGTGACGACGGCCGGATGATGAGCAGCTCGATCCAGAGCTTGAGGAAGGCGGGCAGCGAGCCGTACACCTCCAGCATGTAGGCGTAGTCGCCGCCCGACTTGGAGATGGTGGTGCCCAGCTCCGCGTAGCAGAGCGCGCCCACGATGGAGAAGACGCCGCACACCGCCCACACCACGAGCGCCAGCCCCGGCGAGCCCGCCTCCTTGAGCACGCCCGTGGGCGTCACGAAGATGCCCGAGCCGATGATGGTGCCCACGATGATGGCCACGCCGTTGAGCAGCGTGATGCTGCGCTGCAGGGTCACGCCCTCCGCACCCGCCGGGTCCGCGCCGTC
>NW_008344211.1:1477484-1492619 GCF_000622305.1 Nannospalax galili | reverse complement strand
CCCCTCCGCGCCTCCGGGCCCAGACCCCCGCCCAGGCCCGCGGCGAGCACGTGGAGCGTGAGGCCCAGCTTGCCTGCCGGCTGGTGCTGTGTGAAGCGGCCGCGGGGAGCGCGGGGCGGGAGGGGAGCGGGCGGGTGGCCGCCTGGCCGGTCCTTACGTGCGGGCGGCCGCGGGGATCGGTGGCTTGGGCGTGCCCCTCTCCGCAGCTCCCTTTCCGGGCCGGTGCCCCGCCCAGGCCCGCGGCGAGCACGTGGAGCGTGAGGCCCAGCTTGCCTGCCGGCTGGTGCTGTGTGAAGCGGCCGCGGGGAGCGCGGGGCGGGAGGGGAGCGGGCGGGTGGCCGCCTGGCCGGTCCTTACGTGCGGGCGGCCGCGGGGATCGGTGGCTTGGGCGTGCCCCTCTCCGCAGCTCCCTTTCCGGGCCGGTGGAAGCTGGGGGTGTGGAGGATCCGCCTGGGGCCAGAGGGTCTCTGCAAGGGTGGGGTACAGGATGCACCTGGTTGACCTGAAAAGGGACACACCCCACCTTCTCCCTTCGGCCTACGTATAGGTGCATCTGGGAATGCGGAGAGGCGCCTCTGGGATCAGGGGAGTTGGGGCACACCCTCACGGTCCAACTCTGGGGAGCCAAGTCAGAGGGGCTAGTGAAACGCCAGCTCCCGGAAGCAGGGAATGACAGGTCAGGAACGAAGGAAGCCGGTTCCAGGACTCAGATTCCCATCTTATCGCAAGGAGAATCTTGTACAAGGCTTGTTGGGCACTCGGCCTGGGGGAGCAAGCTTTGGAAGACCTAGGCCTCCAGATGCACAGTGAAGTTAACAAGATGGGGACCCCCTCAGAAAGAGTAGCCCCCAAGCCTATCTAGAGACTTCAGAGGCAGGCTGTGGAGTGAAGGAACTTTAGCCTGTCGTTGTTGGGGAATGTTGAGTAAGGGTCCTTGAGGCGTCGTAAGTCAGAAGAGATCATCCCAGATGTGGATGTGGGACTTGGTGGTTGAGTGATGGGTTTGCTAGCGGGCTCTAGTTGCAGGCCAAGGTCAGACCAGCAAGCCATAGGACACCTCCCTCAGCCCACAGTTCCCTCTTCTGTCCTAAGGGGTCCTCAGGAGAGCTCGTAAACAAACAGGTTGTGGGCCCTTAGCTCAAGGACAACATCTGATCCCCCAGGATGCACCTGTGAGGATGCAGAGCTTGGTGTCCGCTGCAAGCCAGTCTGCAAAGCAGATGCCCCTGGGTGCCCCATTCCTGAGGCATCATCACTGTTAGAAGGTCAATGCTGGTGCTGAGCCAGTTGTGTGGGGGGGGGGCGTGCTCAGCGGAGGACTCCAAGGCCTGTCCCTGGAACCCCCCACCCCACCCTACCCATTCCATTGTGACAGTCGTTCATACACAGGGACAAAGTAGAATCTGCTGGCCTAGAAGTGGAGGAGCTGAGGCCAAGTAAACATTAACCGGAAGTTACTGCGCTCAAGTTGGTGGCTTTGGGAGGGCTGAGAAAGCTGTCTACATGGTGCTAAGAGCGTACCACCAACTCACTGAACCTTTCTTAAGATTTCACTGTGCAGCTTCTACCTTAATAGAGCATGTGGTAACTCTAAGGGACACTTCATGAGGAAACTGACAGTTGTATAACTTACTTGCCCAGTAAGTGTGCTGGAATTCCATCCGTTGGCCTCCCCCTCCCCCATCCCGCAGGCTCCCTGTAAGCAATTTGCTACCTCTCACCTGTGGTTGGCTAACTCTTGCGTCTTTGGAGTCTGTTCTCAGTCACAGTAGGTAGGTCCTGACAGTCTCATCTCTGTTTTTGTTTCCCAACCCAGACAATTATTTCACAAACTCACAGGGAGTTACCAAGCACATCCATGTTGGATTCCCACTGTGGGTCACCTGCCAGACACATCCTGGGCAGGCGCATGCACAGCAGCTCCCATTTTGATTTGCCCGGGAGATGGCTGACAATGTTTCTTGGAAATATAAAAATTACAGCCATAGTTGGGGCTGCAGAGATGGCTCAGCGGTTAAGAGCACTGACTGCTCTTTCAGAGGACCCGGGTTCGATTCCCAGCACCCACATGGCAGTTATGACCTGTCCTTAACACCAGTTCCAGGGGAATCCGAAGCCCTCTTCTGACCTCTGAGGAACTGCAGGACACGGGTGCACTCACATACGTGCAGGCAATATACTCATACACATAAAATAAAAATAACAAATAAAATATTTAAAAAATTACAACCATAGTTAAACCAAAGACACTACAATAGGTCAAGAGGGCAGATCCTGAGGAGCCAGGAGAGGTCTGTCTGGCTTTTCTGGGGCGGGGGTCCAGGGTCAGAATTAACAAGGAGGGCGAGGGAAACCTTGCTTGCAAG
Organism: Nannospalax galili; assembly: GCF_000622305.1. Taxonomy (NCBI): domain Eukaryota; kingdom Metazoa; phylum Chordata; class Mammalia; order Rodentia; family Spalacidae; genus Nannospalax; species Nannospalax galili. Next base: position 1,490,253 of record NW_008344211.1, on the reverse strand, counting down.
AAAGTTTCTGAGACAGTTGGGGAGGGTTGGTGTCTGAAGAGGGAGGGGTCTGGGGGAGCTGCTGCACACCTTTTCAGAAAGGCGTCAGGGCTGCGAGTGTCCTCAAGACCCCCAGCTGTGACCTCACCTCTGCCAATTTTCACCTGCTTGCCACAGGATTAGGTCTTGGATTTCTTCCTGCAAATCAGCTTTGGTCTTGTCTGTGCCCCTCAACTCCCTTCCTGGCAGCTCAGACTGAAATCTTTGCCAGGATCGCCATCTACTGGTGAAGCACACAGCAGTTTCCTTTTTTGTGTGTGTGCATGTGCCTGCATGTGTGTGAGCGCACCTGAATCGTGAGATGCCCCTGGGGGTCAGCAGAGGGCGTTAGATGCCCCTGGAACTGGAGTTACAGACAGATGTTAGCTGCCATGTGGGTGCTGGAAATCAAACCCAGGTTCTCTGCAAGGTCAGCCAGTGCTCTTAACTGCTGAGCCATCTCCTCAGTCTGTTTATTTTAAAACAAATTCACTTGCAGCCTCAGTGCATACTCTTAATTGTTGGCTTTTCAGCTGGTCAGTGATTTGTTTAAAAATTGTGTTGCGTATTCTCACAGCGCTGAGAGGCTGTTGTGGAGTCCTGTCCCCTCACTGTCATCTCAAAATAAACGTAGATATAAATACCTGATTGGGGGACTGGAGTGATGGTTCAGTGGTTAAGAGCACTGGCTGTACTTGTAGAGGATCCAGGTTTGGGTCCCAGCACCCACATGATGGCTAACAACCATCCATAACTCCAGCTCTAGGGGACCTGTGCTGGATAGCTTTAGTGTCAACACATCTGGGTTGAGGGAGCCTCAATTGGGAAATTGCCTCCATAGGACTGGCCTATGGCCATGTCTGTAGGGCATTTTCTTGATTGTTGGGTGATATGGAAGGGCCCAGCTCACTGTAGGTGGTGCCACCTCTGGGCAGGTGGGCCTGTGTTGTATAAGAAAGCAGGCTGAGTAGGGGCCAGGGGAGCAAGTCAGTAAGCAGCAATCCTCCATGGCCTGTGCTCCAGCTCCTGCCTCTAGGTTCCTGCTGAGTTCCTACCTTGGGCTCCCAGATGAACTGTGACCCAGGAGATATAAGCCAAATAAACCCTTTCCTCCCCAAGTTGGTAGTGGTCAGAGTGTTTTATCACAACAATGGAGAAACTAGAACAGGACCCAGTTCCCTCTTCTGACCTCCGTGGGCATTGCACAACATGGGTGCACTTACGTGCATGCAGGCAGTACACTCATACACATAAAATTTAAAAATACCTGCTTGGGCCTTAACATTCCCTTCTAAGAGAGGGGGTGGGAGAGTCATCAGATCCTCACCTGTAATTCTAACCACTCCCTCTCTCCTGTGCACCCCAGCTGTTTGTGTTCTCTGGAGGTATAGGAGGTAAAAGGTTGGGTGTTGTGGTGGGGAAGAGCAGGCAGGGAGAAGGGGACTCCATCTCTGCAGCCCTAGAGAGATTGTCACGCCTGCTCTTGTAAGTAACCTCAATAAACTCCTTAGTTTACCAGGCTGGACCTGTGTGGAATTGAGTCTGTCAGTGCTCTATATGGGGCAAATATAGTTGTTCATGTCTTCCCAGGAAATGCCACAGAGCGACAGTAACCTGACATTTCCACAGAGGGAAGGTTCCCTCTAGATCCACATCTTTCTCTGTATGTGTATGCACGTGTGTGTGTGTGTGTGTGTGTGTGTGTGTGTGTGTGTGTGACAGAGGACAACTTGCAGGAGTTGATTTTTCTCCCACTGTGTGGGTTTCGTCCTTGGCTGGCAGGCTTGACTACAAGCATCTTTATGTGTTGAGTCATCTCGCTGACCCCCACCTTGTTTTTTGAGACAGGGTTTCTCAATGGCCTGGAACTTGCTAAGTAGGTTAGGCTGTCTAGCCAGTGAGCCACCTCTCTCTGCCTCCCCAGCACTTGGGATTACAAATATGTGTCACCATATCCAGCCTCCTTTCACCACCCCCACCCCCCATAGGTTCTGAGAAATTGAACTCAGGCCCTCATGCTTGCAAGATAAAAGCACTTACCAACTGAGTTATCACTGTAGCTTTCTCAGGGAAGGGTTCTTCAGATTCTTGACTGCAGATGCAGATGGGAAGGGGTTTCACAGAACAGTTTAAGCCGTGCTTGTAAAGTGGGTTTGTGTCCCTGACCATGTGTACAGTGGGATCGTTTGCTTGCTTCCCAGAAGGCCTGTGATTTCTTTCCCTTCTCCTTGTGTGGAGTGGGAGTGGACACCAGCACCTATGAGGTCAGAGAGCACAGCGCACAGTCAGCCATAAAGAGCTCCAGCAGTGGTAACAGTATCTGGGAGTGACTGGAAACCTGGTGTGGTTTGCATGAGGCGATAACTGTAGGTCTCTCCAGTGGGGGTGATGCACACAGCTGTGGTCTTTTGTTGTCCATCAAGCCCTCTCCAGTGAGCCTGATTTCCTTTGACCTTGATAATCATTTTTAAAAAGATTTTATTTTTTGTTATGTGCATATTGTGTGTGTGTCTGTATGTGGGTGTATGTATGTAGAGTGCGGTGCCCTGGGAAGCCAGAAGAGAGCATCGAATCTCCTGGAGCTGGAGTCACAGGCAGTTGTGAGCTCCCTGATAGGGGTGCTGGGAACCAAACTTGAGTCCTCTTTAAGAACAATATTTGCTCTTAACCCCTGAGCTCTCTCTCCAGCCCCCTTGCTAATCATTTTTGAAATTCCTAGTTACAGGTCCTCATCTTGAAAGGAAACCTAGCTAAGGGGCAGAGGTGCAATACATGAGTCCTTTTTCCAGAACGAACTGCATACTCCTGGACACACTCAGCTGTGGTCCTTGACCCCTCATGCAAAGAGCAGGGCTCTGCGTGTGAAGCCAGGCTCCCACTCCTCCAGTTTGTGGGACAACTTGGGATCGTTTACGTTGCACTCCCAGCCTCACCCTCACCTGTAACTGACCCAGACTTCTGCACCTCCCTGAACGCTGCACGGCACCCAGGTGTTAGAAGGAAACTCCAGCAGCCCAACACCCTCTGTAAACAGACCGGTCTGCTGTTACTGCTGCGTCAGTTCTGAGGCGGCTGCAGTGGAAGGCAGGTGCCCGACAGGTGGGAAGGGGGACGTGGACAGCCGCTTGCTTTCTGCTTGTGACTTAAGCCTTCATGCTGCTCAAATGTCACGGTTTCCCTCACTCAGAAAACCACAACAGAGCCGTCCATAAAGACCCCTCCTCTCCTTTTGAGCGCTCTCTTTTTCCCAGGATGATAATTTACCTGACAAGCCCTGAATGGCAGTTGGGCCTGCCCCTCCCTGGGTGACTTCCATTCCTGGCTGTTCTCAATCACACGGGTCTTTTCAGCACAGCAAGGACCCTTTCCCCTTCCGAGATGTGTTTGTGGAAAAGCCACACACTGTTGGCCTTCGTGTTATCCTTTCCTGTCTGTGTCTTCAAAAATTGCCAGCCCAGGACTTCTGAACCCCATAGACGGGGCTTCCTGAGATCTCCCCCAAAGCAGATCAGCGCTGAGCTTTCAGCCCCGGTCAGGGGGTGAGGACACATGACACCACTCCTATTTACTTACTTATTTTTAGTCTTTTGGAGACAGGGTCTCCCTGTAGTCCCAGCTGTCCAGGAACTCACTATGTGGACCAGGCTGGCCTTGAACTCACAAAGATCTGCCTGCCTCCGCCTCCTGAGTGCTGGGATTAAAGGCGCGCACCACCACACCCGACTATAAATACTTTTTAAAAAGATGTAGTTATTATTTTTATACGTATGAGTGCCTGTGTGTATGTTCACCACCTGCATGCAGTGCCTGTGGAGGCCAGAAGAGGGTATCAGATCCCCTGGAACTGGAGTTACATGTGGTTTTTAGCCACCACGTGGGTGCTGAGAACTGCACTTGGGTCCTTTGCAAGAGCAGCATGTGTTCTAACCACTAAGCAACCCCTCCAGCCCTCTACCACTCATTCTCATGGGCCTGGATGAGCCTTCCATGGTCCCTGGTTGTGGCTGGAGAAATAAGTCACAGAGCCTAGCTGCAGATCCAGTGGAACCTCCATCCCAGAGAATGCCTCGGCCACAGCAGCTATGACCCTCACACTTGCGCTGCCCACTAGGGCTGCACTCTGGGGTGCTAAAGATCCTGCCCTTCTCTGGCTACGGTTAAGCAGCCCTTTACATTGACTGCCCAGGCCAAACTGGGCCCATGGGCTCCTTCTCACCAGGGCTCTGAGGAAACTCAGGGTCTCCCAACGGGAGGGCACCCCAAAGGCCAGGATGGACAGGCCAGACTCTGGGCTCAGGAGTCTTTAGGTCTCGGTGTGACCTCATCACCTGGGCTTTGTCCCTCAGCATCACCTGCTCCTTCTCACTGATCAGGTACATGTAAGAGGTGGTTCCCACCAGAGCCCCATGTTACACGAGTCGCCCTTGCCCATGGCATGTTGAAGGTAATCTCTAGAACCTCAGATACTCCCTTGAAAAGATGCTGCCACTGGTATGCTTAGCTGAGATGAGGCTGTACTGAAGAGGGGCAGGTGTGCTTGCAGGACAGTATGTGAAGGAAGAGAGACCCGGGGAAAGTCCGTGTGCCGACAGGACAGAGATTCTAATCACATGGCTACAAGCCAGGGCAGCTGATGACCCTAGAAGCTTGAAAAAGCAGGACGAGCCAGGCATGGTGGCACAGACCTATAATCTAATCCTAGCACTTGGAAGATAGAGGTGGGGGTCAGGGGAGTTCAAGGCAATCTTTGGCTACATAGTGATTTTGAGGCTAACCTGAGATACATGAAACCCTATCTCAAAACAAAACAAAACAAAGACAACAAAATAAACAAGACAACACCCAAAACCCCACAAAACTCAGCCTCAGAACGCAAGAAGGCTCTGATAAACCCAACACTCAGGAGGCTGAGGCAGGGAGATTATGCATTCTAAGACAGCCTGGGCTACATGAAGCCCTGTCTCAAACAAGAGTGAGGTGCACAGGACTGTCTCCCCAGAAGCTCCTCAGGCCCATCAGGTTTCATCTCTAATCTGTCATGCTTTGTGAGTCCCTCTGCCCTAGCTCTAGAGAACTGTCAATTCCTTAGTGGGGCCCAGCCTTGCGTCCTCCCTCCATGCCACAGTCTTGCCTTTCCCACACGAGGTGACTCCAGTGTGGACCACCAGTGCTTACTCCACCTGGAAGCTCAGGGTTCTCCTTAGCTGCACGCAGCTGCCCCCTGGGTGCACCCCAATTGCCCTGCGCCTCTGACAGTTCACTATTCAGTGACAGTAGTTGAATGCTGAATTTCAGGGAAGCTATGTATATAATTATGAAATAAAACAAACATGAGACCGTGCTGTGTGCACATACACATGAAGCTTGTCTTTCTGACAGTGATGCCCACCAGTCTGGGAGACCTGCCGCTGGATGCCTAGTGGTTGGATTTGGGTGTGTGTGTTGAGAACATGTGTCCTGGACAGTCCTTAAAATTTCCAGAATTCGGTAAAAAGAATCAGTAGATTTTACATTGTGTAAAGATAACTCTCAAGTTCAAAAACCATTTGATGCTGCTGAGAAAGATCCCCAGGCCAACACAGGGAATTCTGATGAAGGGGTACAGCCCAAACTAGAAGCACATTTAGCCTTGATCCTTTGCACTGTGGACTGGCAGAACCTATTTCTTTTGGTTGACGTCATTTGACATTCCCACAGACGTTGGACCAGGGTTAGCTACTGCCTGACCAGCGTCACCAGCCCCATCTGCATGTGCCTACAAGTGAGTGGATGCCTTCAGTTTCCACCCCAGACTGCAAGAATCCATTGCTTAGCACACTCCACACTAAATGGAGCAGCCCTCGCCACGTGTGGTCAGAAAGGCGTGTGCCGCCTAGAGCACAATTTCAGTGCTGGGTGCTTGGCTGTGGCCTAGCCTGTCAGCTATGAGCTGAGCACAGCACCAATGAGTGGGAACCTTGAAACAGCTCTGATCGCTGAGGGGAGAATTTAGTATCTTAAGAGTTCAGTTCTGGAGGCTGAGCGATGGCTCAGCGGTAAAGAGCACTGGTGCTCTTGCAGAGGACCCAGGTTCAATTCCCAGCAACCACACTAGCAACTGTCCGGGTGAGCCAACGCCAGTTCCAGGGGATCTGATGGCCTCTACTGGCCTCCACAGGCATTGCATGACATGGGTGCACTTACATACATGCAGACAATGTACTCATACACATAAAATAAAATAAAAATAATAAAAATAAAATTTTAAAAAAAGTTCAGTTCTGCAGTTGGAGAAATGGCTCAGCGGTTAAGAGCACCGTCTGCTCTTGCAGAAGACCCGGGTTCAGTTCCCAGCACCCACATGGTGGCTAACAACCATCTGTAACTCCAGTTCCAGGAGAGCCTACATCCTCTTCTGACCTCCTTTGGCACTGCGTGATATGGGTACACTTACATACATGCAGACAATACACTCATACACATAAAATAAAAATAATAAAATTTTAAAAAAGAGTTCAGTTCTGAAAACACCAGGGTGGATATCGTTGGCTGCCCTACGAGAGGCCTCTGTTGGAGACTGAAAGCAAATGTTCTAGGCTAACGGCGCACCCAGCCCAGGGAGAGACCCAGGAGGACTGTGGACAGGGCAGGTAGCTGAGGAGGAGGCTAATGGGTGGGAAGGAGGGACTCTGCAAATAGTCATGGGGCCACACACACAAGTTGTTTGTATGAGACTGAGGAGCCCAGCTTGGATGGGGGAGCTGTTGGTTTTGGGGACTCTATGAATGTGGTGTGTGGTTACGGCTACAGGCTGTCCACGGAAGAGCAGGGGCAAGGCCTAAGGTATGGAGGGTCCATTGACCCTGAAGCACAGCTGACTGTGGACGCAGTCTGGGGCTTGGGGGCTTCCTCAAGGGGAGGACAGTGCATTTTGGGGGAAGGAGAAATGGGTGTCAGGCAGAGGGACAGGTGACTCCCAGGCTCTTAGAATGACCATGCAAGCCCCGGGGCTGGGAAAGGCTGGTGTCCTGGGTCACACAAAATGGGCAATGGAGAGAGGGCTGGGGCAGTGGACAGCCATCACTGATGGCCAACACTGATGAGGCTGTGGCTGCTGGCCCAAGGACACAGTGTTGAAGGCATTGGTCAAACGTGACCTCCTCTACATGGTTCCCCATCCACTAGTGGCCAGTGTGCTGGAAAGGGGAGGAGGAGGATGGGGCAGCAGTCTGCCAGAACTGGGTGAGAGGTCTCACACATTTGAATTCCTACAGAACTAGAAAATAACATAAAAGCCAAGGAGAAAGCCTTGAACTTTCAAAGTTGGGGCCAGCTGCTCTGAAGTCAGTGGTGCGTGTGGTGCCTGCACAGGGCTGCTCCAACCAAGCTCAGGGCTGCCAGGGAGTCTCTTTTTGTTTGTTTTTTGTCCTGAGGCTTTGAGGGCTGATCTCAATCTTTTCCTCTCATTTTGTTTGTGGTTTGGTAGCAGTGAGCCCAGGCTTGGTCCTCTTCCTGGCAGTGCGTCAGCTTCTTGGGGCTAAGGTGGCTTTTTTAAAAATAGCTAACAAAACAGAATTTTCCAGGAGACAAAGGCATCTTGTGCTTTCAGAGGGAAGTTCCCAGATCAGTTAGAGAAAGAAGGAAGGGAAGTCACCACAGGATTCTTTCCAGGTTCTTGTTGGACTTGACATCACAGCACAGTCGGTAGAGCTGCGGTCCTCCCTCCCTGTGGGTACTCAGGTCTTACTTTCTCTGCCTGAGTTCCCATGAGAACCAGATGGCCATAGGTAATTGACAGTGGTTTCTCGCTTGGCCTCATCCTGGTATCATATCATGAGGCTTGGCCCCCAGTCCCATTTCCTTGCGCAACACAGGAGTCTGTTGCTCATACAGCCTAAGATCTGAGCAGGCTCTCCTGTCCGATGAGGTTTCTCTGAAGGCCCGGCGTGGTCATGTGCAAGCAGCTTTCTACCTGCATCTTAGACCTCAGTGCTTCCCCTCTCATTGATGCTCCACTTTCTTTTGTCCTAATTGCACAAGTCAGAGAGGACAGGAGCAAAATGTGCATAGCAAGTCTCACAACAGCCCTTCTGAGCCCGTTAAACTGGGGCTGGAGAGAGGGCTCTGTTGGTAATGCTTGCTGTGTAAGCATGAGGCCCGAGTTCCACCTTAATGACTCACATAAGAGCCTAGCACAGTGGTACGGATCTGTAACCCCAACCCTGGGAAGGCACAGAGGAGACAGATATCTGGGGCTCACCAGCTAGCCAGCACAGCTTGGCAAGATCCGGACAGTGATAGATCCTGTCTCAGTAAATAATGTGGGGCCGGTGAGATGGCTCAGTGGACAAGGAGAGTTACTGCCATGCCTGATGGCCCGAGTTCGATCCCCAGAACCCACATCATGGAAGGAGAGAACCAGCTCCCTCAAGGTTTGACTTCTACACATGTGCTTTGGTATGCAGGTGCCTCCATAAATAAACAACTAAATAAGCAAACAAATGTGGAAAAAATTAAAAACAAAGAGGTAGATGATGCCTGAGGAACAACAGTTGAAGTTGACCTCTGCCCTCCACACCCATATACACACACATGAACACAAAACACATATGAACATACACACAAAACCAGGACTATTTCACAGGCTGTCACAGAAGGAATGACCACTGTGAGTTTCATCCAGGTACTCAGGGAGCTTTGCAAACATGTTCCCAAGTCTTTAGGGTAAGGCGTGGCTTCCCTATGTAATCTGGACCCGAAGAGGGATGAATGCATGAAAATGTACAGCCTGGGGCACGGGAGTGCTACATGTGCAGGGCACACTGTCATTGGTGACCTCGCAGCTGCTGTTCAGTAGATGTCTTCCAATTACTTAACTAATTGTACGTGCGGGGAGATGGCACAGGAGCCAAGTAGGGCACTTGTCTTCCCGAGCTGGTGGCTCTTCCATCCACTCTGACCTTTCAGGATAGTGCTTTTGACTTACGTGGCCAGTAACCAAGACCTGCTTGAAAGACACAAAGCATTTTATTTTAAACATCGTGTAGAGTTGGGGATGCAGGTCAGTGGTAGAGTGCTTGCTTGGCACGCTCCAGGCCCCCAGCTGGTTTAATCTTCACACACCTGGAAGGCTTTGCTGAGAATGAACCATACACCTTAGACCTCTGTGAAGGGAAGACTCCCTCTGACAACCAGCTGCCAGGTAGATGTCAGGATGGCCTTGACAGTTGAGGGACCGTGAGTTGTGCCGCCACTGAGTGGCCCTGGCCACGTCCTCAGTGTCTTTTGCCTCATCTTTTTCTTCAGTCCCAGCACCCCCGGGTCCTATATGGCCAAATCCCTGTGTGTTCCGCTAATTCATGTAGTGCAGAAGCATCTGGCCCCAAGTGACCTCTGTAAACTGAGGGGTTATACACAGAAAGGTGGACACATGAGTACAGGAACTGCCTCATCTGTAAGTAACATCCCTGTAAGAACATCCTAGTGAGGACAGACAGCCGCACCTCCTGATGTGGTAGTCCCTGGCCATGTAAGGCCATTTAAATCTCAGATAACTACAGCCAAGTAAACTGTCAGTTCCTCTTTGTGCCTACCACACTTCAAGAGCTCATGACTACAGCTGCCTGGGTCTGTTGTGTATGCAGTGCAGTTCTGGAACATTCCATCATGCCATCAGCTGCTGCAGGGCAATGCTGCCCCAGAGCATTTCCAACGTGGCCCACAGCCCCCATGATGCCTCACTCTGTCCACTCCTAGACAGGGCTGCTGAAGCTGCCTGGGGCTGGATTTACAGGACTGAGCTGGAAAACAGCTCCTTGGTGCCCACCTCCCAGTCCTGGGATGTGTCACCCAACCTTTGAAAAGGTGGGATAAGAGCTAAGGCTACGAGATAGGGAAGCCACCTTTGATTATTCAGGCGCCCAGTGTGTCATGACAAGGTCCTTGCTTGCTCATAGAGAAAAGTGTGTAGGTCAGAGTCAAAGAGAGACTTGAGAATTCTCTGCTGCAGGCTTCAAAAGCGAGGGGAGGGCCTGAGCCCAGGGTTACCAGTGCTTCTATCAGCTGGAAAAGGCAGGAAATGATTCTCTCCTAGAGCCTCCAAGAGGCTGTACCAACAACTCACCCCCATCTTAGTGAGCAGTTTCCACTTCTGACCTCCAGGGCAGTAAAAGAACACATTTAGGGTGTGTTCTAGTCTGCCTTCAATTGTGGTGACAAAACACCCTGACCAGTACCAACCTGGGGAGGAAAGGGTTTATCTTACATCTCCCAGGTCACAGTTCATCACTGAGGGAGCCCAAGGTCGGAACTCAGGGCAGGAACCTGGAGGCAGGAGCTGGAGCACAGGCCATGGAGGAACACTGCTTACAGGCTTGCTCCCCTGGCCCCTGCTCAGCCTGCTTTCTTATACAATATAGGACCAGTACCACCCACAGTGGGCTGAGCCCACTCAAAAATCAAGAAAATACCCCAATAAACAGCCACAGACCAGTCCAATGGAAGAAATTCCTCAGTTGAGGCTCCTTCTACCTAGGTGTGTCAAGTTGACACTAAAGCTATCTAGTACAGGGTACGTGTGTGTGCGTGCACGCATATGTGTGTGAGTGCGCCCATGTGTGTGTGTGTTGAGATGGGATCTCTCTACAGAGCTCAGGTTGCTCTCAAACTTGAGATCTTCCTGTCCAAGCCTCCCAAATGCTGCAGTTACAGTTATGCACCCTCATGCCTGGAAAGGGCATACACCTGACTGTCAGAAGACTGTGTGGTCTGTTACAGCAGTTCACATAGACGCCCCTGTGACGGAGACTCAAGAATGACTGCATTTTCTTGTCTCAAGAAATATTTTTGGGTCCCTCCCAGATCATGTCTGTGTCAACAGAGCCAGCCGGCCCTCTGGTGTTCCGTTGCAAGCTGTGGTCTTTGTGTACAAAGTTGGCATCAAGACACTCCAAGTGGCTAGGGACTGAGCGTGGCCTTGGACCAAGCCACCTGTTGCAGCCGGGCCAGGTGCTGCCATGGTCTCGGAGGTGCTTCCAGGAGGAAGTGTGTCTTCCAGGCTGGCTCTCGGTATACACTCCAGGACACTGCCTCGTCCAGCTGCAGGCTGTTGACTCTGTAGGAAGCTCTGGGATGGGCGGGAAACAGAAGCTGCTGCCAAAGTAAACCTGAAGGCCGTGCAGCCCCTCCTTGAGTCAAGATTCTATTTGTGGACTGGAATATGTATTTATTCTTTATCTCGTGTGCCTTGGGGGACAGATTAGCACTTGCTTATTTTCCTGCACTGTTTTTCATTGTGTATGTGACAGTTAAGAGATGTTCTATGGTAACATGGTTAGGTTGTTTGCAGAACTGTGTTTCTACCCCAGGGAAAAACTTCAATGCTATAAAAGTAAAAACTAGCATGTCAATTGGGATTTTTTTTTTTCCTCCAAGAAAATACTCAGTAAAAAGAAGCCCAGAATGGCTGAGGTGACAGGGTACCTGTCAGCATCTGGAACTGAGCAGATGGAGCCCCAGTAGTACTGACCCAGAGCACAAATGACTCCTGGGCTCTGAGTTCCCCTAGGCTTCCTGATACTGTGTGCTTTGAGCAGGCTCAGCTAACAGGGGAAGGAGCAGGCCCAGGAGCTCAGAGGGGCTCCCGTTCCTCCTCAAGGGCCTGCTGTCTGCCAGTCTCTGCTCTAGATTCTAAAGGCACAGTGTCTGCCATCCTGAGGACAAGCTCTTTGCCCCATGGAGCTTGTCCCATGAAGGGTAACAGAGGCCAGAGGTGCACAGAATGCACTGGGCATATTGGGCAGAGAAGTCTTAAGAACTCACAGGGGTAAGGACCAGAGTGAGAGGGAGCATGAGCACTCTGTAATGGGCCATTGCCAGAGACCAAGGGAAAGGCGAACTATGTGGGCATCCGAGGGCAGAGACTCCCAGGCAGAGGCAGGAGCTGCAGGACCCTGCTCTGATGGGGTGGAGCCAGGGAGCCCAGGGAGAAGACACCACAAGGGGGAGTGTTTTTCAGGGAGAATCTAAGGCTCAATAGTTGCCTGGCCAGTGTGGTGGAGTGAGGCAGTGTACTCTGCAAAAGACGCTTCTCTCCTTCCCAACCTGCAGCAGGACACTCCTGGGCAGGGCATCCAGAAAGACAGAGAAGGGGCCCTGACAGGCGTGCCAACTTCCTTCCAGGGTATAGAGCTCGAGGTCAAGGGCCCACAGCAGAGGGGTGTTCTAGCTGCAATGTAGGGCGCCACTTGTCCCCTTTCAAGGCCCTCTCACCTCTTACCATACCCCTTCCCAAATGTCAGGGCTCTCACAGTTGGGGTCTGTGGTCAACAGAACAACGGTCACCAACCCCGCCCCCCTTAGTCCTTGACTCCATGAGCATGTGGTCTGGCCTCAGGGACTCTGTGATGGGACGGAGTATGTTGTTACAGAGAGGTGATCCTAGGTTATCTGTGGGCACCATGTAATCACAGAGGGCCTCTCTGGAGGGAGGCAGTGCAGCTGGAGTCACAGGAGGGAGGTGACAGTGCACTGCCATCAAAGTGATGTGATGTGACCTGAAGATGGAGGAAAGGGTAAGAAGTCAAGGAATGCAAAGGCTGCTAGACACTGGAAAAAGGGAAGAAAAAGAAATTTTCAGTGGTGGGGTGGGCCTGTACTCTCAAAAGTCAGGAGAGAAGGAAGGAGGATGGTGGGTTTTAGGCCAGCCTGGGGCTGCATACTAAGGCCCTGTCACAGACAAACAAAGGGAAGGAAGGGGAGGGGAGGGGAGGGG
>NW_008344211.1:1474980-1477234 GCF_000622305.1 Nannospalax galili | reverse complement strand
AGGGGAGAGAGGAGAGGGAAGGGAAAGGGGGAGGAGGGGAGAGGAGGAGAGGGGGAGGGGAGGGAAGGAAAGAGGCCTCTCTTCAGAGCCTCAGGAGGGAACCTGACCAAACCTTGACTTCAGACTCTTCCTGGGCTGTAAGACTGAACTCGTAATACCCTGTACCACAAACCCTCCTCAATACGTTGCAGCAGCCTTGGGGTTTGTGTTGAGGAAAAGGCTGTTGCTCCCAGTCTGTTGCCAGGAACCCCAGGTGGGCCTAGCAGTGATGGACCAGAGTCATCCATGTGTAGAGAGGGAATGACAGGCCAGGCACAGCAACCTGGGTGCCGGTGGCTTGCTCAGTCCCCAAGGCTACCTTGAAACTGCCTTGGGTTTCTAGCCTATGGGTTCGGGGGCGGGGGGGTTTGCGTGTGCGCTGTATGTGTGTGTGCAGGTGCACATGTGGAGCACTGAGGATGACTTCATGACAATTGTCAAACACCTTCCACCTTTTGAGATATGGTCTCTCACTGGCCCAGGACGTCAGGGTGTAGGTCAGGCTGGCTGACTTATAGCCCGCAGCGCTGCACCCGACTTTTATGTGGATTCTGGGACCAGAACTTGGGTCCTTATGCCCACGCGGCGCAGCGCGCACACAGGACCTTCAACACGGAGTCTAGACACCCGAGCATGTCCCGGCCGAACCCCCGGCTCTGCTGCCACTCATTTGTTTTTATTTATTTTCTGCTCCAGTTTCCATGAAGGATTTCGGTGGCGCGCAGCAAGGCACGAACCGTTGACGAGGTTTCACGGCCCGGATTTAATGCAGATGCGCGTGGGACCGACAGTCGGCTGTTGTCAGGACCTCATCCCGGCGACGGCCCGGAAGGACGAACTGACCCGCCGATCCATGAGGGGCTGGAGTGGGCGGAAGTTGTTTACCATCACCTCCTCCTTCTCGCCCCTAGCAGAGAACAGGAGTGCGCGGAAGGCCGACAGCTGGAACAGAGCAGCCAGAGTGAGGTGTCGGTGAGGAAGGGTCCGCTCCCACCGCCGGGCCATGTGACCCGCAGAGCGGAAGGCCGACAGCTGGAACAGAGCAGCCAGAGTGAGGTGTCGGTGAGGAAGGGTCCGCTCCCACCGCCGACGGCCGTGTGACCCGCAGACCGGGGTGGGTGGGGCAGCGACTCCTAGGGGTCAATAGAGGCATTGCATCTGCCACTGCTGGGCGTGGGAAGCCCAGGGCCTCAGGGGGAAGCCGGCAGCCCCAGGGAGAGGTCGCAGGGAGGGTACTGAGGCCCAGGCAACACGCAGTGCCAGTTTTCCAGTCACTGAGTGAGCCACTTTGGGAAGAAGTCCTCTGGGCATGCACCATGCTGGCCGATGTGTTCACCTCCAAACCCCACTGGACTGTGATGGGCAAGGACTCCAGGCTCAGTTTTCGTTACTTCTGTTCCCTTTCAGTGACTTTCCTAGGAGTAAGTAGCCTGGAGGGTCAGGTCTAGGCTCTTTAATCCCGTGTCATCAGGATGTTGGCTAAGTCTAGACCCCACATTACACAGATCAGGAATGTGATGACGGGAGACATGAATGAGTGTTTCCCCTGCCGGCCCCATCAGCACCCCAGGTGTGACTGTGGGGCCTTGTCCACCTCAACAACTGGAAAATCCTTCCAGTAATGCAGGAACATCTAAAACACACCAATGGTACTGGGGGGCCAACTCAGCTGGTAAAGCACTTGCCCTGCAAGTATCAAGACCCAAGGCTGATCCCCAGAACCCACATGAAAATACTGTGCGTGATGGCACGCTCTTGGAACCTCAGTGCTGGGGAGGCGGAAGACAGGGGCAAGCCTGGTCAGCCAGCTTAACCTAATAGGCTAATTCCAGGAAAAACAACAAGAAAACAAGGTGGGGGCTGGAGACTGCGTGATGGCACGCTCTTGGAACCTCAGTGCTGGGGAGGCGGAAGACAGGGCAAGCCTGGTCAGCCAGCTTAACCTAATAGGCTAATTCCAGCAAAAACAACAAGAAAACAAGGTGGGGGCTGGAGATGGCTCGGCGGTTAAGAGTACTGGCTGCTCTTGCAGAGGACCCAGGTTCAGTTTCCAACACCCATATGGCAGTTAACAAAAGTTTGTAACTCCAGCTCCAGGGGATCTGACACTCTCTTCTGGTCTCCTCAGGCTCTGCACACACAACGTGCTCTTAGCAGGCAAAACACTCATACACACACACAAAAAAAATTTTTTTTTGTCTTTTTGAAGACAGGG
>NW_008344211.1:1451398-1474682 GCF_000622305.1 Nannospalax galili | reverse complement strand
GGTTAAGAACACTGGTTGTTCTTGCAGAAGACCTGGGTTTGAATCCTAGCATCCACATGGCAGCTACCAACTGTGCGTAATTCCAGTCCAGGGGATCCAACAGCCTCTTCTGACCTCCGCGGGCATTGCACGACATGGGTGCACTTACCTACACGCAGGCAATACACGCACACACGTAAAATTTAAAAAAAAAACAAAAAACAGTCGTCATCCCTTGAGGGATCACATCAGGGGTTAACTTTTGGCCTCCACAACACACATGTACACACATGCATGTTTATAATCCCTATGTTCACCCTCACACACGAGAACATACACGGATGCATGCACACACACGTGTCAAAGAATGGAGTCCATGATGCCCTGCCCTGATCCTTGGTGAAGGGACCCATGAAGAACGGCCTCCCCCAGGGCTGACTCAACGACAGCACTCACCTGGCTTGGGGCTACCTCAATGGGCGTCTTCTGGATGATCCAGGTGACAGACTCTGCCAAGGGCGGGGTGGTGAGGGAGCCCTTGTAGGTCCAGTAATCCCGGCAGGTGGGCAGCAGACAAGAGGGGTCAAAGGGGCCTACTGCCACCTGCGCATCCTGAGAGCAAGAACCACAGACCGATCAGGGCTGGAGCATGGAGGCAGAAAGGAACGGAGCACCTCTCTGGTGCCAGAATAAAGGCTATGTGCCCTCCACCATCATATGTGGATATGGAAAAAAAATGTGGCCTGGGATGGAGGGGTGGCTCAATGCTTAAGAGCACTTGTTGCTGCTCTTGGAGAGGACCTGAGTTCCATTCCCAGCAACCACGTCAAGTGGCTCACTGCCTATAACTCTATCTGGGGGGATATCTGATGCCTCTGGCCTCCTCAGGCGCCTGCACTCACATGCACATACCCCCCCCACATAATTAAAAATAATAAAAAATTAAAATTTAAAAACAAAGAAAATGTGACCTTTCTATACAAAAAAAAGACTCTCACTAAATGTTTATATTTTTCCTTATAGAGTCATGCATCATTTATACATACTTTGAAATACCTTGACTGGGAAACTCCGCGGGCTGTATTACACACACACACACACACACACACACACACATATGCATATGTGTGACCATTTCTTGCCATTTAAGAATGCGGTTAAAGGTGGTTAGGAATATCCACATTGTACAGTCATCACGTCCATCCATCTCAAGAACTTTCCATCTTCTCCACTGATCCTTGCACCCTCACGGGTAGGGGGTCAGAACTTCTTTTTGTTTCTGTTTTTTTTTTTTTAAACAGGGTCTCCCTGTAGCCCCAGCTGTCCTGGAACTCACTATGTAGACCAGGCTGGCCTTGAACTCTCAGAGATCTACTTGCCTTAGCCTCCCGAGTGCTGGGATTAAAGGCGTGCGCTACTGCACCCAGCTGTTTTTGTTTTTTTATGAGACTGGGTCTCATGTGGCCCAGGG
Organism: Nannospalax galili; assembly: GCF_000622305.1. NCBI lineage: Eukaryota > Metazoa > Chordata > Mammalia > Rodentia > Spalacidae > Nannospalax > Nannospalax galili. Next base: position 1,473,232 of record NW_008344211.1, on the reverse strand, counting down.
CAATCTCAAGTTCTCTATATAGGCAAGGATGAACTGCTGATCTTTCTGCCTCCACCTCCTGAGTGCTGGGATTACTGACATGAGTTGTGGTGCTTGGCATGACCTTCTGTCTTATGAGTATCATCCACCATGAGGCTAGACCAGGCTCCGTTTGCATTTCCCATGGGTGGGCACATGGCCTGCCTCCTCCTCCTGGTTATCTTAAACAGTGCTGCCAGTACATGTGGGTGTGTTCGGGGGTCACTTTCAGATCTCAGGGTACATGCCTATATGTAGGATTGCAGGATCAGATGGCAATTCTTTTTGGTTTTATTTTATGTGTATGAGTATACAGTCTACATGTATGTAAGTGCACCTGTGTCATGCAATGCCATCGGAGGTCAGAAGAGGGCATCAGATCCCCTGGAAAAAGAGTTAGGGATGGTTGTTAGCTGCCATGTGGGTGCTGGGAACTGAACCCAGTCCTCTACAAGTCAGCCAGTGCTGCTAACCGCTGAGCATCTCTCCAGCCCTGTGGTTTTAATTTTTAAGGCACCACCATGGTGCTTCTCACTGTGGCTGCACCAAAGTCTTACAGCTTTCACATAGCTATGCATCTCTCTCAGGCAGCCAGACATAAGCACCCTCCATACTGAGAGGACCCCCTGACTCTCACATTCTTCCCTCTCACAGGTGGGATCGAGGCCACAACAGCTGCCCGGGACCATCCTGCTGGAGCTCTCTGTACTCAAGATGGCTCCTGACTACCCAGCCTCCCCTCAAGCCCCGTGTTCACAGGTCATGCTCATTTGCTTTCTGGATTTCATAAAACAATAGGGAGGAGCTGGGCGTGGTGGTGCAAGCCTTTAGTCCCATAACTCTGGAGGCAGAGGCAGGCAGATCTGCATAGGGAGTGTTTGCTGAGCTGATGGTAAGTCTGACTTTGCCTCAGGTGTTGGGGATGCAGAGGAAGGGAGACAGCTGCCCACCTTTGCAGAGGTCACACAGAAGAAATCTGTAAAATATCTAGCAGGTTACACTTTGAACACTGAGTCTGACAGAGAAAATTAGAGGAGTGGGAATGAGACAGGGGTGGAGTCAGTTGGTGCTTTCAGAAGAGTGGTTCTGCCCAGGTTCGATTCCCAGCACTCACATGGCGCTAACAACCATCTGTAACTTCAATTCCAGGGGAATCTGATGCCCTCTTCTGACCTCCTTGGGCACTACACAACACGGGTGCACTTACATACATGCAGGCAATACACTCATACACTTAAAAAAAAAAAAAGTGACCCTGAAAGCCTCACCAAGTGAATATTTAGAAAAGACTTGATGGAGGTGAAGGAGGATTGGGTCAGAATCAAGGCCCCTGTGACCAGCACCTGTCTCTTTTTAAAGGTTTTATTTTTAATCATGTGTATGTGTGTGCGTGTCCATGTGGGTTTGTACACATGAGTGCAGTACCCATGGAGGCCAGAAGAGGGTATTGGATCCTCTGGAGCTGGAGTTACAGGGGTCGTGAGCCACCTGATACAGGTGCTGGGGACCCAGCTCAGGCCCTCTGGAAGAGCAGTACGCACTCTTATTACTGAGCTGTCGCACAGCCCCTGGCACTCGCCTCTTGCACATCCTTGGGGACCTACTTCACTGCAGATAGGTCTCCAGGTGCATGCATGACTGCTTTTGAGAGACACAGGTTACACGTGGGATGGGCCCATCTGCTGGTAGTGCCTCAGGTGCAGGAGTGGAACCCATTTCCTGCTCAGGTTCCCGTCTCAGAAGCTGATACTTGAATTTTCAGACAACCTTTGGGAAAGATTCCCAGTGCACAGACATAAATGACCTACCCAGAGCCAGGCAGAACCCAGATCTAGAGAGGTTGGGTCCCTTCGCAGCCCAAGCTCCCTCCGGAGGACAGACTCCCTCCACACCAGGACTGCAGGATCACACAGAAGGGGGCACCAACCCCTCTCTTGTCAGTTAAATGGTAAGTCCTTAGACGGGAGGAAGTGTGCATATTTGCGGCCTCTGCATGCTGCTTAGCTGCTCAGAGCAGCTGTGAGCCTGCGCAAGGCCGCTCTACCCAGGGCCCTGGATGGAATGTGACACTGTGAGTTTGTGGATGGGCTTTGGACCCTGCCATCCATCACAGCTAGTGGATGGCCTGCACTGTGTCAAAGTTGCTGACGTGTCAGTGAGTTGTCAGTTTCCCACTATGCACAGCCCACAGAGGGAGGAAGCAAGGTTGTTCACAGAGCTCCATGACACCAAACACAGGAAACAGGACATCAATGGTCTCCTGGGTCGGGGCATCCAAGGACTGATCTGGGAAGGTCACTTGATGGAATGTTCCAGGGGCAGCACAGTCTGTATGATGGTGTGGTTAGGTGTTAAGGCCTAACCTGAGCTAAACTCTACTAGCTGCATGCTGTAAGGCAGGGTCCTTCACTTCTCTGAGCCCTAGTGTCCCTGGGGGTACAGGAGAGACCCACTTCATAGGATTATCAGGAAAGTGATGAGGTGATCATGTGGCATGCCGTCATTTCTGCACCCTCTCCCAGCAAAGTGTAGGGACAGTGTCCTCCACCTTAGAAGTACGAAGATGCAGAGGCTGGGTGGTGGATGGCTATGGAAGAGTGAGGCTTGGTAGCCAGCCAGGGTATAAAAGAGTACTGAGCCCACCTGGATCTTTCTGGAAACATGTGCTTAGAAGCCCCCAGAGTCCCTTCAACCTGGGGCTGTTGTGCTGAGGACCATGGTAGAGATGGGGTGTATACTGGGGGCTTTCTGATTAAGTTGAAGATCCAGCATCCAGGGAGACCCCACACCCCAGAAGGGCTGTCCAGCTGGAACCAGGTCATTGTATTCTGGGCTGCCAAATCCCAGGGGGACGGAGCCCATAGCCAGGGTAAACTCTCCTCAGGGATGATGGGATTACTGAGTGGATGATCCCAGAGCTGGGGTTTGAGCCTACAGCCACCTAACCCATGCCTCCTCCTTCCACACCCCCACTGTGCCCCAAGTCACCACAATCCCAGCATCTTAAAGTCTGATGGACTCTATGAGGTAGGAGCATTCTGAGAACCAACCACGGATGCTCTACCATGACAGGAAGGTCTGAGGTCAGCATCTGGAGGCAGCCCACCTCATCACGTGCCACAGTCCCCTCCCTGCCCCTACCCCACACCACTACAGTAAATGAGTCTGTGAGCCTTACTCTTCGTTTCCACATGGTCGGGGCCTGGACCAACCATTTTACTGAGGACCAACAGAGCACTCGCCTCCTTCAGTCGGAAAACAGGACGCTCACACGTTCATTCCTAATATCTGTACTTCACAGGCAGGGAAACTGGCATTCTGAAAGGTTGAGTCACTGGCTCAAAACCACACAGCTTCCTGGCTGGTCTGGACCTTGGACCCAGGGCATCTTGACTGAGGGTCTCTACTATACACTATGAACCCTCAGAAGCCCTAGGTTGCAAACTGGGAACCACTGGACCAGAGGACCTCGAGTCTCTTCCAGTCTTTGGCCTGGGGAGCCCTCTAAGGCTGGACTTTTCAAGTCTTAAAGTCCTTTAATTAGCCAGTCTAATTGGTTATTTTCAGGGAAGGTGCCTGATGGGGCCAGAACTGAGTCCCCGAGCCAGTATCTCCCCTGTGGCCAGTCTATGAGGGAGACTAACTCCAGCGCCTTCCTGGAAGGCAAACAGACCCTGAGTAAACAGAACTCCCCAGCCAGCTCTTTTCTAACTTCTTTGAGAGGCAGAGGCCAGCTAGGGAAACATCCCACACCCCAGCTTTGTTCTGGCTGTGTGCCATGGAGGAAGAGGAGCTGGGTGCTCAGCACCTTGGCCTTGAGGTGTTCCCGAATAGGCAGACAGAACATTGGGGGTGGTGGGGGATGATCTGCCTCCATCCCATGGAGCATCCGGACCTCAACATCAAGGTAAGACAAGGCACAGATCAAAAGCTCTTGTAAGCCTTGAGGAAGGGCTGGCCATGCTTTCCTGCAGGGCGGCTCTCACCATTGTTAAGACAAGTGGAACCCTCCTCTGTCCCCATGTCCCACGTCTAAGGGCCACCTTGCTTCCTTCCGCTTCAGAATTCTTTGGTGTGGTGCTGAATAAATAAACCCATCTCTTTGGATTTCCACTTTTCCATCAAAGTCTCTTCTGGTTTGATTGTAAAGAAAAGCCATCATAAGTCCCTCACACTGCCTGTATTGATGTTCCAAAGTATATAAAGAATGTCCAGTCACCTTAGGATGAGCCCTGGGCCCTGCCACTGGCCTGTGCACTTCCCCCTTCCCCGGGTCCCCGATGTCCTTCAGCACACACACTTTACTTAAGCTCTTTCCGTGAGCACTGATGGCACACAGTCCACGTTCTCACAGGTCAGCAGCAGTCTGCTTTAACACAGACTTTATCCCAACTGGATGTCTGCCTTGGGCAAGACAAGAGCAAATTTGTGTAGAGAAAAATATTAAGTGAACAGTAGACCCACTGATGGGCAGATGAGTTTAGACTGTTCTAGAAGCTGCTCAGATTGCCTGGAAGGCAGGACTTGGGGAACCCCAAGGAGTCCAAAAGCCTCATCTTGCAAAGGAGGACATGGGCAATGCCATATTCTTTTTCTCCTCCTCATCCTCCTCCTCTTCCTCCTCTTCCTTCACCTCCTTCTTCCCCTTTCCCTTCCTCCTCCCCTTCCCCTTCCTCCTCCCCTTCCTCTTCTTCCTCCTTCTTGTTTGAGACAGGATCTCACATATCTCAAGGATGACTTGAACTTCCGACCTCCTGTTCCCAACTCCTAAGATTACAGGTGCCCCCACCACACCCTGCTTATGCAGTGGTGGGGATGGAACCCAGGGCTCTGTGCAGGGTAGGTGTGCATCCTACCAACTGAGCTACATCCCCAGCCCCATTCTTATTTGTTTTTAGAGTCTCACTCCAGGCTGGCCTAGAACTTACTATATCGCTCAAGATGGCTTTGAACTCTTGGCAATCCTCCTGCCACAGCCTTCCCAGATGCTGGGATTATAGGCATGTGCCACACTTAGGGTTCAGAGAGCAGCTTTTAAATTAAGTTCAGGGCACCTCTTGACTTCCGTTTCTAGAACCCCAAACACTCTGCCAAGCTTTTCACCAAACTAATCAATCCACTGGACTCATGCATGGCTCTGACAATTTGGCCGTCCACATTGCTGATGTCCTCTCTCTCACCTTGTGCCTTACTTCCGGCAAGATGTGCACTAGCCTCTGCAGGGCCTCGTGCTGGGCCCCAAGCTGCAAAGCACAGACACAGGAGCGTTAGCCTGGAAGCCTGCAGGTAGTGAAAACATACCTTGCTTTCAGAGGACTGTGTGCAGAAGGCCATTCTTCACGACTGAAGAAGCAGCTGGCCTTCTCTGTGGGAGAGCCATGCCCAGCCAGTGTTTACCTTCAGAAAGACTCCAATCACTGCCAGTCCATTCTCCCCCACTGAGGCTTCCTTGTAATTTGCATATTTTGTGGAATTCCAGTGGACCAGATGCAGCTGAAACACAGTGGGAAGAGGATGTAAAGGTATTCGAACGCTCCGGGAAGTAGCAGTACTCTACCTTCTGTCTGTCACAATGTCAACGTGCTAAGTGTTGGTGGCCGGAGCCCTTGGTGCTCCCAAACGCAGGTGGTGAGAGCTTCCTGTCCCTGAGTGCAGGGAAGGGGAGGACAGTTGTCTTATATCTCTGCTTTTCTTCTTTTGTTACTGTGATAAAATGCTGACCAAACCAGTTTGGGAAAGAGACAGTTTATTGGGCTGACAGCTCACAGATCATCTCTGAGAGAAGTCAGGGCAGGAGCTCATGGCAGGAACCAGAGGCAGAGACCACAGAGGAATGCTGCTTACTGGTTTACTTCCTCCAGCCTGTGCGCAGCTTTCTGTACAGCCTAGGACCACCTGCCCAGGACCACCTGCCTAGCAATGGCACCACCCACAGTGGGCTGGGTCCTCCTACATCAATTAGCAATTAAGGAAAGACCCTGCAGACATGGCCACAGGCCAATCTGATGGAGGAAGTTCCTCAGTCGAGGTTCCTTCTTCCCAGGTGACTCTGGTTTGTGTCAGATTGACAAGAACTAACCAGTACATTTTTGCTGCTTTTCCTCTTGTGATAAAGCACCCTAGTAAAAGCAACCATTGGGGCTGGAGAGACGGCTCAGTGGTGAAGAGCATTGGCTGTTCTTGCAGAGTTTGGTTCTCAGCACCCACATGGCAGCGAACAACCATCCATAACTCCAGTTCCAGGGGATCCGACGCCCTCTTCTGACCTCCAGAGGCATTGCATGACATGGGTGCACCTACATACATGCAGGCAATACACTCATACACATAACATAAAAATAATAAGTAAAACGAAAAAGCAACCAAAAGGAGAAAGGGTCTTTCAGTTCAAGGTACAGTCCGTCATGGCAAGAAGTCAAGGCAGGGGGATCTTTGAGGCAACTGGTCACATTGCACCCGCCGTCAGAAGAGGATGGTGAATGCACGGATGCTTCCTTCTGAGTGCCCCTTCCCCTTTTATACAGTCCAGGACCCCTGCCCCACACTCAGAGAATAGTCCTGCCCGAAATTTATAGGGGCTGTCCCACGTCAATTAATATAATCAAAATAATCTCCCACAGGCTTCCCATGTCAGTTAATGTAATCAAGATAATCCCCCACAGGCATGCTCAGGGGCACGTCTCCCACGAGTCTAGATTCTGCATTCGCCAGACAGAAGTGGGTTGTTTAATTATTTGTACCTATGAGTCACTTTGAACAAGGGCCATCAGCTAATATCTGGGACTGTCAGAAGTGAACAGTGTCAGTGTGGGAACATCCCTAATATGTACCTGACTCCTGACCTTGAAATCTTGTCTTTATGTTCCTGCTTCAGTTTTTCTAATGTGGATGTGGGAGTATGGACTTCACACGGGAGTGGGCACGGCTGTTGAGGGCGAGTCCTCAGTGGGGGAGTGGAGAGTTGGCGTCATCCGGGACCCTAGGCCTGACTGGGCGTTGTAACAAGACCATGGCTTCATCTTGGAGGGGTCTGGATATCTGGTATCTGTCTGGTCAGCCCTCCCCTCCCATGGATTCTGCATCTGTAGATTCAACCAACTACAGGTAGAAGCTATTTGGGATAAAAGGCTGCTTCTGTGCCGTGTGACTGGGCTTTTCTCGTTTAATCTCCAAATGAAAAAACCAGCAACAACTACTCAAACGGTGTTCACAGTGCACCCAGGACCTAGAGATAAGACTGAAGGGATCCAGGAGGATGTGTATGGGTTATGGGAAACTATGACAGCACTTTATTTGAAGGTTCTGGTACCCATGGGTGTTCCAGAACCCCTTGGATACAGAGGAGGACCCCATTTCTCCTAAGCACATGAGCTGTGACCAGCCCTGAGTCCTCAGGAATGAGGCCCAGCAAATCTTTCATGTCTTATGAGCATCAAGCACTCTCTGTTGCTATTTGGGGCCCTGCTGGGAACTCTGGGTCTTTACTCCTTGGCCGTGGCATCTGCGACCAGCAGGGTGGAGTCTTCCCAGAATGCAGTTCCAAGTCTCAGAGAGGGGATAATCCAGTCCCTTTGGTCTCTCAGCTGAGCATCTTAGTCTATACACCCTGGCTTTGCCTGGGGCCTGATTTCCTTCCTCGCTCCCCATCACGACACAGCCAGCAGGGAAGGGCTGGGCCTGACCTAGGGAGGCTGGGTGGGGCCCAACTCGCTCATCAAAGGTCCCCCATAGGGACCTTTCTCAGTGGTGGTGTCTAGCCACAAGAACAAAGTCACCGAGAGCTGCTTAGAAGGACTGCCAGGGGATGAAAATGGTCCCTCTGTGCCCTCTAGTGGCCACGTGTGCCACTGCAGTGTGAAGACAGGTGGAACAGAAGGCTGCTGTGTGTCCATGTTAGACACAGGTCATGGATGTCATCTGTGGCTTTAGCTGGACTTTGGTTCTATCTGAACCACCGCATCACTTCCACAACCAGAAAAGGATGAAATGAACATCCAGGGCTGGGAATCGACAGACTGGAGGGCAGAGGGGATGGGAGGAGGAGGGGGTGGGCAGCAGAGGAATTGGCAGGGGAGGGGATGGGTGGAGGGGTGACAAAGTGAATATGACAAATCAACCATTCTAGGGCTGGGAGGGGGATCCCATGGGTTACTGATGACTAGGTCTCCCCATTCTTTTGTATGTTGGAAATTTTTATAATATAAAGTTGGGAGGTCCCTAGGCACTGCCCATCGTGTGTCACAACTACAGAGCCAACTCCCAACATTCTTCTGTGAATTTTCCCTTCACTTAGGATGTTGAAGATGCAATCTATAGGAAGATGATCTCTGCCTGGAGCTGTGGCTCAAGGATGGGCTCCATCTTTAGCACGGAGGAGGAGGAGGAGGAGGAGGAGGAGGAGGAGGATGAGGAGGAAGGGGAGGAGGAGGGGGAGGAGGGGCAGGAGAACAAGGAGGGGGACACGGAGCCGACGCAGAAGGCGCCGAGGGAGGGAGGAGGGGAGGAGGAGGAGGAGGAGGAGGAGGAGGAGGAAAGAGATGATGATGAGAACAAGGGGGAGGAGGAAGAGGAGGAGAGGAAGACAAACAGGAGATCCTACACTAGCCCTCAGGTGCAGTGAGCAGAGTGTCAGTGAGCTACAGCTCTTCTTAGAACCTCTGTGTCTTCCGTGAATGGAGCACCTATAGCACACCCTCCTCTTAGGACAGGCTGTGATGAAGTGGGTCCACCAGCTCTAAGTGTTCTCCTTGACTCATGGGAAGCCCAGGTCCTTGGAAATCCTTCCTGTCTGGGCACTGGGGAGACTGGTCACATATGTGCTGTTCAGTGACATCTACCAACCTCTGCTGGATACATGTGATCATCCACTGTGTGCTCCGAGCCCCACTCGTTCCCTGCACCCCAGTGGAAGTGGAACTGCTTCAGCCTGTAGTGGTTTTCCAAGGGCCCACCGCTGATCCCTGCAAACAGAGCAGGGAAGTGTGTTAATGTTGCCCCAGCACTGTCTACACGGGGGCAGCACCGCCCCGTTTCCAAGGGCCTGATACAGGAAGTTCTGTGAAAAGTGGGGCCTGGTCTGACCTGGTCACTTCGATCCCTAGAGTCTGGCCCAGTGCCAGCCCAGCAGGTTCATAGTAAACCCTGGGGTGAGCGCCAGGTCTCAGCGCTGCCACTAGATGGCGGTAAAGACCTCGACTTCCTGCACAGGCCACTACAGAAATATGCATCTGAGACGCATGGGGATCCTATCAGGGTTTCCAAGATTTTCTTTTCTTGTGAGACAGGGTCTCATGTAACCCTGGCTGACCTAAAACTCTGCATGTAGCTGAGGATGACTTTGAACTCCTGACCCTCCTGAAGTCTGGGATTACAGGTGTGCACTATCACACCTGGTTTTATGTGTTGACAGAGATGATCTCAGGGCATTGTGCATGCCAGGAAGCACTCTGTCAACTGAGCTCTGGGTACCGAATTGGGGAGAGAAAGACCAGTAATCTGGGGATCTCTGATCTCTGGGACCCAGGGCCTAGCTCCTTCTTTGAGCCCAGCATGCACTATGATCAGAATGCGTGTAGCCTTCTCATCCCGGAATGCACACATGCAGCTGTCTTGCGCCCTTTCAAGTTGGAACATAAAATTCTCACTGTGACAATGTTTCCAAAATTAGTCCCGACGGCAGAGACAGCCTGCAGCAAAATGGCAAGTGTGCTTATTTAAAGGCTGCAGATGAGCCCTTCCAGGCTCTTTCTGCAATCAGGACGGGGTCTGCAGGCAGACCGGCTTAAGCTGGAGCCCTCCTGCAGATGTGATCCTGGCCCACCTAGAGCTTCATTCCTCTCAGCCTCGGGTTCCCCATCCAATAGAGTCAAGACAACACGTGTTTGGGGTGAGATTGCTGGAAACAGGTGTCACTGGCCATGTCTTGGGTTCACGAAGCCATCTGTGGTGAACACTCAGTTCATACCACAGGGCAACTGACAAGCACGCACTGATTAGGCACCTGCTGGGCTGTTCCCCAATGGATGACCTTGCAAAGCAGGTTCTGGGAGCCCAACTTTAAGATGAGGTGGCTGAGACCTGGGAGTTAAGGCACCTGCCCCAGGTCATCCGGCCACCCAAGCCCCAGTCTGTTGGGCACATCAGCCTATTGGCTTTGGTCACAGCATTCAAAGACAAACAGTGTTACTTTTCTTAGAAGTAAGGAACCTAGGGGCTGGAGAGATGGCTCAGTGGTTAAGAACACTGGCTGGTCTTGCAGAAGACCCAGGTTTGAATCCCAGCACCCACATGGCAGCTAACAACTGTCCGTCACTCCAGTCCCAGGGGATCTGACAGCCTCTTCTGACCTCCTTGGGCATTGCATGACACAGGTACACTTACCTACATGCAGGCAATACATGCATACACATAAAATAAAAATAATAAATAAGATTTTTTTAAAGTTTTTTTAAAAAGGAACCTAGGGTAAGGCTACAGACTCAGGTAGAAGAATGTATAACTGATTTTTCATAGTGATAATACAGTGATTAGTTAAAAATGAGACAGGTCAGGTCTCTGGAAAGAGGCCTTTAGCTTTGCAGCCTCTGGCTCTCGGACTGCCAGCAACAGATTTGTCCACCCAGGCCTGGTCATCTGTCACCCCACGTTCTCTGAGAGCAGGTGCATCTGAGATAATGAAGATAAAATTGGGCAATTGCATCAGCCAGTGTCAGACCCTTCAAATAAAATAACAAGTGACATTCGAGGCCGAGAGCATCCTGGGCTGCCTGGCCTCCTCTGTTAGAACAGCCGCTCCTGACAGCCGCCTATTTGTAGTTACCGGTCTTTCCCAGGACAAGAGCAGGCTTTTGGCAGGCACCATGGCTGCTTTGGGGCTTAAAATTAGCACAAGAGAAATCTGAGATGTTCTCGTTAGTCTGAACCATGAATAGCAGATCTTGCGGAGGCTAGAGTGTTCCAGTGTTACCCCAGAATCTAGTTAGCTGCCAAGCTGTGAGGCTCAATTGTTCTATGTCACCCCAGAATGTAACCAGTTGCCAAGCTCTGAGGCCCAGGCCCAAGGGCTTCACACCCCTTGCCCTGACAGGTCTTCCTGATCCTCTCTGGGTGGGGACAGGCTGTAGCCAACAGCATGTTGTGGGTGCTCAAGGGGTACCACAAGTCATTCAGAACTCTGGGGTGAGGGAGCCTCATTTATGCCCTTGGGGGAGAGGCTCCAAGGTCATAACACATAGGCTCCAGTTTGAAAACCAGGCCGACCCAAGCCCAGCTCCAGCCGCCACACAGTGTAGTTTTGCACACGATGCTTCCTCTGTTTGTATTGAATGTGACATTTGTAGAAGGACGACACCTGCTTCACGGGAACAAGGCAAAGGTCAGATGTAAGCGCCCCCCCCACCCAGGGGCTTGGTGACCCACGGCCGCTCACTGCTGAGGGTGTTATTGTGGCTACTGAAAATGTTACCATCACTAAAGCCCCCCAGGTAAAGACCTTGACAGACCGGGCTGGAGAGATAGCTCTGTGGCTAAGAGCACTGACTCTTCTTACAGAGAACCCAGGTTAGTCCCCAGTACCCACATGGGGGCTAACAACTGTCTGTAACTCCAGTTCCAGGGCATCCGACGCCGTCTTTCTGGCCTCCACATATGTGGTACATACGTGAAGGCAAAACACTCATACACATAAAATAAAATCAGTTAAAACATTTTTAAAAAGACATCAATGGACAAATGCACCTCACTAAAATGTGAATTAGGAGCCAGGTGTGACGACACACACCTCCAATCCTAGCTCTCGGGAGACTGAGGTAGGAGGCTATCTGGAGTTTGAGGTGAACCCAGACTACATAGTGAGATTCTGTGTCTAAAGACCAAGTGGGTGGGAGAAAGAGAGAACAGCGAAAGGAAGCAAGAAATAGGGACGGGCAAGAAAGAGCACGTACCATCTGAGAGACGCGTTCTGAGCAAAAAGACAACACTCTTTCCCTGAGACCCAGGCCCTGCCACACACGAGGGTGGGAGAGGGGTGAGAACGGTACAGTCTCCGGCCTGTCCTCTCCAGTCTGAACTGGGCACTGGCCCATTGCTGGTAAGAAGGAGAACCTTGGCTAGGAACACTGTTCCAGGCAAGGGTGCTGTGGGGCGGGGACCTGAAGTGTCACAGAACCACAGTTCCAAATGGACACTATGCAGGGGGTGAAGTTTTGGTCTGCATGAGACTACTTGTATGTTGATGGCCTGGTGAGATGACATGTGGCCTTCTTGGGACCACCTGACAGATTTCTCAGGACACACTCCTCTCACTGACGTAGAGCCCCAAGGGAGCCCTCTGTGTTTGCTTTAGGGACAGGGTTCCCAACTCATGAATTTCAGTGAAAAGGGCCCCAGGATAAAAGCATCAGAGCCAGGCAGGCCAGATGGCTCAGCAGGCAAAGGTACTCTCTGTGCAAGTCTGGCTATCCGATTTTGATTTCCAGAACCCACATAAAGTTGTCCTCCAACTGCACATGTGCGCATGTGTGTCCCCACACACATCATGCACACACACAATAATAATACTAAATAAAAAGTTTTAAAAAGTGACAGGGTCATGTTTTCCATCCCAAGCTAAGGAGTTGCCTTTGGACAGGCGTCCTTGGCAGACCAGGGCTCCCTTCCAAGTGTTTCCTCTTTCCCACTCGTCCATACCCCACTGATGAGGCTCAGGGGTCCTTCAAGCCTTCTTTCTAGTAGGGACAGCTCCTGCAGGCACCTCACCTAGCTAGGACCTCAGAGGGCTCCCTCGGGACTTATGCCTGTCAAGAAACATTTCAGGGACCAGAGAGACCAGGAAGGAGACTGCTTCCTCCCCTGTCCCTGGGCCACGGGTCCAGGTAGGAGCCTCAATTCTTCTGGGTGCTTCCTTCTGGCTTATTCTACCAGGATCTTTCTCTGACCTACGGCCGGAGATCTCTGGCTGACAGAAGTCAAGTCTGTGAACTTTAAGCTCACACAGACATCTATTGAGCTCCTACTGTGTGCACAGGGAGCTGATTCTGTGATGGCCAGTGGCACCCTTGGACTTGGGGTCTTGGGAATCCTGTAGCCCTGGGGTCACCTGACTTTGATGATGACTATCAGTCATCACTTAGAGGATCAGAGGCTGTGGTGGACTGTGGAGATGTTACTAGTTTTTACAGTTAAAGTCCTGGTGGCCCCAACAAGCAGGGCTCAGCCTCTCACCCCCAATATCCTGCTTAAAGAGACAAATAATGAAAAGTAGAGATTTATTCAGTGTGGGTGAGGAAGAAAGAGGTCCAACAACCTAAAAGTCCATCTCTGGGGTCCTGACATGAGGTTTATATTTAAATACAGCCAAGAGGTAAGCATAAACAAACAGCTCTGCTCAAGTTCATTATCTCTGCTCCAGCCTGTCCTGCAAAGTGGTCTGACAAGTTGTCAGACCTGTGTGAAATCTCCTGGGAGGCCAGTTTCTTTTCTGGCTGGCACCAGAGTCCAGCCTTTCCCTCCCCTCAGCCTGGGATTCCTGGGAACATTTTCATTCTTTGAGGTCTATGGCTTCGGTGGCTCCGGAATATCTTCTTTCCTGCCAAGACTGGCACAGAGTGACTTACAGTGTGTTCACTCCAGCAATGGAAGGAGCATCAGCAGCTCCTGCCTGTCACTGTCACAGGAGCCACAGTATGGCCACCAGGCTCCTGGTATCCGTTTTGCCTCCTTGAGCTGACTGGGCAGATTCCACTCGAAGTGCACGTCCTCCAAGATGGAAGAAGCCCCACTTGGGCCCTGGACTGGGCCAGCATCCTCTCCACTGTCCATCTTGGAGCTCCCTCTAGTGGACAGCTTCCAAAAACCACGCAGCCAGCATCTGGAGGGAACCAGTCTGTGAAGCCGTCCTTTTCTGAAAGTTTATTTTCCAGTGCGGTGTCACATGCCCTCTTCGTTCAGTTCGTGGGACCAGCATGGAGCTTCAGTAACCAGAGGAGGACACTGAGGTTCACATGGCTGACCACTCACGTCCCCCACTGTTAAGCAGGGCATGGGGACACACAAACTGCCCTCTCTGTTCCTGGGGCAGCTCGCTGTTCTTTCGCATTCTCTCGTGCCCTCCTCCGCCCCATCTCCACCCCTCGGGGAAGAAGGTGAGCTACCCCAGAGTGCCTGGCTTCCATGCTGAGCTGGCTCGACAGTGCTGTCTTTGGGCATGTCTACCGCTCTCCTGGTGACGCCTCCCCCTCTCCTCTCCCCTCCTCTGCCCTCCATCTCCGTCCCTGTTTCTCCACTGCCTCAGCACTGCCCCGTCAGCCAGCCCTTTTGACTGTGGCCTCAGGCCATTCATGGGCTGAGTTGGCCTGTTATTTGCCCTGCTGACAGCAACAGCTGCACCCACCAGGAAGAGCCCCCCTGCAGTCTCCCAGTGCCCCCTGGTGGTAATTGATTGCAGTTTCTGGTGGTCATTCAGGGAAGCTGAGACCCTGCACTTCACCGGAGGGATTGTTTCCTGCCACTTTCTGTCTTGTCCTTTCCATCCAGTCAACACCCTCCTCCTCAGGCTGAGTTTTCCATCCTCTGCTCCTGATTTCTGATGGAGGTGAATGAAGAGGACAGAAAATGTGGAGAGAGGGGACTTGAGCCAGGCAAGGGAAGCCGAAGCCCAGGATGAATAAAGTGAAAGCAGATTGGCTAGGGTGGGTGTGAGTTCAGGGGTATGCAGTTAGTTTATAAGACAGGAGAGACACCGGGTGATTCCTTCTGTCTGTGGCAGGGTGGGACGCATCCCTTTGATCCAGATGGGGAACTTGGGAAGCCAAGAGTGGGGTTAGGCTGAGGTCAGAGCAGGAGGCCTGCTGCCTGCAGACTGCACAAGGCCGTGGGCTATGGAGCATCAGTAAGGGGTTGGCCCAGGTCAGCTGGGGTCTTCAGACCGGGACTCTGACAGCCGGCTCTCCAGCTCTATTCTTGAGCCACAGTCCATGGTGCTGTGGAACGTTCCCCTTTCTCTTTTCCACACCCCGCTACAGGGCAGAGTCAGGTAGGACGGCTACACATAAGCACTAAATAAATAAATGTAATAAGAAATTTTAAGAGTTCAAAGTCATCCTTCACTATATAGGGAATAAGGCCAGACTGGGCTACACTAGACCCTGGAGAGAGAGAGAGAGAGAGAGAGAGAGAGAGAGAGAGAGAGAGAGAGAGAGAGAGAGAGAGAGGGAGTGACAGGGGGGAGAGAGAGAGAGAGAGAGAGAGAGAGAGAGAGAGAGAGAAAGAGAATGGGACTGACAGGGAGGAGAACGGGAGGGTGGGAGGAGGTACAACTGGCCAGTGCTGGCACTCAGAGTGACTCTGAGACTCTTTGCCACCTCCTCCAGAGACTCTGTGCCCTGGTGCTTGATGGCGGCAGTGCAGACACCCACCCTGGCGGAGCATTGCTCTTGAGCCCCTGCACAGCCCCAGAAAGCCAGCTGCCAACTCTCACAGGCTCTTCTTTGGCTCGCTTCTGCCCTGGGATGTGAAGGATCCCTACTCTGTGCCCCCTTCATCCTCACGAGCCATCAAGGCTCAGGTGACCTCAGGTGACATGCCTTCTCACGTAAGCACCCACTTCCAACCCGGCTCTGCTCTGGTCCCCCTCCGAGGCCACAGAAGAGAGAAGGGCCTCCGTGCTAGTGACTCGTGGCTTCCTGTGAACAACTACCTCACAGCAATAACTTAAAATTTGCTCCAGGTTTAGTTAGTCCCACACCCAGAGGGTCCATCGTGATGCAGACAGTGTGGCAGAGCACTTCTGCAATGGCACAGCCACAAAGAAGCCAGAGCCCCCGGGAGATGGCGCGGTCAGAAGTGCTTGTCACACAGGCATGAGGCTCTGAGTCCAATCCCAGAATCCACATAGGAAGCAGGGCATTGTGCTGATGTTGACAAACCCATTTCTGGGGAGGCGGACGCAGGCAGATCTGGGGCTCACTGGCCAACGAGCCTATCCTACGCGGTGAGCCCCCGGCCAGACAGAGGGACTCGGTCTCAGAAAACAAGGTGAATGGCACCTGAGAAACAGCACCCTAGGTTGACCTCTGGCCTCCACATGTGCACATACACACCTATACACATGCACATACACATACTCTCATACATACGGACACAGGTTCTCTCTCTCTCTCTCTCTCTCTCTCTCTCTCTCTCTCTCTCTCTCTCTCCATGGATACTTCTTACCCCCAGGACCTGACCTAGTGACCCACTTTCTCCAGCAAGACCACACCTCCTAAAGGCCTTACAACTTTGATAAACAGAGCCACCAGCTAAAGACCAGGTGCTCCAACCTGAAGGCCAACCCCAGCCCAGCCTCACCGGACTCCTCCTACCCCAGCCCAGCCTCACCCGACTCCTCCTACCCCAGCCCAGCCTCACCCGACTCCTCTGAGGCATCATCAAACTCCACCTGGAAGAAATACCCAGTGTTCCAGATGCACCTGCAGGACGTAGCGTCATAGGAGACCCTGAGTGGTGCCAGCTGTGGATCATAGATGCTGTCCCTCTGCCGGATGTTGATAGGAGACTGCTGGGTGCCTCCTGGTGAGGAAACTGAGCCAGTCCAGAGCGGGTGCCCTGTGAACAGAGAGGAGACCCTAACTGAGGGGTCAATAGGGCAGGCATGAGGCGGTCGAGACCCTGAAGGAGGCAGCTCTGGGAAAGACAAGCAGGAGCCCCAGGCCTTCTGACCACCCTGACACTTAACCCCTATGCATGCATTGCATGTGTGGACCTTTGGCTCATACCCTGGCCTGTGCCTGTGGGGTCTGGACTTCTGTGTGGTTGTGGTCTGGAGTATGGCCCCAGGAAGCCTAGCAGAGACCCAGGAGGGCGCAGGCAGATGAGGAAGGTATCTGGAGAAGGCAGTCAAAGCTCCTGTCTCATAGGGAGGGATTCAACTCTCTTGCCAGACATCCATATCCCATCTAGTGATGGCTCTGTGATGGGAGTGACCTGATCATCCTGGCGTTTCCTGTGAAGAGGGACTGGCCTCCAGCAGCAGAGGACATAGCCATTCTGCCTCTTTCCTTCAGGTTCACCATTAAATATTTACAGTGCTTAGATAGGAGAGAGAGAGAGAGAGAGAGAGAGAGAGAGAGAGAGAGAGAGATTTATTGGGGGAACCTGGAAATATCCTCACTATGTAGCCCAGGCTGGCCCTAACTCAGGATCCTCCTGTTTTAACACCCTTAGTGCTGGGAAAACAGACATTAACTATCGTGCCTGGGAATGAGTGTGATTTTATTTTTAATTTTTATGTGTATGAGTGTTTTGCCTTCGTGTATGTAAGTGTACCACATACATGCAATGGCTGCCAAGGCCAGAAGAGGGTGTTGGGTTCCCTGAAACTTGAGTTGCAGATGTTGTTAGTGGGCATGTGGGTACTGGGAACTGAACCCAGGTCGGCTGCCAGGGTAACCAGTACCCTTAACTGGTTACTTCTCTTACTTTAGAGCCCAGGTTTGCTTTGAAGTCCCCAGCTTCCTCCTGCCTCAGCCTCCAAAGTGCTGAGATCATAGGTGTGTACCACCACACCCAGGTTACAATTTTTTATAAGTGTATGAGGTATGCATGTGGGGTGCCCTTGCCTGTGCGTGCATGTATGGAACTGTTGCGTGAACTTCTCCCGGGCAGACAAACATGTTCTAGATAGGGCACTGTTGACAGACCTCTAAAGTCCAGCTTGGTGAGTCAGTAAATTTATTGGACTTACTCAGACCATGGGCTGCTTATAGCTGTGGGGATGACCCAAAGCAGCCGCACCACTGAAAAGCCTCACCCCAGCATGGAGGATGATGTCCCTGTAACAGTATAGATGGAGTTCACCCTTCAGTTGGTCTACCATGTTCTTTATTCTCTAGCACCTTCTGAGACCCTGAGACTCTGATCCCACATGCAACTAGGGTAGAATTACAGCCAGTAGGAAGGCTGTGAAGCAATTTCCTTGGAGGTTAAAAACCTTCCATCTTAGAAGCTGGACGTTCTGAAGGGAGGTAAACAACAGGATGTTCTAAAGGAAGGTGTTTTAGTTACTTGTCTGCTGCTGTGATAAAACACCATGACCGAGGTAACTCACAGAAGGAAGTTTATTGGGTTCACAGTTCCAAAGGGAGGGAGTGTTCATCCTGGCGGCAGGAAGTGGCCGGAGCAGAAAGCTGGGCCCTCACTTCCTCAAGCAGGCACAGGAAGCAGAGTGAGCCAGACTGCAAGTGAGCATGGCTGCCCACTGTGCTGGACAACTTTGGTTGTCAACTTGACAGACCTGGGCAAGGGGAGCCTCAGTTGGGGAATTGCCTCCATTGGACTGGCCTGTGGCCATGTCTGTGGGGCATCTTCTTGATTGTTGAGTGATGCGGGAGGGCCCAGCCCACTGTGGGCAGTGCCACTCCTGAGTGAGTTCAATCTGTTTTGAGAATTGGTCAGCTTTTTTCTCTGACCTGTCCTCTTGAACAAAGGACTTGCATTGCCTTTAAAATTTTTTTCTTTTCCTTTTTTTTTGAGGCAGGGTCTCCCTGTAGCCCCAGCAGGCCTGGAATTTGCTAGTTGACCAGGCTTGCTTTGATCTCTCAGAGATCCTCCAGCTTCTGCCTCCTGAGTGCTGGGATTAAAGGTGTGTGGCCCCCATGCCAGGCCCTGTCTTTACTCAGCAGGATTTGGGAAAAGAATGAGAAACCTGCCTTTTGAGGACGGTCCCTGTTTGACCCCCACTGACCCAGAACAGCCACAGGCCACCATCAGCCTAACCCCGCCTGTTATTTGCGATATAAGCAGGAGACAATTCGTTGCTCCTTTCAGTGTTGATGTTTCCCTAACACATTCCTGCCAGGGTCAGGGCCCGGGAGGGCTAAGAGGGATTAAAGCTATGTTTAGTTTACTAGAGAAGCCCAAGGTTGAGTAAGATGGTTTACATTGTAAAAACCTGAGATAGTGTCAAATGATCTCAAAACGGAAGATTACCCTTTCGGTTACAAGGTTAGGTAAGATTCCCATTTGTAACACAAAGGATTCTCCAAAAAGTTCTTCCCACCATGAGCTGTCCTGTGGGTGCTGGGAACTGAACCCATGTCTTCTGCAAGAGCAGCCGGTGCCTTCAACCACCGAGGCTCCGCAACAGTCCCTTACTTTTTTTGGTTTTATCTTTTTGAGACAGTCTCCCTGCTGGGACTCGCTATGGAGACCAGGTTGGCTTTGATCTCAGAGGTCCTCCCCAGCTTCTTACCCAGTTTTGATCTTTCTCATTGTAAAGTGGACTGAGCCAGTAACAAGAAGAGACAGTGGAGGCAGCAGCCGTGGGGGGAGCAGCCGTGGGGGAGGGGCATCCGTGGGTGAGTTGGGGTTAGGGTTAGGGTTAGGGGTTAGGGTTAGGAAGGGTTGGGGTTAGGGTTAGGGTTAGGGTTAGGAAGGGTTGGGGTTAGGAAGGGTTGGGGTTAGGAAGGGTTGGGGTTAGGAAGGGGGCAGTAGGAGGGTGGGAGCCGTGCGGACGGGAGGCGGCAGTGGGGTGGTATCTGGCGGACGGCTGGGGCAGCAGCCATTGGGGGCAGCAGTGGCTGGGCGTTCCGGAGAGCGGCGGGTGGGGGCTGAAGTGGTGACCCGAAACCCTGCGGAGGCCAAGGGCCGGCCTCGGTCAGCGGCCTTGCTCCGGGTCCCGCGGGGCCTGCAGGGCCGGCTCCGCCGTCGGTCCGCTGCAGCGCTGGCTCCCGGCTCGCGGACCCCCCGCCCTGGCGCGTCCCGGCTCGGGCACGAGCGCTGTTCGCCGCCGCCCGGCGCTGGGCTGAAGCTCAGGGCCCGGAGTCCCGGACAGCGGCCACGGCGTTTCCCGCTTCTGGGGCCTGGAGCCGGGGCCTCGCTCCGCCAGCTCAGCCCCTGGGCCTCGGGCACGGAGGGTCCGGGCTGCCGGCACCGAAGAGCCGCAGTCACCCACCGCACGGGTCCTCAGCCCCTCGCCCGACAGCCCGGCCGCGCCTTCCCGCACGGCGGTACCGACTCTCCGCACGGCGGTACCGACTCTCCGCACGGCGGTACCGACTCTCCGCACGGCGGTACCGACTCTCCGCACGGCGGTACCGACTCTCCGCACGGCGGTACCGACTCTCCGCACGGCGGTACCGACTCTCCGCACGGCGGTACCGACTCTCCGCACGGCGGTACCGACTCTCCGCACGGCGGTACCGACTCTCCGCACGGCGGTACCGACTCTCCGCACGGCGGTACCGACTCTCCGCACGGCGGTACCGACTCTCCGTACGGCGGTACCGACTCTCCGCACGGCGATACCGACTCTCCGCACGGCGGTACTGACTGTGGCGCACGGCGGTACCGACTCTCCGCACGGCGGTACTGACTCTCCGCACGGCGGTACCGACTCTCCGCACGGCGGGGCGGTCTTGGGGCATCCGAGGCACTGCAGTAGCAGAGGGTACAATGGTAACAGAAGGGGACTCCACTTTGCTTTGGAAAAGTTGGGATTTTTCAGTTCAGCAGTGTTAGAACCACCCACACCCATGCTCCTGGTAAGCCCAATAAACTCACTGCTTTGCCAAGCTCCGAACCTGAGTGGAATCTTTTCTTTGGTCTGTCATCAGTGCCCTACTTGAGGTGGAGATGTTGATTCATATATCCTCAGGAAGAGGTCACAGAAAAGACGATAAAACAGCTGAGCGTGAATCCCAGCACTCCAGAGGCAGAGGCAGGTGGATCTCTGAGTTCTAGGCCAGCCTGGTCTACATAGTGAGTTCCAGGAAGGACAGCTGGAGCTACAGGGAGACCCTGTCTCAAAAAGACTAAAAAAAAAAAAAAAATCTGAGCCTCAGAGAGGGTATGATGCTGGCTGAGGGACCCACAGTTACACAGTGACAGGGCCGGGAGGCTCTTGATGGTTCTAAGCGTCATCCTAAGGGTAAAGACCTGGGTAGGACGTTGTATTACCCTTTAGGAAAGAAACAAGATGCAGATCAGCAGGTTCGAGTTGCTGCTCATTCCGTAGAATGTGTGAGTCGGGAAACTACCAGAAGGCTGTGCTTGGACCTGTTCACAGCCACAGAGCTCTGGTGCAGGCTGTGGCACTCCACATGACTGTACCCCTTTGGTGTGGTTGACCTTACCGTGGGGCTGGGTAGGGGTGGGCCTCTCAGGTTTTGGTGCTGGTCTGGGGACCCTATGAGGAGTGTCCATGTCCCTGAAAGGGCCAAGGGAGGGAGGGACAAGGTTCTCACCCGGGTGGGGGTTTAACTTGTGGCTTCCACTGGCCTTTGCAACTCCATGCTGATTCTCCCATGGCAGTTTGGATTTCCTACTCTCAGAGTCTCTGAATGGCTCCTGCTTACAGAGGCCCCTGGATATTGGGCTGGGCCCATGGTGTCGACTAATGTTCATCTGTCCTTCCAGGTCTGAGCTCCCCTGACAGAAGCAGGTGTGGAGTCGGAGTGCTTCTCGGATCGCCCTGTGGTTTGCAGAGCTGCGTGGTGTTGGGCACAACCCTGGTGACCATCAAGGCCTGTGTGTGCCAGGTCTGGCCCTGGGCTGACCAGCAGGGCCTGTGTGTACCAGGTCTGGCCCTGGACTGACCAATAGGGCCTATGTGTGCCAGGCTTTCCACACTGGCTTCTCACTGGGTGAGGAGGCAACATCCATCCTGCTTGTCCCGAGGCGAGGCTCTCATCTCCACAAAAGTCACTGCCAGTACCCACACTCAGTGGTGGGCTTTCCCAACTGCTAAAGCCTGAAGCCAGGGTGCTGGGAGCTCTGAGAAGGGACAGAACTTTGCAGCATAGGCAAGCCTCTATTTAAATA
>NW_008344211.1:1448153-1451276 GCF_000622305.1 Nannospalax galili | reverse complement strand
TTTATTATTTTTATTTTATGTGTATGAGTGTATTGCCTGCATGTATGTGAGTGCACCCGTGTCGTGCAATGCCGGTGGAGGACAGAAGAGGGCGTCAGATTCCCTGGAACTGGAGTTACAGAGTTGTTAGCCGCCATGTGGGTGCCGGGAATTGAACCCGGGTCCTCCAGAAGAGCAGCCGGTGCTCTTAACCGCTGAGCCATCTCTCCAGCCCTGCAAACCTCTATTTTACATGGCAGCGTCTTAGGCCCAGTCTAAGGCTTGGGTCACATGTCACCTGCCTCTTCCCAGCACCTCTCCCTCTCCTTCCTCCTGAACCCAAGTTCAGGATCACCACGTGCCAATGACACACTAGAACTGGGAACAGAAGCTGGCTGACTCTGGACTGTGTCTCCTCCTGAAAGCCACCCTAAAACCACACTGACATCAAACGGTTCTTGGGGCACTTTGGCATCTACTCACTTGTACAGCTGCTGCTTCTCTGCACTCTGGAATGCTGGGAGTCCCATGGCTGCAACCTTGCTGCACGGAGAGGTCCCGACGTCTGCCTGAGGACAGCTAAGGGTTTGTGTGGGGCTCTCCCCAGCATCGTGGCCCTGAGCATCTTGGGGCTGGTTCCAGTGGGGTCTCCTTGTTTTTGGTCAGGGCAACTGTGGAATGGGGTGCACCTATCTTTTTCAGGAACTCATGGAAACGTCTAAGACTAGTGGTTAAATTTCAAACTTTGTCCGTCCCAACTTGCTGGATGCTGTTCGATTTGGCTTAGGTATGGGTGTGTGTGGACCAGTGGCCTTTGCTGGGGACAGGTCATTATGGCTTGGGTCTGTAAACAGCTGGGTAGCCTGCCTGAGAGTTAGGAAACTTAATGTGGACTGACTTTGAGTGCCAGGGGTGGACGTAAAGGCAGATGAGGGCAAGGGCAAAGTTCCTGTCCCCTGCAGTATTGATCGTGTGTTTCAGAACCCTGGGCACTGCAGAGCAGCACAGAACTCTAGCATGTGAATGGACAGAACAGCGCAGGGTCAAGAGCACAGGGACTGGGGAAGCCACAGGGCACTTGGTGGAGAGGTACTGAGCAGGCGTCCCGACTGCCTGGGGCAACTGGAGTCACCCTGGACCCCTCTCCACAGCCTAGATCCAGCTTGATACAACCCTGAAGTAGGCTGTCCTGTGACCAGGATGCTCCCCGGTTATCCTGAGTCTTGCTATAAACACCAACAGTGTCCCTCTCATGCACCAAGAGTCTACGTTGGGACAATGTCCACGTTGGGACAGTGAATTTGGTGGCCCTGGCCATGACACCTGATCTTGCATCAGGTCTCAGGGATTCTGGCTCTAGTCAGAGCAGCAGCCTGTCCTCAGACACTCTGTACTGAAGGGGAGCCCATGGGGTGGGAACATGCACAGAGTCTTTTATTGTTGCTATTGCTACAAGTCTTTGAGAGGGTGGGATGTCTGACATCACAGATTGCAGAATCTGAGATCTGCAACAGGCCAGAACACTGGGGTGATGTGTGAGTTAGCTGTGGGCCTGAGAACCCCGGGGGTGGGGTGGGAGAAGTGAAAGGGTGATGAGGGACGAGAGTGAGGTTTTATATTTTATGTTCTATTTAAAAATTAAAAAATTCATTTGTTATTCTCAAGCGTATGAGTGTTTTGCTTGAGTATATGTAAGCGCATTCGTGTTGTACGATATCCACGGAGGTCAGAAGAGAGCACTGGATCCCCTGGAACTGGAGTAACAGTTGTTAGCTGCCGTGAGGGTGCTGGGAGTTGAACCCGGGTCCTCTGTAAGAGCAGCCAGTGCTCTTAACCACTGAGCCATCTCTCCAGCCCCTATACTCCATTTCAAATTTTATAATTTACTTTTTTTCACATTCAGTTACGTGAATCAATAGATTCCTCTTAAAATGTAACTTTTATTACATTTGATTTAATTATTTGTGTGCATGTGTATATATGTATGTGTGGGCACACATGTATATATGTATGTGTGGGTACACATGTGTATATATGTATGTGTGGGCACACATGTATATATATGTATGTGTGGGAACACGTGTATATATGTATGTGTGGGCACACATATGTATATATGTATGTGTGGGCACACGTGTATATATGTATGTGTGGGTACACATGCATATATATGTATGTGTGGGCACACGTGTGCAAGTCAAAGGAAAGCCTGTGGGAGTCTGTTCTCTCCTACCATGTGGGTCCTGGGGCTTGACCTGAGATGGTCAGGCTTGGCAGCAGGACCCTTTACCTACCAAGTCATCCTCTGTCCCAAATAAGTCCCTTTCGTTTCCTAAGCTTCTTTTCTCTGTTTCCTGAATGGCCCTAACACTGTGGGTCTGGATCACCTGTGATGGTGGGAGTGCTCCCCACCAAGCAAGCGAGGAGCCAGGACTCCCTCTTTTTTTTTTTTTTGAGACAGGGTCTCCCTGTAGTCCCAGCTGGCCCGGAACTCACTTTGTAGACCACGCTGGCCTTGAACTCACAGAGATCCACTTGCCTCTGTCTCCTGAGTGCTGGGATTAAAGGTGTGCACCATCATGCTCCCTCACATCTTAAACTCATCCCACACACAATTCTGAAGAGATTGAATTTGAACTCGAAAAAATAAATGTAGCCAAATGTGAGGCCAAGTGCACCTTTGGGTGCACGTGGCACCACACTGCTGCTGTTCCAGTCCTCGGACACATCGAGGACAGAAAGCCTTCATGGAAGCTTACGCTCTGCTGCTGCCCAGGGAAACACTCCTAAAGGTGGTGGTCATGACAGCTGCTCACCGTGGTCACATGTGTGCACTGGGCTCTGGGGCCTCACCTCTCCCCTGGGCCTTGTGACGTCAGCCACTGCAGCTCATCATCTGTCACATTCATTTCCAAGATGGCACCTGCTGTGGTGGCCCTGGCGGTGCTGGATGGCGGTCCTCTCCACAAGGGACCATGAGGCTAGTTCAAGGGCAAGGGTCCTAGGGCTCAAGAAGTGGAGACTGGGAACCCTAGAAGTCACAAGCCCGGTGAAGAGTCACTTCCGTAGAGTTCGCTGGTCAAGCAGCTCATAGGCCGGGCTAAGCAGATCAAGCCTCTGCCTTTCAAAGGCAACTGTATTATA
>NW_008344211.1:1441638-1448096 GCF_000622305.1 Nannospalax galili | reverse complement strand
AGCCCCAGCTGTCCTGGAACTCACTATGTAGACCAGCCTGGCCTTGAACTCGCAGAAAACCACCTGCCTCTGCCTCCCAAGTGCTGGGACTACAGGCGTATGCCACCACACCTGGCCAATTGAGGTCATATTTTAAAGTGACCACAAGACCCTGAAGGCCACCAGCTTTATCTGCGTTTTATCTGCATTTTAAGAATTATTTAAAATTTTTTATTTATTTACTTATGTGTGTGTGTGTGTGTGTGTGTGTGTGTGTGTGTGTGTGTATGAGTATGCAAGTGCTCACAGAAGCCAGAAGAGGTCATTGGATCACCTGGAGCTGGAGTTAGAGGCAGTTGTGAGCAGTTGGGTGCTGGGAACTGAACTCAGTCCTCTGAAAGAGAAGTAAGTACTCTTAACCACTGAGCCATCTCTCTGGCCCTTAGTTTGCCAACACCATACCCTCCGTCTTCAGAATGTCTAGTGACTTGGAGGAAGTGGAACTTAAAAACAACTGTACAGCCAAGCAGCGTTCTCGGTGGGTTCTCAGTCCAGCTGAAATCAGACTGTCAAGGTTGCCAGTGGGAGAGCCCCCAGGATGGAGCCCGATGCCCAGGGGAAGCCAGATGCCCAGGCCCTGCTGGAAGCCATTGCTGCAGGTGACCTAGGGGCCCAAAGGTGGTGCACTGGCCACCAGGGGCCAACCAGGACACCAGTGTCTGCGTATCCTAGACAATAAAGGGTCCTCTAAGAAGCCAGGCAGGTGCCTCTGTGAGCCTGTCAGCAGTCCACCCATCTATTGCCAATGTCCCTATAAATCAGACCACAGTCACCCATTCTGGGCCCAGAATGTTGTTCTCTCCTGTGACCCTGAACTGTGTTCTTGGTTTCCAGGGGTATCTGTTTCCAGGGACAGTGTCCTGTGTGAAGCAGAGGAGGGGAATGGGGTTACTGAAGGCCCCGTGAACCAGGTACAAAGAGAGTGCTCAGAGATCGTGAGGGACAGTCCCCACAACCTGGGCTGCAGTCAGCAGTCATCCATCCAGGGACCCATGCTTCTGTTTGCCCAGGGGCAAGCCCAGGTCCTGATGGCTTTGACTGCCCTCTCCTTCCTCAGCTCCCTTGGGACCTCTCCCTCCTGTCCACTTCCCCTCTCCCTCCTGTCCACTTCCCCTCTCCGTCCTGTCCACTACCCCTCTCCGTCCTGTCCACTACCCCTCTCCGTCCTGTCCACTACCCCTCTCCGTCCTGTCCACTACCCCTCTCCGTCCTGTCCACTACCCCTCTCCGTCCTGTCCACTACCCCTCTCCGTCCTGTCCACTACCCCTCTCCGTCCTGTCCACTACCCCTCTCCGTCCTGTCCACTACCCCTCTCCGTCCTGTCCACTACCCCTCTCCGTCCTGTCCACTACCCCTCTCCGTCCTGTCCACTACCCCTCTCCGTCCTGTCCACTACCCCTCTCCGTCCTGTCCACTACCCCTCTCCGTCCTGTCCACTACCCCTCTCCGTCCTGTCCACTACCCCTCTCCGTCCTGTCCACTACCCCTCTCCGTCCTGTCCACTACCCCTCTCCGTCCTGTCCACTACCCCTCTCCGTCCTGTCCACTACCCCTCTCCGTCCTGTCCACTACCCCTCTCCGTCCTGTCCACTACCCCTCTCCGTCCTGTCCACTACCCCTCTCCGTCCTGTCCACTACCCCTCTCCGTCCTGTCCACTACCCCTCTCCGTCCTGTCCACTACCCCTCTCCGTCCTGTCCACTACCCCTCTCCGTCCTGTCCACTACCCCTCTCCGTCCTGTCCACTACCCCTCTCCGTCCTGTCCACTACCCCTCTCCGTCCTGTCCACTTCCCCTCTCCGTCCTGTCCACTTCCCCCTCCGTCCTGTCCACTTCCCCCTCCCTCCTGTCTAGTTCTTTGCACCATGTTGTGCTCCAGGCCTCTGTCCTCCTTGCTGGTCTACCACAGCCTCCTTAGCTGCTTTCCCAGAGCACCCCCTCCAGCAGCTCCCCCTCCATGCAGCACCCCCTCCAGCAGCACCCCTCCATGCAGCACCCCTCCATGCAGCACCCCCTCCATGCAGCACCCCATGCGCCCCCCCTCCAGCCCCCCCCCCCCCCGCAGCCCCCCCTCCAGCAGCCCCCCCTCCATGCAGCACCCCCTCCATGCAGCACCCCCTCCATGCAGCACTCCCTCCAGCAGCACCCCTCCATGCAGCACCCCGTCCATGCAGCACCCCCTCCAGCAGTGTTTTCTCAACACCCCAGCAGAGTGGCTTTTCAAAATGTAACTGAACACATTCACCCTTCCCCAAACCTTGAGAAGCTTCCGCTGCTTCCAGATCAAGATAATGTCATGTCTGTGTGAGCTGGGGGCACCACCTTGTCTTACTGAACCGTTTTTTTTTCTCAAAGAATAGGGATCCTAGCAAAATGTGGCCAGACAGTAGTCACTCAGCATTTGGGGTGTACTGCGCATTCCCAAGTGGGACATCTGCTAAGTCTCTTGCCCGCTCCTCCAATGTCTGTAAGCTCTGGATTTTAAACACTAGATCCCGGAGGGGAAGGCCGAGGCTGGAGAGCAGCAGAAACTCACTAAAGGAAGGCTGGGAGCCAGGCCTGGTCCCGCAGGCTGGGCATCCCAGTACTTAGGAGGTGAGGCAGGAGGCTTGAAAGCTCCAAGTCAGCCTGGGTTACAGGGAAAGACCTTGCCTCAAAATACAAAGCAAAAAGAAGGCCGGGGTTACAACGCATTCGCGGCGCAGTTGCCAAGGTGTGTGGGTCCCTGGCTTTAATTCCCAGTACAAGGAATGCGGTGTGTGTGTGTGTGTGTGTGTGTGTGTGTGTGTGTGTGTGTGTGTGTAGCCCAAGCTGGGGTTGTATAAAACTTAAAGTCCCCACCTCTGAGAACAGTTGTGCTCAAGGTCCCCAACCTTTCCAGGGAAGCAGAGAGCTCAGTGAATTGGCTGCCTAGCTACCCTGGAGAGTTCCTCAGAGCAAAGGGTTTTCCAGGAGGTTCAGCCATTGGCCAAGGTGCTGACTGTGGGGCTGCTTTGATCTCTGTAAAGGGTCCTCACTTCTGGTGCTGCCCCAGAGGGTGCCTCTCTCTGCTTGCAATATCAATTGGTGTGATTTCAGCTTAACGAATTCCAGGCGAGGGGAGGGGCTGCTGTGGAGAGTGGGCAAGCTTTCACTAGCAGACTGGAGTTGATGCTGGTGACTAACATTTAAGATTTCTTGTTCTAAAAAATATTTTGTTATTTTTATTTTACGTGTATGAGTGTACTGCCTGCGTGTACGTGAGTGCACCCGTGTCGTGCAGCGCAGCGGCGGTCACAAGAGGGCTTCGGATTCCCCTGGAACTGGAGTTAAGGACGGTTCGTAGCCACCATGTGGGTGCTGGGAATCGAACCCGGGTCCTCTGCAAGAGTTGTCAGTGCTCTTAACTGCTGAGCCATCTCTCCAGCCCTTAAGATTTCTTTTTAAATGATGGTGAGTCAGCGCCATGGTAACACTGAACTTTCACCCCATTTCAGCTTGCTAGATGCAAGGGGAAAAATAAATCCAATGGGCCGGTGAGAAGGCTCAGCCAGTGCTCGCTGCAGAGGCTGACAACCTGTTTGGTCCCCGGGACCCACATGGTGGATGGAGAGACTTGACTTCCACAAGTTGTGCTGTTGACTGCCACATCACACACATACAATAAATAAGTGCAATTTAAAAAGTCCAAGACATCAAAAACCAAAAAGGGCTGAGGAGATGGTCCAGTCAGCAAAGTGCTTACTTTACAAGCTGAATCTGAGCCCAGAACCCATGTTAAACAGTCAGGAAGGTGGGGGGCACGCTTGTAACCCCAAAGCAGGGGAAGCAAAGTCAGGAGGATCCTGGGGCTTGCTGACCAGTCAACCTCACCTACCCTGTAGGCTGTGGTCCTAGTGAGAGACCCTGTCTTAAAAAAAATGAGGTGTGTGTTGGTGGATGGGTGGAGGCTGAAGAGATGGCTCAGTGGTTAAGAGCATCTGTTGCTTTTCCAGAGGACCCAAGTTTGGTTCTCAGCACTCATGCAGGGTGGCTTACAACTCTAGGTCCAGGGATCCAGTGCCTCTGACCTCTGTGGGCACCTGCACTCATGTGCACATACCCCTCATAGATACCCAAATATATACATAATTTTAAATATCTTAATAAAAAAAAACCAAGGTGGACAGCTCCTGAGGAGTAACACCCGAGGCTGTCTTCTGTCTCCACACGTGTGCAAGTGGATACACACACACACACACACACACACACACGCACACAAAGAGCATCACCATGGTTCTGGCTTCTGGCTCTGATTAGCTGAGTCTTTTAAAAAATATTTTACAGCTGGTGTGGTTGTGCATGCCTTTAATCCCAGCATTTGGGAGGCAAAGGCAGGCAGATCTCTGTGAGTTCAAGGCCAGCCTGGTCTACATAGTGAGTTCTAGGCCAGCTGGGGCTACAGGGAGATCCCGTCTCAAAAAGACCAAAAAAAATTTGTTTTTACTTATTATTTTTATTTCAAGTGTATGAGTGTAAAGTCTGCATGTAGGTAGGTGCGCCCATGTTGCAGGTGCAGCACATGCAAGGTCTGGGGGGGGTGTGGAGGAAGAAGCAAAGCCATGTGCGGATGGAAGGTACCATGGGTGTTAAACTGTTTTTATTTATTTACTTTTTTTTGAGATAGCGTCTCACTATGTAGCACTAGCTGGCTTGGAACTCGCTATGTAGACCAGGCTGGTCTCCATCTTGCAGAGATCTGCCTGCCTCTGCCTCCTGAGTGCTGGGATTAAAGGCACACACCACTACCTGGAGCAAAAACAGACTTTCTTGCAGGCTCTGGGGTGCACTGTGAATCTGGAGGTCGGGGTATCCATGCAGGGCAAAGGCCTTTATTGGAATCTAGGGTGTCATCCAGATTTCCTGTGGCTAAGACCAAGTGCAACCAACTTTCCTGAGGAAGTCTGACTGGGTTAAGTTTGAGCAAGCATGTTGTTCCAGGAGGTCACGCATGACAGTGAGGCGGTAGCTGTGGCATATCTGCTCTGTGTGGTGTGATGTGGGGGTCTGTGGGGCCTCCAAGTAGGCTGCGTGCTGCAGTCCCAGGGGAGGTGGTGACCAGGAGGAAGGACCGGCCACCACGCGGAGGCGCTGTCCATGGTGACAACCTGCTCCAGGCCAACTTCCCTTCGCCACGCAGGAAAGTGAGGCAACTTTAAGACTTCACCCCGAAGGCCGAACCCTGCTGCCCGCTCCAGCCCTGTCACCTTGCCCAGCAGTGTCCCTGCTTGGACTTCATCCTCATGTCTGTAAAGGACGGGTCTCATGGTAACAGGTTCAAGTGGAAGAAGCCTTTAAGGCAAAGCAGCTCGGGGCCGAGTCGTCCAGGGTCCGTCCGGGGTCGCCCAGGAGGCCGCTGCACTGAGTCCCGGCTCGGTGGGCGGGAAGCTCAAGCTAAGCATTTTCTTTTCCAAGCGGAAGTGGTCCCCTAATCCTGTGCTGGGAACATGCAGGAAAAAGGAGCGAGCCCGGAGAGGAACACGTGGAGCGACTACGCTCCCGGCGCAGGAAGTATCATACGTGCTCATTCACATCCTACGAATTCCTATTCCAGAACACCGAAGCAAGTCACATATAACCGCTATCACAGTGACACTGTCCGCATGACCTGCTTGCCCACGCGGGAACCGCACAATCATTGGTTTCTTTAGGAAGGCCCCACCGAGAGACCCCGGAACGTCCAGGACCCAGTCACGGCGGGAGGAGGTAGGACCCGTTGGGGGCGCACAAGCTACTTAAGCCCGTGTCACTACAAGTCCCAGCAGCCCTCGTGGCGGGGGACAGGACGCGGCGACCAGAGTCTGGATGGACTACAAATCCCGTCAGGCAAATCCCAAACGTGGAGACTACCAGTCCCAGAATGCCTCGCGCTGCCCACGCAGAGGACACTGGGAGTTGTAGTCATCGGGGCCTCACTAGCACCTATCCGCTCCACATCAGAGAGGACATACATTTCTTAGATTGCCCACGAAGGTGATGCTTAGCGCTCTAGCAGGAAGCGCAGACGTTCGGCCGAGCAGTGAGAGTCCTCGGAGCCCATGCCAGGCGAGAGGAAGAACCAAGACGCATGCTCCCCGGAGTCCGTCTGCGGAAGCGCGCGCCGAAGGCCCTCCGCGCAGGCTCCGCCCCTTCCCCGGCAGCCCCGCCCCTCATGCTCGCGCCCAAGGAGCCTGCGCTGAGGGCGGGACCCCGGCCGCTGGGAGGTGCCGGCGGCGCCTGCGCAGAGTGGCGGCTTCTCTCGCGAGGACGGACGCCATTATCGCATCTCCCCGACAAACACCACGAGAATTCCGCAGCCCACACGGTAATTGCAGCTCCCGCAGCCGGTCGCGCCTCCTCTCCCCCCTTCCCGCGGGGCGAGAGCGAGAGCGAGAGCGAGATCTCCGTCCGCCCCCGCCCCA
>NW_008344211.1:1423112-1441308 GCF_000622305.1 Nannospalax galili | reverse complement strand
GCCCTCGCCCGCCCCCGCCCGGTGCGCACAGTACTGTCCTCAGCACCCAGACTGGCTCCCGGCGGCCCCCCGCGGTGTCCCCCTCCCTCCGCCCCCGGGCGTTAGTGCGCCGAGTACTTACCTTGTAACCTCCCTGTCGTGTCCTAATTCGGGTCAGTTACTCCCTGGCCCCGCGCAGGTAGGCCCTGAGTGTCCGCGCAGTTCGGGTCGTTAGGACACTTGAGCGTCCGCTTCTGCATCCGTGGCCCGGGAACCTCGGTCAAGCTTCTGTAACGGTCTCCTCCCCGCACCGAGGAAGGTCTTGTCCTTGCACGGGCGCCTGTGACCGCCCTCGGGTTTGTAGTCTGCAGGCCCGTCCGGCTGGGGGAGAACCGAGTCCTCCGGGCTGATTGTTCAGGAGTTCTTGTTCACGCGCGACACAGTTGTGCGTCGCCTCCTTGAGTCTCCAGCTTTTGTTCCAGCCCCCCCATCTGTGAGCGGGCTTTCAGTCCGTGCTCCCCCCCATCTGTGAGCGGGCTTTCAGTCCGTGCTCCCCCCCATCTGTGAGCGGGCTTTCAGTCCGTGCTCCCCCCCAATCTGTGAGCGTGCTCCCCCCCAATCTGTGAGCGGGCTTTCAGTCCGTGCTCCCCCCCAATCTGTGAGCGGGTTTCAGTCCGTGCTCCCCCCCATCTGTGAGCGGGCTTTCAGTCCGTGCTCCCCCCCATCTGTGAGCGGGCTTTCAGTCCGTGCTCCCCCCCATCTGTGAGCGGGCTTTCAGTCCGTGTTCAATCTGTGCTCCAGCCCTCACACTGTTCTAATCCTCAAGCAGACTTGTAATTTCTGGGTGTCTGTCCTTTTCCGTGGCCCAGTAGTTTGCCCTCTGAATGCATTTTTCTCCCTGAGCCTCAGGAAACTCGGATTCTTTTCCATTTTGTCTGGTTTCTTGTTTGGCACCCCCTTTTTCGGGGGTGGTTGGGTGGGTGGTAGATGGTGGCTTCTTGCTGGCTGGGCAGGTCTTCCTCCTCCAGGATTGCTGATTATTGTCCAAGGCCAGAGGAAGCTGGCAGACAGCCCTGGGTCTGTGGAGCCGGTTTTAAAAAATGATTTTCCCACCTGGGCATGGTGGTGTCTGCCTTTAGCCCCAGTACTCGGGAGGCCGATCCAGGCTGGTCTCTGTGAGATCGAGGCCAGCCTGGTCTACATAGTGCCAGGCCAGCTGGGGCTGCAGAGACCGTCTCAAAAAGACCCCATCCCCCCAAAAACGATTTTCCCCACTGGTGACTGGGAGAGCTTGTTACCCCGAGTCGCGGAGCACAAGATTGCATAGGCCTTTTCTCTGGACTGTCCGTCTACTGTAAGGGTCTCCTTGACTGGAGAGTGCTCCCCTTGTCCCTGGAGTGACTGGAGATGCTGAGGTCCTGGTGAGGCCCGCTCCTGTGCGCTCTAGCCTGCTGGTTCCCTTATCTAGATGTAATCCTCTTTGAGAAGTTGCTGGGCTTTCTCCCCGAATTCTCTCCTGGGTTTATTGTCTTCTATTAAAGATTATTCTGATGGGGCAAATAGAGGTCCCCTGTGTGGCCGCCCACCTTGAACAGGAATTCCACAGCTGGGGCACTGCCCTACTGCCTTTCTGGCCTTGGTTGGGTGCCAGGTGGCTGACTAGTGGCGGCCAGCTGAATGGCTGCTTCTGGCTCTGCAGCATTGGCAGGGCACCAGGCTCTGCCAGAGGCTGGTCAGACACATTCTGTCGCAAACACCGAGTTTAAGACACTTGACCCTACTTTTGCCGGGTCATTTGTCGGCCGAGCACATTGAGGTTTCAGGCGTGAGCCCAGCACTGTTTGTAGTGCGCAGTGCAGTGATGCAGGCCGTGGGCTGTCCCACCTGTACAACGTGCTTTATGAAATAAGCTCCATTGGCCAGAGCCTGATAGCAGAGTCCTCAGCAACCCACACTGATGAGCATCCACAGAATCAGTCTGTGGTCTCAAGTAATCCCAGTAAAATCAATTGTGAACCTCCCCCTCCTCTCCTCCTCCCCCTGCTGTTCCCATCATGTAGGAGGAAATAGCCACCTAAAAGCAGACATGCGTCATGATAACTAAGCTCCAGACCTTCTGCAGACTGCAGTCCCATCCACATCCTTTTTGGTTTCAGGATCTGATTGGAATCCCACACTGCATTTCCTTGTCTCCTCCAATTGAATTATCTCCCCCAGAGTGTTTATAAATTGTGAATCCAGCATATGCCAACCATCCAAAGGAAACATCCAGGTCGTTGTGACCAGTAGACACACATGTCAGACCCGCAGAAGTGCATCTAATCACGAGAAAGTGTTAGACCCAAACTGGAGAACTCTAAAACCCTGACCCACAGGGGAGGCTGGTGAGTTGTGGATGTGAGATAGCAAGGTGGCCAGGGCATATGTATGCTCACTGGCTCAGGGTAAAGAACCACCGCCTTGGGTCTGTGAGTCATTTAATAGATGCCTAAGACCCCTAAATGGGTCTCCAGGCAGGGTTCTAGATGAGTTTGCAACAGTGGTTTTTATGCTGCCACCCGGTAGAGCCTAGCCTCAGAATCATACCAAAGGAACCCCCAAACTTAAGGGGTACATTGAATGAATTTCATGATGTAAGGCTAACTTTAAAATTCCGTGTAACTTAAAGGACCACCTCAACTATAACTCTGGAATAAACATTTCCTCTGGAAGATGTATGGGCTTGACACATTGAGGGCCCCAATAAGACTGTTCGAAACGTGGTAAATAAAGATCTTTGTTTTTCCTACAGCAGGAAGAGTTGAGCAGAAATGCTCCTGACCATTTGACTCTGAGGGCAGGCAGGGTGGGGAGGAGTTTTATGAAGGAACCTGGAGAGCAGGTGTGGGGAGTCAAACCTTTGCCAGAATGGGAGCCACTTGCTGTGAAGTAGCCTTGGGAGGTCCTGCCCCTCTGTCTGCCTTCTCAAGGACACAGGTGGAGAAACTCTGACACCCCCCGCCCCCGGCCTTGACCACCATGCAGAGTGATACACTCCTGTGGACCGAGTTCATTTCAGTGGGGCTTGGAGCTAACTCATGCCCATTTGGAGGAGCTCTCATAAAGGAGGAGGAAGTGGCCCTACCCACTGTGAGCTGGACTCCTTTCTTCGTTCTCTGCAGCTTTGAGGTCCACAGTGGAGAACGGTTTGATTAAATATAATTGCCATGGTGGATGGTAAGATTCACTTCCCCAAAAGGAGCCCCCTGTTGTTGAAGATGAAGGTGGGGGTGCCCCACACAGGGAGCCCATGTGATTGGGCGAATCTTGTGACAAGAAAGGCCAGAGGGTGAGAAGACAACCTTTGTGCTTCACTGAGGTCAGTGAGAGTGATAGGTGGGATGGCGTGCCCACAGGACAGCTGACTCCCTCTCTGGTTAACATTTAAATGCTGTAGGAGAGTCAGTAGGTGGGAACCTGGGAAGGGAGTGATCCTGCTTGTGAGGCTGGGCACCCTCCGGGCAGTTCTTGTGCTGGTGGACCTGCCAGTAATAAAACTGTTCTGTGACTCTGAGGCTGTGGCCTCTTTCCTTTCCTTCAAGATGGAAAGCTCCTTCACCTGGAAACCGGAGATGGGTTTGGATAAAGCCGGAAGTGAAGCCTGGCAGGTGCACATGCTCCTGCTGCTATGAACTGCATTTCTTTTGAACATGGCCAGAGCCAACACATCTTCACCCACAGGCCCAGGGAAGGAATGGGGCTGCCGGCATGAGATGGGCAGTGAGTGGCTGATAGGATAACATGCCCTTGAGCTGAGCTCATCCACTGGCAGGAGTCACGGGTGACCGGGAATGGAGTCCAGTGCCATGGGCTGTCTTCTGTGCCTTGAATGCTTCTCTGAAGACATAACTCAGCCTGTATGAGTTCGGGGTCCATCTCAGGCTGTGTGACCTCTTCAACAGTGGAACGCTGCTCCTGTGGTCAGCGTGCAGTCACTGTCTTGTGCCACTTAAGGACATTTTAGTAAAGGACAGATGGACATTCCCACATGGCAGTGTCACCTCTGACCTTGGAGAATCTCTGTAAGCATACCCTGTGATGTCCATAAAACAGCTGAAGTCAAGGGCTACAGCTCCCAGAACTTGTCTCTTTAGGCCGCAGGACTGTGACTGCCCTTCCAGGTTTGGGATTTCACGGACTTCAAAGATCTGTAGGATTCTAATGATTTCCTATTTTTGCAAAGTAAGGGTCTAATATTTATATACTTACAATGTAGTATTTAAGAATTCCTTAATTCAGATTTGTCTAAGAATTGACCTACCATATAAGGAGGAGGAAGTGGGAAGCAGAGGGAGGGCTCCAGTGCAGGGGACTGCCTTTGGGTCCTCTGACGTAGCCATTACCCATGCCTCCCATCACAGGGGTATGGTCACTCCCTCACCGGAACATGGTTACCCAGCTCCATCTCCTCAGTCTACTCTCATCCCATCAAAAGTCCCCTCTCCAATAGGAAGTAGAGGAAAGGAGCTGGTCAGCCCAGCAGGCAACTGAGTTATCTTCCAGTGATGGCCTTGCACCTTGAGAGGTCAGCTCCCACCTTCCTGTTTCTGGTCTGAGCGATTTTAAGTATATTTAAATGTCCCAGAGCTTCTGAGTCAAAGCCTGGGACCTTTGTAAAGGGCAGAGAAACTGTATCTGGTTTTGTGGTCCGTTTCCCCTGTCAGCTTGGCCTTTGGAGAGTAGAGTCAGATGGATATGCTTCCTAGGAGGACGTATCTACCTGTCCATAGAAGCAGGCAGTGGCTGCCTTTGGGCTGGGGCTGTGTTTGTGGGGCCTGTGTCCTCCACTCTACATGGGGATGGGGTACAAGTTGGAGTCAGCCTGGGGTGGGAGTGGACTAGCAGATGGGGGCAGTTGGGAATTCAGGTGTCCTACAACGCTGTTCAGCATCCTACCCCAGCCCCTTGGTACCTGCTGCTGGTTACAGATGATTCTGCCCAGGGCCTCTGGATCTCAGCTCTTTCTTGCCAATTTGGCATGGAGCATTGGGGAAGCTGACCCTCTTGCCTGGCTGGCGTGAGCACCTAAATGCTTGATACGTGTAGTTTATTTTGGAAAGGTGATGGCATCAGTGGCAGGCTTTCAGGAGTGTAGTTCGGCCACATAGACTGGAGGCTTCCCTGTTTCTTCCACTGACCTTGTAGAGAAGTCCAAGGTCTCCCTAATAGGAACCGGGACCCCAGGAAAGCGTTGTGTGGCTTCCTCGGTGTTCAGATGGTGATGCTCCACCTCACAGAAGACATGTCTCTTGCGCCTTAAGTACCTACATGGTCATTTCTAAAAACAAGCGTGCTCCCTTCTACAGCTGCAGGGCAGTCACCCCTGGAAGTTGTTGATCTGAGTTCACTGATTATCCCATTCATGCCCTCATGTGCTCCACTGCAAAAGAAGATGACTCCTGTGAGGATGTGGGTTCCTGTGTAATTCCACCTTAGGCTCTGAGCCCTGTGGAGTTTAAGTCAGAAAAATACAAAGTCTGTACATTTATTTTTGACAAAATCACTTGGATTACTAGTTTCCTTCTGTCATTGTGCTGGGAGAGACCTGGGAGGACCTAGTTAGTAAGGCTTGAGGCAGAGGCCACAGGGGGTGGTCCGCCCTGGCCTACTGTTAAGTGTGAGTCATCTTGCTGACCCTAAATCATTCTTTTTAATGCCAGTGCTCTCTGTTGTGTTAAGAGAGGTGGAAGGGCCTGGATTCCATCACCCATGTTCCTGTTGGGCTGAGCAGAGTGCTTTCCAGTGAGTCCCTACAGTTCAGGGCCTTTTGATCAAAGTAGTTTAAACATTTTGGGTTATGCAGTTAAAATTTGTTCACCCAGAAGCTTAAAGTGAAAGGACATTCCAAAGGCAGGAAGGTGAACAAATCTCGTTCTTTAAGTAATTTATATAGCCTGGAGTGGCCTCAAACTCTCCACCATCCGCTTGTGCTAGTGCTGAGGCATGGGCAGCATCAGGGGATAACTTTCCAGTCAGTTCTTTTCTTCCATTGTATGGATTCTGGATACGGAACTCTTGGTGGCAAGTGCTTTTACCTGCTGAGCCATCGTGCTGACCCTAAATAATTCTTCTTAATGCAACCAGCAGGTTTTCTTCGAGAAGAAGTTTATTGGTGGGGATTGCTGTCAGTGAAGCAGTTACTGCCCTTGCATTGGTGTCACAGTTAATATTTGTGACAGGAAGTCTAGCTGACCTGGGGCACACTGTCCTCCTTCCACTCTGGTTGTGATCTCAGTGTCACATCCAGATACCCGGAGTTCTTGAGACAGAGCCTGGGGTTTGTGAGAACCTTTGAGGTGAGGTGCCCTGGAGTGCGCTTGCTCCGAGGAACCTCTGCTCTGTCAGGGTGTAGCGGAGCTGGCCACCTGGAGGCAGGGCATCTGGGAGCAGGCCTGACTTTTGGCCCCATCCCTGAATTTAGAGCTGTGAAGCAGGAGGGTCTGGCCTAGTCTACCATCCGTGGCCATTGCAAAAGTTGAGTGTTGAGCGTGGAGGTTGCTTCCACAATTCCTACACACCCTGGCATTGGTAAACTGTACGGTGCCTTCTGGTTGATGAAGACAGTACTGTCCAGAGGACTTGTACCTTTGTAGACATTACACTAGTGTCTTGTATCTGACGTGGGCTGCGTGGACATCCTGATCTCTTGAGCTTCTCATCTTAGGTCTTGCTGTGTTCTGACCTTCTGGGCATCTTTTCCAGGACATGTTTCAGTGGAAGAATGGCTTGAAAACCTAAATGACTTTAGAATCTTTTATCTTACCTTTTTTGACTCTGGCACAATAGGTGTAATTGGACTTGAGGGTTACAGGCCTGTTTGAAAACATCACTGTCTCTGTGGAGGTGTGCACCGCACCGTGTGGCCCCCTCACCCTACGCCTCTGGATGTTTTCTGTTGCGATCACGTGGTAGGAGTGCAGAAGAGGCAGCTGGGCAGCCCTGCTCTCCAGACGTTGCTTGTCACTGCTGTTGAACAGAGCCCTTGATGTCCTGAACTCAAGAGCTTTAGGAAGTTGCCATCGACCGTTTCTGGTGCATTGGCTCCCACCTGGGGTCTGGGCTCAAGCTTGTGGGCCGTGGGCAGGGCTAAAGAGAATACAGTTGAGGGGAGCAGGGCCAAAGCAGTTGATTGTCGATGTCTGGAACATCAGCTTCAGTGATGGTGATCAGTGAGCAGATTGATCCTCGTAGGTCCCAGCTGAAAGCATGTGAACGGACTCCTGTTGGCTGTGTAGGTGTAGATTGTTGCCAGCAAGCAGCATCTCCCTGGTCTGGGGTCACTTTGGATGTGGTCTGAAACTTCTTTTTGGTCTCTTTGAGACAGGGCCTCCCTGTAATCCCAGCTGGCCTGGAATTCACTATGTAGATCAGGCTGGCCTGGAACTTAGAGATCCTGCCTCTGCCTCCCAAGTGCTGGGACTACAAGTCATGCCCCACCACCCCCAGTGCTGTCTAAAACTCTTTAAAAGCTTGTCCCTTAAGCCACTGGCTTGAGGTTATGGTGTGTACTGTGGTCTGTACTGGTCTCTAATGCAGGTTGTTCATGATCTCTGGAATCTGACTCATACTCCTGTAGCTGCTCTGCACACTGGTGTGCCCAGGGCACTGACTCCCCTGTCTCTAGCAGGCTTGGTGCATTATGCAAGGGGCCAGAGAGTGGGTCTGTACAGCCTGGCAGCTCTTGGATGTGTTGTGTGGCACCAGTAGCACATGGTGTAGACATGGGTCCCGCATGTCTGAAACCACATTTGGGACTGAAACTTGAATTCATGTGACTTTCCATGTCCCTGAAATACCATCCTTTTAAAAATGTTTTCCTACTATTTTACCATATAACCAATTTTGGCTCATATGCTGCACAGAAACAGGTGGGAGCTGGATCCAGCCTGTGGGCTCTGGCTTGCTGCTATGTGGCCTCAGTGGAGTTTGTGAATGAGGCGCAGGCCGAGGTCATTGGTAGGCCTAGGCCAACTGGGACGCCCTGGAGCCTGTCTGAGCAGGGGGTGCTGATGATGTGGGTGGAGGGGCCTTTGAAGGAGCTGGAGCCATCTGGTGGGAAGAGCCGGGCTCAGAAGCTATTGATTGGCTTCTGCTCCTACTCAGCCATGTGTGGTTTGGGAGGGACACCCAGTTTGCCATCAGGGTGTGCCATGGAGAGGTGACACCTGTTGGAGCCAGCAGAAGGAGGGCTCCCTAGGATTTGTGGTGGGTGTTGAAGGGGGCAGAGCTGAGAAGCTGACAAGGCCTGCAGCTGGGGATGGTGACACCCCTTGAGCAGTACGAGTTGGGAAGAGCCAGTCATGCCCTGGGAGAGTCTGGCTCACAGTGCTGAAATGGATGCCCCAATGCTGCAGCCTGGGTGTGGTGAAATGCTGACCAGAGAAAGCAGGAGATGCAGGTGGGGCTGACACATATGCCTGCCAGCACCCAGTGCTCTGGGTGTGGAGGACAGTCCATAGCACCTCGTGCAGCCTGGAGACCTTTCCAGGGGCTTGTGAGGGCAAAAGAACAATGACGAGAGATTCTTGATCTTTCTGTTGTTTGGACTGATGGTACAGAGTTGGTGGTGAGGTTGGTGGAGTGTTCTGGTGCTCCTGCTGGACAGGGGAACTTGAAACATCTTTGATGGCACAGGGAAGCCCCAGCCCTGGAGCTCATCTCTAATGCCCTCCATGGGCAACCTGGTATTTCTTACAAGATGAACGGGGCCTGTCCTTCCAAAGGAAGCAGCTGCCAGAGTTTGTTTCCAGTGACGGGATTTGAGCTGTCAGATGAGCTTGAGATGTTTAGAAAGCTTGTGTTCACTACTGTGAGTCCAGCAGCGGCTTCAATGGGAGGTCAGTGCTAATAGAAACAAACATGAGGTCTATTTGTTTGTTTTTGAGATTTGCTTTCACTATGTAGCCCAATCTGGCCTTGAATTTGGGATGATCATTCTGCCTCAGCCTCCTGAGTGCTGCGATTAAAAGCCTGCGGGACCATGCCTGGCAGGATGTTTTTAGTGTTATATGTCATAAATGGTGTTTGGAGGGCGTGTGTGCCTTAATAGGCAGGACTTTTGGTAGGGTGATGGAATCTCACACTTACCTAAGACCCACTTTATGGGCAAGACAGACCAGTGGACTTTGAAGAAATCAGGTGTGAAAGTTCACCCTCACCTGTGGGTTTGTAGGCGCTGCCTACAGCCAGCCTTCAAGAGTTAAAACATGGGGCATGCTGAGTTTTATGTCATGTTAAAGGGAGTGTGTCCACAGCTATGTGCTAAGGCTGCTGAACTGCTTCTGTTTCCCGCTGAGTAGAAGCCTGTGAACACAGCCTTCACCATTTTAATAAAAGGACAAAACAGGGTCCCTTCGCTATTTTGGAAACTGTAGTAGCTCTTTTTCACTAAAAAAGTGTTTTCTATGTTAGTATGTATTAAAAATAAATATTTAATAACTAATGCTAAACATAAATGACACAGGCCAAGTTTGGTGGTGCTTGCCATTAGTTCCAGCACTAGGGGATCAGAGACGAGGCAGAGGCAGAGGCAGGTGGATCTCTGTGAGTTCCGGGCCAGCCTGATCTATAGTCATGGCTACAAAGTAAGGCCTCATCTTAAAACAATAGAACAACCCCCCATAATACTCAAACATTTTCTGCTCTGATATCAAATGTGTTGGCATTGATAGGTCTAATTATGTACAGCTCTTCAGGCCTGATTTAAAAAAATTTAATTATTTTTTTATGGTGTGAGTGTTATGCCTGCGTGTATGTAAGTGCACCTATGTCTTGCAGTGCCCACGGAGGACAGAAGAGGGTCTCAGATCCCCTGGAACTGGAGTTACAGATAGCTGTCAGCTGCCATGTGGGTGCTGGGAATCAAACCTGGGTCTTCTGCAAGAGCAGCTCTTAACCGCTGAGCCATCTCTCCAGCCCCACAGGCCTCACTGAATTTAAGGTGGCACAGGGCCCTTGACACTGTGTCTGTGAATGTACCTGACTTAGCCGCGCACTTACAAGCTGAGCCTTCCTCTAGTACTTGGCTTTCTTAAGGTGAATCCCACATCCAGGGGGCCTTTGTGTCTGTCCATAGGCTGCCTCGCACCATCACTCATTTGACCTGGATGCACTGTCATGCCTGTTGTCCAGCACCCTGGGAGGATTCCATTGAGGCCAAAGTCCTGCCTGGCACATGTGAGGGACTGCAGGTGGGTCTGTGGATGGCACTGTGTGTGCCTTCCACCCGTGCCCAGCCCCCTCTCCCTTCCGGCCACACCTGAGGTTGGTGTTTGAGGAGGTATCTGTATGTGGGGAAGTACATTTATTTAATCAGATAGTATCAGGCCATCACACCTGGCCTGATGTGGGCACTGAGTGCCTGAACTTGGGTCCTCACGCTTGGGCAGCAAGTACTTAACTGACAATGTCTCCCCAGCCCCCATCTCAGTATCCCAGACAGATTTGGGGGAGAAGCAAGCTGAGCCTTCCCCATCCGTGTGCCTTAGTTAATAAAGCTGATCCTGTCACTCACCTCCTCCTGGTTTTGAGGTTTTTCTTATGTCAGTACTCTCGTGTCTCAAAAATACTGAATAAATAGGGTGACCTTTGATGTCCCTCCAGTTCTTATGTTGCTGGAGGCGTTGCTGCTTTAAGTGGGCGTGAAGAGACACTTGCTGTCCTGGTTTATTTATTTTTGAGACGGTTTCACTATGAAGTCCTTGCTCGTCTGGAACTTGGCTGTGTAGATCAGGCTAGCCTGGA
This sequence comes from Nannospalax galili, assembly GCF_000622305.1. NCBI lineage: Eukaryota > Metazoa > Chordata > Mammalia > Rodentia > Spalacidae > Nannospalax > Nannospalax galili. Next base: position 1,430,547 of record NW_008344211.1, on the reverse strand, counting down.
GCTCACAGAATTCCACCTGCCTCTGCCCTGAGTGCTGGGGGATTAAAGGTGTGTACCACGATGCCTGGCTATATCCTGTTTTTGTTTGTTTTTTAAAATTTTTATTCCACATGTATGAGTGTTATGCCTGCATGTAAGTAAGTGCACCCATGTTGTGCAGTGCCCACAGAGGACAGAAGAGGCTGTCGGATCCCCTGGAACTGGAGTTACGGACAGTTATTAGCTGCCATGTGGTGCTGGGATTTGAACCCAGGTCTTCTGCAAGAACAACCAATGTTCTTAACCGCTGAGCCATCTCTCAGCAGCCCTATATCCTGTTTTTTATGGGATTTTGGACTTGACATTTCAACCCACCTAGACCACAGAGCAGAGCCTCTAGAGCAAAGCAGGGTCAGTGTGGACTTTGGGGTGAGCGTCTGTTCTCGCTGCACTTGTGACTGCGCACGCTGGCCTGTATCAGGTCTGTGCCTGTACTCCTTAGGGGCTGTTCTGGCCTTGAGGCTTCCTCTTGCCAAGAGGGAAACATACTTTTGTCCTCTGTAAAGTGAGGCTGGGACAAGCTGTGGGCGCTTTCCACAGCCACGTCCAGACACGTCAGGAGCAAGCCAGGCTCCCACTGGTGGTGTGTGACTTGCTTGACAGGAGTCTGGCCGTTGGTGTGTCGTTCTAGCAGAGCAGGCCCGCACCCCAGGGTTGTGTCCTGGCCACACTGTCCTGATTCCTGTGGAAACAACCTGGCCAAGCCAGAGGTGGCACGGGCACTCTCAGGGAGGCTTGATGTAAGAAACAGCTGAGGGAGACGCCTGTCCCCAGATTACTGGAAAGAATCTGTCTGCACATCCTGACTGAAGTGGTTAGTGCTGTCACCGGGATTCCCGGTGGAGGACGTGTCCGTGCGGAGCGCAGCAGCCTTTGTTCAGTTAGTTTTCTTTCCTGTCAGAGCTGATACTCTGGAGAGTTTCATTTTCTAATCTTCGCCACTAAAACGAGGCTTTCTCCTCAACTAGAATCGTTTTGTTGCTCTGCTGACTTACACCCCCAGCCTCTTCATTTTGAGACGGGGTTTCACTAGGTTGCTCTGACTAGCCTTACATGAATATGTGTAGTCCAGGCAGGCCTTGAATTTGTGAGCCTCCCATCTCAGCCTCTCAAGCTTTAAAAATTCCCGTTTTAATATTTTTAGTTATATCTCATGGGTGCTGCAAATATTTGAAAATTTCTAGCTAAATTTATAGTTAAATATTCAGCTCCATGCTCCATTGTGGGCCACAGTGGGCAGCCAGCTCTAGTCAGTCTTGAAGCCGGTGTTCTGTCACATGCAGCATAGTCCTATTGACACCAGACAGACACAAAGACCTTGAAGACCTTAGACCATGCTTTTGCTATTAATTTTTTGATTAATGTGGAATAATGTTCCTTATTTTGGTGCTGGCATAATTATAGTGTGACATTTCCACACATGCACTGTCCGCACTGCCCAGCTCAGGGTACTTGGGGTTCCCCTTATGTATGGTTCTCAGTGGAAAGGCTGAGATTGTACTGGCAGCTGTGTCTGGCATGAGCACAGCACCTTCCATGGCACCCGTGATGGACACATGCTGGGTGCCAGCATATGTCAGGCTCTGTGCAAGCTGTGCACGGAGTGAAGGTGAAGTCCCATTGGGGTACAGCTTCCAGCAGTGTGGGAGGCAGATGTATAAGTTAGATGGAAAGACTGGGAGGCGGGTGCTGACTGTAGTCCCAGTGGGGGTTTGACTTAGTGCGGGCGCTGAGACCAGGAGGCGGGGAAGGGGTGTGGGTCTGCTGGAAGGGCCTACATTGGGCTCTTCCTGATGAGCTGGGGGTGGGGGTGGGGTGATTGGACAGGTTCAGTTGAGTGAGCCAGGAAGAGGGCCCAGGAGGGTTGCTCGCTGGTGCATAGCCAGCTGCCGAGGGGACACTGTTTGTTCCTGAGGAATGTGGTCTCCGAGCTCCTGTTGAAAACTAGGGAGCAGGCAGAAACAGGAGACCTGGGAGCTGTACAGGAATTCTGGTGTTAGGTGATGCCTGGGCCCAGGCTGGCAGTGCTAGGGGTGGGGTGGGGTCTGTAGAGGGGGATGCAAGAACCACCAGGTGGGAGCCTTTGGCTTGAGCATCTGGGGAGTGTGGCTACTGCTAGCAATCGAGATGGAAGGAAAGGGCTGCGGTGGGTACCTGGAGTTTGGTTTAGATGTGTTATTAGTGAGACCAGAACTCCAGAGGAGATGCCCAGGGTTTGCTTGGGCTCACCGAGTTCAGACCTGGGAGGATGTCTACAGTGTCAGCTAGATGCATGAGAGTCACCAGGCTGAGTGCCAGGCCACTAGCGCCCACTGAGCAGAGGGCCCCTTGCCAGGGTGGTGTGTGAAGAGGGAGAGGAGCCGAAAGTGGAAGGGGGGCGAAGCCCTGGAGCTGGAGCAGCCAGGGGCAAAGGCAGACAGCAGGCAGACAGCAGCAGTCAGGTGGGACTTCTGGGCTCTATGAGGAGAGGAGCCCGGAAATAGGGCTGGAGAGGGGGAAGGAGAGTGACCCCACTGGGTGCCCCAGAGCACCTCCTGCATTGGAAGGAGTCTTGGGAATGGTGAGGGGACAGCAGGGTGGCCAGAAGAGCTCTGGGAGAAAGTGGAGGGGGCAGGGGAGTTGGACTGAAGGGTCTTGGGCGTGCTGCAGCCTCTGGCTGAGTGGTCCTCAGGCAGGCTGAGTGGTGTGACTATGAGAGAAAGGCTCAAGAAGGTGCCGCCGGCTGCGTGACGTAGATGGTGAAAAGAGCTCTTTCCTAGCAGGCGTGAGGCCCTGGGTTCAAGGCCCAGTATTTCAGAAAAAGCAAACCTGTCTTGTTATGATTCGGTGCCTCTGTATTGGCCTCCTCTGTGTTCTGAATTACTGTGTTTTAGAGAAACGGTGTCATAGTAACCAGTATGTAAGTAAACAATAAGTGCACATGAGAACTAAGGGCCAGAAGGGAAGAGCCCAGGGGAAGATGTCTGTGTCTCTTCCCAGGGTGTCACCTTAGGTCTGGCATTCACCGCAGACCCGGCTGGATCCCTGTGTGCATTCTCACACTGTGTGCATTCTCACACTGGCACAGAAAGACACATGCAGTTCCTAGGCAGGGAACTGGTATCTTTCACATGGTGCCCTGGAACTTTGCACTGGCGTCCCTTTCTGTGGTGCATTGGGGCAGCGCCGTTCAGTCTTCCCTCTTGACACGTGGCTGGACATCCCTCATCTTGCTGTGTCCCCGATGAGCATTTGGGTTGTGACTTTGGTGGACTGTGCTTTTTCCACATGCACCCTGGGAGATACAGGATTCTAAATGGTAGCTGCAGCCTGAGTCTTTACTGAACATTAATCTTAGTCCAGCTGCTTTATTGCATTAAGACTGGATTCTCCCCAGGACTTCTGAGAAATGGCACAGCTAATTTGCCAAAATGGCAGCTGCACGCAGTGCTCTGTTCCACTTTCTTGGGCTTGTTACCCTCTTTACTTCATGTCCTCTATTTTCCCTTTTTTTTTTTTTTTTTTTTTTTCTATTGAAACCCTCACTGTTAGTAGAAAATTAAAAGGCTCTTTATCCTGGCAACAGAAGCATTTGGATAAACAACTTGGAGAGCAGTGGTGTCCTCGTTTGGAGGAAGTTAGGGTTCAGGGTTTTATGGCTAGTTTGGAGTGTTTTCTTAAGCCACTTGCAGAACATTTAGAAACCAGGAAGGAGCTCGAGTTGGGCATTTGAACACCTCTGCTGGCCCCTTAGGAGAAGCAGGCTATGCTCCTGAGATCTGTGGATGGAGGCTATCAGTGAACAGGCTGCAGGGTCAGAGTAAGCAGGTGGAGACCAGGCGGTTGGTTAGCATCCTTTCTGACAGCTGTGGACAGACAGCCTCTGGATGGGGGACAGCGCCACAGATGAGGAGCTGGTCCTTCCTTCCAGTTCTTTGCTTCCCCTGCTAGAGCAGGGCCTGGGGAAAGCCAAGGCCACATGCCAGTTCCCTTTGGTGTTTTCCCAGAGGCCGACTTGGAGGAGTACCCAACCTTTTCACATTATCATCTAGAACTTCATGCTCCAAGACCACCCAATCCTGTTACCAGAAAAAACAAAAACCAAAACAAAATCCTAAACATCAACCCCTCCAAATCCCCAAATCAAAGTGTTTTAAATAAGTCTATGATTTTCTGTTGGACCCCATTCATAGCTGTCCTGGGGAGTATGTGACCTCTGGGCCATGGGTTGGACATCCCTGGTAGAGATTAGTCTTGTGGCCGTAGCTTGCTGCAGTCGAACCTGGGGAGAATGTCTGGTCACATCTGCCCTAAGACACGGTTAGATACTGGGGCAGGCCGCTGGTCACTCTGTTATCTGTGCAGCTTTGAAAACAGCAACATTTTGCCTGTCTGCTTTTTCCTGGAAAAGAGTCTGTAGTGGTTTTTCGTGTCTGAGTTACAAGATCTGGAAGCAGTTTGAGTCCCTGGACTGTTTTGTAGAAGTGGGCTGCGTAGCCCTGAAAAGGCAGGACCACTACCTTTGCTAAGAGCTTAGGCTTATTCCTCTGATCATCTTGCCTCTCAGTATGGAAGCCAGAGGACTGGATTTATGGCACATGGTACATTGATCTGTCCGCTGTGGCTGCTCTGTCCTTAGAACTTCTTCTTAGAGGCCATGAGGAGTTGTGGACACAGAGGCCCAGGGGCTGTCCTCCCTCATTTACGGAGCTGCACCAGACCCCGGCTCTGGGACAGTCCTCGGCGGAACATGAGCACTGCTGATCAGAGCTGGGGTTGGCGGTGTCTGGTGCTGCCCACTCCACACTTCCAGTTTGGTCAGTTTTGAGGTGTATTTTGACAAAGCAGAATGTTGTAAGGAGGCGAAAAGTAAGAAATCCTCCCTTCTGAAACCCCTTGTGCCCTGGCCCTTTGATGGACGGCCTAGACCTGGGTGCTCTGTGCTGTCTGGGATTTTCTCCTTCTCCTCGGCCTCCCTCCCCTCCTGCCGAGGTTCTGTTCACTCACGTTGGATCTTGGGAGTCGCTCCTTGAGCGAGTGCCGCGATGCTCTTTTGCTTGCTGCAGGAAACGCTGCCTGTGGTGTTTCCTTACGGTTCTTTTTTGAGTGTTTCTGCAGAGGTGTGAGTCTGTGTCCAGGGGGGAGGGTGGTACTCCGCACGCTGTTCTTCACTGAGTCTGAGGGAGGTTCTCCCAGAAGGTCACTTAGTGGCCTCTGCAAGCTGATGGGGAAACAGTGCTGTTCAGATCTCTGTGTTGTCGGTTACCCAGCGGGTGGATCTTTCCTGATTTGAATTTTCTCTGTGACTGATTTGTTATGCTCATTTTGAAAGATTTATTGATCTTTTCTGTTGCTGTGAATGAAGGAATTGGCCTGTGTGTGGCAAACAGTATTTTTTCCCCAATTTTAAATTTTCCCTTAAGGGGAAAAAAGCAACAACCCTTTTCATTAAATAAGATGTAAACAGAAAGTTGCACAGGTTAGGTGGTGGCCTACATACACTCCATGGCGTCACTCACTGTCTTTCTTTTACGTAGAGTTTTAAACTTTGTAGTTTAGTTTTGCTTGTTTCATTGTTTTGTCAACTTTAAAGTCCAGTTTCTGCAGCCCTCCCCCATTTGTGTGGTGCAGCGTAGCACATTGTTTTGGCTTCTCCACTTCCTGCAGAGTGATGTGGGCCCTGCACCTTGTACTGCCCCAAAACTCAGGTGCCTGTTAAGAAAAAACTTGGGAATTGAAAAGTATCTCTTTGACCCACTGCAGTGGTTACACTTGATCGTCAGCCTTGAGTCCTTCCAGATGGGAGCCTTCTTGGTGGTCCTTGGCGGTTCTTGTGCAATGTGGTGGCGTGTTTGTTTGATGGGCCCCACTCACTTTCTTAGTGTCTCTCTCTCTCTTTTTTTTTATACATGCATATAAGGTGTTTTGATCAAATCCATGCCCACTCCCTCCCTTCTGACACCTCCCATATCTCCCCATCACTTTTTTCTTTTTCTTTTCTTTTTCTTAAATTTATTTATTTTTATGGGGCTTTTGTCTACTCTAACATTCCCCCCTTTGAAGAGGTAACCCTAAAATCTTTTAAGGATGAGATACAAGCTCCCAAATACTTTTGATGCTTTTGGCCTTTGGAACAGAGTGTGTTGCTAACAGGCCCAAGGACATTTTGACTTTTAGCCAAGAAACTGGCTACTTTTCTTTAGGGTCTTTTTACCCTAACTGCCTAGCCAATTCCTGCCTCCTATTTTTACCACGCCATCCTCTGAAGGGGTTACCCAACTTACCAATAGGGAATAGGGATGCAGACCGCTCTGGCTTCTTCCATGCTGAACAGGGACACAGGGTGAGGCAATTGGAGCACCCCTTCAGTGGGTCTATCTAAAAGACTCCCCAGTTGTGTATAACTCATTAGCATTACAAGTTCTAGACAGGGAACAAGAAAAAAGTCAGAACAGGGCAATTTTCAAATGTTCATATGAGAATCCATTAGAATTTCTTGAGGAGAGCTTCCAAAAGCATCCCTTTATTGGGTTCCTCCTCATTTTTCTTTTGTCTGCCAAGGCTGGACTCAAGAGCGATGCATTCAGCATCTGCTTTCAGACATTTTGATAGCTCTTGGAGTGGTTAGATTCAGTGTCAGTTCCCTCTCAAAGACTTCTAGATAAGGGGAGAAAAAAAAACGTATTCATTATTTTAGAGCAATAGCAGGTTGTTAGCTACAGGTGGGCACTACAGTGGTGGTTCAGACCAAGAGTTGAAGTCTTACATCTGGGCAGCACTTTCTGATTAGGAACAAAATCATCAATGAGAAATAATTGTCTAAATAACTTTTTATATGGACTTAAGTGTAATGTCTGGGAAGTGTAATCCCTTGAACTCTTAAAGAAGTATACTGATGACTTTACTCTTTGGTTATACTTTCCTTTTGGGTGTTTAAGACCATACAGTTGGCGCAAATAAGTCCATTTATTTTTACACTTAACGTCATCTGAGGATCTGTTCCTCAGGGGCCACATGAACTTGGGAGCCTCCTTTCTTTTACCAGTTCCATCTATGTGAAGGCAAGTCAGAGGTCCTGCTCGACCATGTCTGGCTTCACTTGGAAACATGAATGAGATGTTTCCTCTGAGTTGATCCTCCTCTTTGTAGACTGGACACTGGTTCAAGTCCATCTTGTGGGGCCTCCATGTCCTCCCTGAACAAGAGGACAGGTGACTCACCACAGTTACAGGACATTTTGAGAGATGTTCCATAGTCCCCTGGAACTTAGTTGACCTTGGAGGGCAAGGAGCAAAAACTGTCCTTTAAGTCCCTCTGACCAGATTAGTATAGGCTTCAAAGTATGGCTGTTAAACATCCAAGAAGGCTACTTCTACCAGTCTGGTACTTTTAATTTTCATGTGCTACGTAGATAAGA
>NW_008344211.1:1421056-1422829 GCF_000622305.1 Nannospalax galili | reverse complement strand
CCTCTTTTCCTGGGGATGCTAAGCAATGCTTATTCCCTTTTAAGGTTCCTAGTGTCAAGCCAATGTTTGATTAAAGTTTTACTGGGGAACCAATGATTTACTGAACTTACATACCGAGATAACTGAGGGGTTGCTGAGGTGTTTTTATGACCTGAGGGTATGCACACTGGATAGCTTTTACCCTGCATGGGTCATGCCTTCTCTTCCTAGCCTTCTTCAGATTGTATACTTTAGCCCTCCCCAAATCCAGGAGGCCATGTGTGATTAGGGTCAAATTACATGTAGTTGGCTGGGAAGAGTGGCTGGATACTCCAGTAAGGGTCCAGTGACACTGCTTGGCCCCCCTTTAATGAATGAGCACAACTGTCAGCAAGCCCAATTGTGACTGTTTAGTGATCAGGCTCAGCCGAAGTCGTGATGATGGTAGTTATTTCACGCAGAAGGGACTGCTGTACAGCATGATCTTATTAAAAGGACCTGGAATTTAAAAGGATTTGGCGCTAGGACCCACATATGAGGGTATAACAGTTTCTAGATCCATCCATTTACCTGCAAATCTCATTATTTCATCTTTCCTAATTGCTGAATAGAACTCCACATTTTTGTTAACCACTCACCAGTTGAGGGGCACTTAGGTTGCTTCCATCTCTTAGCTATTGTGAAAAGAGCAGCAACAAACATGGATGTACAAGTGTCTCTGCAATAGGATGAGTTCTTTGGGTATATGCCAAGGAGTGGTATAACTGGGTCATATGGTAGGTTCATTTTTGTTTTTTTAAGAGTTCTCCACGCTGTTCTCCATAGAAGCTGCACGAGTTTGCAATCCCACCAGCAGTGAATGGCGTTCCCCTTTCTCCACATCATCGCCAGCATTTGGTATCATTTTTTCTCTTGATCCTAGCCAGTCTGATTGGGGTATGGTGATACCTTAGGGTGGTTTTAATTTGCATTTCCCTTGCATTTCCCTAATTATTAAGAGGATGTTGAACACTTTTTGAGGTGTGTCTTAGCCATCTTTATTTCTTCCTTTGAGAACTCTGTTTACATCTTTAGCTCATCTATTTTTTAAAAGTATTTTATTTATTATTTTTATTTTATGTGTATGAGTGTATTGCCTGCGTGTATGTGAGCACACCCGTGTTGTGCAATGCCACAGAGGTCAGAAGAGGGCTTCGGATTTCCCTAGAACTGGAGTTAAGGATGGTTCGTAGCCACCATGTGGGTGCTGGGAATCGAACCTGGGTTCTCTACAAGAGCAGTCAGTGCTCTTAACCACTGAGCCATCTCTCCAGCCCCTAGCCCGTCTTTTAATTGGGTCATTTGGTTTCTCACTTATTTGTTTTTTGAGTTCTTTATATATTCTGGATGTTAAACCTCTCTCTGTCAGATGTGTCACTGGTGTTTGTTTTTTTTTTTTTTTCCCATTCTGTGAGTTTTCTCTTCACCTTTTTGATTGTTTCTCTTGCTGTACAGAAGCTTTTTAGTTTAATGAGGTCCCACTGATTGATTGCTGACCTTATTCCTGAGTAATTTCTGTCTGACTTAGAAAATCCTTTCCTATACCTATATTTTGTAAGTTACTGCCAATATTTTCTTCGAATAGTTCCAGGATTTCAAGTTTCACATTGAGGTCTTTGATCCACGTGGCATTGACTTTAGTTATCAAGGTCCAGTTGTCTGAGTCTCTGATTGCCAGAGTCAGTGGTGCCATCCCATTGTCCTACAGGACTCAAAGATATGGACTTCAAGAGGAATATATCAAGTTTAAGCAAT
>NW_008344211.1:1419341-1420018 GCF_000622305.1 Nannospalax galili | reverse complement strand
TTAAATCTCTGTTCATTAAGGATATGAGTCTATAGTTTTCTTTTTTATTGTGTCTTTACCCGGTTTGAGTATTAGAGTGATGCTGGCTTCAAAGAAGGAATTTGAGAGTTCTCCCTCTGTTTCTATCATTTTGAATAATTTAAGTAGTATTGCTTGGAGGACTTCTTTAAATGTCTGGTAGAATTCTGCTGTAAATCATTCTGGGCCTGGGCTTTTTTTAGTTGGGAGGCTTTGTATTACTGTTTCAATTTCCTTATATATTATGGTCTGTTTAAACTGTTGATCTCTTGGTTTAATTTTGGTGGTTCCCATGATTTCAGATATCCATCCATTTCTTTTAGACTTCCAGATTTAGTAGCATATAGGTTTTTAAACTATTCTCTTATAATGATCTGGATCTTTTTGCACATATTCAGTAACACACTCCAGAGCAAGGATACATTTCTTTCAAAAGTGGCCGTAAATTTTTAGATTCACCATTTCAAGATACGCTGTTTCCTACATTTTTTAAATATTATTTTTAAATTTTTTTAGAAGAAGCTTATCTTTACAGCTTTAACATGCCCAATAAGAGTTTCCAGAGCCAAGTCACAGCTCCTTCAAAAGTGGCTATAAAATTTCTAGGTTCGCTGTGAAATCAATACAGTTATACAATATTGTATAATTGTATTAATTCA
>NW_008344211.1:1418046-1419301 GCF_000622305.1 Nannospalax galili | reverse complement strand
GCACTTAGAGCTATAAACTTCCCTCTTAGGACTGCTTTTAATGTGTCCCATTGTGTTATGTTGTACTGTCCTTTTCACTCTTGTCTTTTCTTTCTTTCTTAATTGCTCCTTTGACCCACTCATTGTTTAGGAGTGTGTTGTTCAATTGCCACAAGTTTGTGTAGTGACTAAGGCTTCATCCAGTGTTGATTTTGATCTTTATTGTTTTGTGGTCCAATAGAATGCATGGAATTGTTTCAATTTTTTGGTATTTGTTGATGTTTGTTTTGTGTCCCAGTATGTGGTCAATTTTTGAAAAAAGTTCCATGGGGTGCTGAGTAGAAAGTGTATTCTTTGGTTCTTGGGTGGAATATTCAAATGATGTCTCTTAGGTCCACTTGATATATAGTATAATTTTTTTTTTGGTCTTTTTGAGACAAGGTCTCCTTGTAGCCCCAGCTGGCCTGAATTCCCTATGGAGACCAGGCTGGCCTGGAACTCACAGAGATCTGCCTGCCTCTGCCTCCCGAGTGCTGGGATTAAAGGCCTGTGCTACCATGCCTGGCTTGTTTTTATGGATTTGGTTGCACCAGAATTTGGTGCATATATGTTAAGGATTGTAATATCTTCTTGGTTAACTGTTCCTTTGATCAGAAAGAAGTGACCCTCCTTATCTCTTCTGATTAGTTTTATTTTGAAGTCTATTTTGTCAGATATTAGAATTGCAACCCCTGCTTGTTTCTCAATGCCATTTTCTTGGAATACTCTTTTCTATCCTTTTACCTTAAGGTAGTGCCTGTCCTTGAAGGTGAGATGGGTTTCTTGCAGAGGATTTTGTTTCTTAATCCATTCACTTAGCCTGTGTCTTTTGACTGGGGAGTTCAGTCCACTGATATTTAAGGTTGTTATTGAAAGGTGTGTATTGGTTGCTGTCATTTTGATTGCTGTTGTGTTCTGTGTCTAATTCTGTGTTTCCTAGATTCTACCTTTATTTATTTTCTTTCCTTACCCCTGGGGTGTAGTTGTTTCTCTCTCTGCTCTCTGCATTGCTTCAAGTATTCCTTGAAAGGCTGGTTTTGTGGACATGTTTTCTTTCAGGCTATTCATGTCATGGAAGATTTTTCTTTCTCCCTCAACTATAATAGACATTTTTGCTGGGTATAGTATTCTGGGCTGGCATGTATTGTCATGTAGAACTGGAAATACCATGGTCCAGGCTCTTCTGGATTTCATAGTTTGCACTGACAAGTCAGCTGTAATTCTGATGGGCTTTCCT
>NW_008344211.1:1372667-1417479 GCF_000622305.1 Nannospalax galili | reverse complement strand
CATGGTCGTCACACTGGGGACACAGTGTTTTGGTTTCCATGTTTTTATTCTTTCATTGTGGTTTTGTCACGTGAATTTCTTTTGTTGTTTATGATTCTGATATGAGAAATAGGTTGAAGTATGTTTCTGTTTGTATTATCCAGGTGCCTAGATCCTTTCTTTATTGGTTATATAAAGCTGGTTGGTACAGGGTTCAGGTTCTCTCAGGTTTATTTTGGAGGGAACGGATGGCTTCAGATCAGCTATTCAGGAGTACCCACAGAATCCCAATTCGGGTTCCAGTAAGGTACACACACACATGCTTCCTTCACCATGTGAAGGCAGGATCCGGGCGCTCTCAGGCGGTCCCCTGGGTTCTCAAGCCCTCTGCTAGATGGAGGCCAGAACTCAGCATTCTCTGTTCTGCTGAGATCTGAACCACTATCCCAATGGACGTCCACACCCCCTTTTTTTGGTCTTTTTGAGGCAGGGTCTCCCTGTAGCCCCAGCTGGTCTGGCACTTGCTATGTAGACCAGGCTGGCCTTGACCTCACAGAGATCCACTTATCTCTGCCTTCTGAGTGCTGGGATCAAAGGCTCTCTTTAGTGTCTTTTCACGTGGCATGACAAGCCTAGGCCCAGCTGTGTGCCTCTTGCCCTGAATCTGTAGTCATCCCTTTCTTTAGGGAACCTGGCTTCCTTCTGGTGGGAAATGGTCCTTCAGCACCACAGCCCAGGCTCCCGATATACACACTGCTGCAGGCTGATTGCTCTCTGTGCCCTTTCGGTGGACAAATCACCACACCCCAGTTTACCTTACCAGTTCAGACAGTGGTACCCAGATGCGCACTTGATCACTCTTTGACCTCTTCGCAAGCATCAAGGATGGTGGGTGAGAGTTCCCGTAAGCACCCATTTGTATACAAGACGGTTACTGAAAATCGTTGCAGTTTGTCTTGTAGCACATGTTCTCCCCATTTGAAACAGTTAATCTGTTGTCAGAATCCCTGGAAAGTACGGAGTGGGGGTGCCCTTCCGTGCCCCACAGTACCCAGTTCTCACAGAAAGCACACAGCGGGCACCTCTCCTCTCACTGGGCCCACAGCACCCATTTTCATAGTGCGAAGTGTGGGCACCCACATCTCGCCTGCCCAGACCCCCTTGGCCTCCGTCTGCTGTGTGCCGTCAACACCTGCAGCTGCTCCTCAGCCGCCTTGTCTCTGACTGATTATGATTTTCAGAAATTGCTTTCTTGCATATCCTTTAGGGCTTGTTTGTCTATGGGGTGCTGCTCCCTGACCCTGTGTGCGGATTAGTCTGCTGCCCTTAGATTTCAGAATGATTTTGTTTGCATGTAAATTCTCGGGTCACATTTCTTTCTTACAATGTCTTTTCTTTGGGGGGAGTCTTTTTGAGACAGGGTGTCCCAGCTGGCCTAGAACTCACTATGTAGACCAGGCTGGCCTTGAACTCACAGAGATCTGCCTCTGCCTGCCTAGTACTGGGACCAAAGGTGTGCGCCACCATTCCTGGCTCTTAAGAATCTCTTAAACAGGTTAATCCATTTTCTTCTGTTCTGGTTTAATCCAGTTCACTTTCCATTGTAAGCCATCTAGTCTTTTGCTTAGATATAGAAAGGAAATGTCTTTACCCCCTAGGTTTGTGGCGTATCATTTCTGTTTTGTTTTGTTTGAGAATGGGTCTCACTATGTGGCCCTGCCTGGCCTGGAACTCTTTATGTAGACTAGGCTGGCCTCAAACTCAGAAATCCACCTGCCCCTGCCACCCGGGTGCTAGGATTAAAGGTGTGCCCACCATGCCTGGCTGTGGTGCACCTTTCTGTTTTGGCAGCCTCGTGCCTTCCCTGCCTCCCTTCCCCATCTTTTTACCCTGGGCTTGGAGCATAGGGCCTTGTACTTAGGACTGAGCTATGGCCCAAGCCCTGAACCTCCCATCGAGTCTCCTGTTGATGCCTGTCGGCTCCTCTGCCAGTCTTCTGCGCTCCTTTCTCTTGAACTTTTTCCCACCCTTTCCACTTTTTTTTGCATTATTTATTTTCCCATTCTCCTTTGAAGGCACCATGTGTTTGTTTGCTTTGAGTTCCTTCTGATCTGTTCTTTCTGCAGTTCCTTACTCAGATCTGTGCTGAGGCACCTGACTTCACTTTCATTTTGTGGAGTATAGTGTCTGTGGCCTAACAGAACGTCCCAGGAACTGCAAGAAAGTCACAGAAGTGTCTGTGTGGGGAAGTTCTGGAGGTGGGGCCCATGGCTGGTGGGCCATGCAGCCAGAGCGCTGGCTTTCTGGGGTGTGGGTTGTCACAGCCGAGGTACCCCGAGGAATAAGCAGCGATGGGCTTGGTGTGGGGGTCTGTCCACGTTGGAAGGTGCTTTCTGTGGTGTAGAAGTAGAGTGGGAAAGAGAGTGGAGAGTGAGGTTCTCGGCTGGGGGCTGCCTCACTGCTAAAATGAAGGCAGCCCATCCTGTTTCTCCGAGAACAAGCAGAGCCCACGTCAGCATCTGCAGCCGCCAGCCTTCTTAGCTCGCGAGGCCAGTGCTTTGTCATTTCCTGCTAAGCCTCCTCTTGGTTCCTGGCTTCTGTTTTGTAGGTAACAGACTCCAGTCCCTGGTGACCTGAATTCTTGCTCGTCAGTGGGCCCATCTTCACGTGTTCTGGATGATGTCAGAACAGGACCTGGCGGATGTGGTTCAGATCGCAGTGGAAGACCTGAGTCCTGATCACCCAGGTACAGAGCTGCAGGGCAGTAGGTGAACTGGTACCAGCTCTGTTCCTTCAGCAGCAGAAGGTGTGCTGGTGTGTTTTGTTCCAGCAGAAACTGTCAGAGTGTAAGCAGTGCCCCTCCACATAAACACACATCCACATCCTCACTCTCCAGTCGGCCCCAGGTCCCTTCCCAGTGCCCGGCATCTGTCTTCTTGAGTACCCATCCCCTGCTCCATTGTACCTCTGATGTGTGGGCAGCACGTCCTCCTGCCCTGAGCTCCTGGGCTCTTAGTGTGTTCTGCATCCTCTGCTCTGTTTCCCCTGTGTAAGACTTGATGCTGCAGTGGGCTGTGCAGTCTCGCCCTGCGGGCGTGGTAGACTCAGTTCTTCATGCCTGTCTCCGTGCTTTACTTTTCTCTATTCTATGGAGTGGGGTAGTAGGAATAATCCTTGCACATGTATCTAGGAATTTTTTTTTTAAAAAAAGACAGGGTCTCCCTGTAGCCCCAGCTGATCCGGAACTTGCTATGTAGACCAGGCTGGCCTTGATCTCAAATTGATCCGCCTGCCTCTGCCTCCTGAGTGCTGGCATTAAAGGCGTGCGCCACCATGCCCGGCAGTTGGGAAAATGTTTTCGTAGGGTCAGTTCCCAGATGTAGAGATGCAGTGTGCACTGAACATTTTGGTAAGACAACCAACAGGTTTTCCAGAAAAGTCTTACTTACTCCTGTACTGACTGCTTGAAAACAGGTGACCCTGCACTTCTGCCAAGGGCAGCCGCCGTCTTTATGACATTAAAGGCATTATGAAACCTTAGCTAACCATCTACTGTAAGGCCACCCTTTAGAGTGAAATCTGAATTTAGGAACTTTTGAGTTGCAGGAGTGTCATCTGTGAAAAACCTTTGCTTATACTATTTTTACTTTTATTTTTTTATTATTTTTATTTTATGTGTATGAGTGTTTTGCCTGCATGTGTGTAAGTACACCCTGTCTTGAAATCCCCATGGAGGTTAGAAAAGGGTGTCAGATCCCCTGGAACTGGAGTTAGCAGACAGAGTTAGCAGACCATCCCATGTAAGTGCTGGGAATCAAACCTGGGTCCTCTGCAAGAGCAGTCAGTGCTCTTAACCGCGGAGCCATCTCTCCAACCCCGCCTACGCTATTTTAAAAAGATTTTAGAGTCTTGTGGTCTGGGGTGTGCAGAGAGTTAGGTGCAGCCTTGACGTGTGCCCGTCTTCCCGGGAGCACATTCTGTGATGCACTGGTTTTGTTGCCAGGAAGCATGCATTCTTCCTTTCTGTAGTTAGGAAGAAGCTAGCGGTGTGACCAAGACTAGTCACTGAGCCCCCCTGAATGCATTTGCTATTTAGCAAATGAAAAAGCTAAAGTAGCCATTGCCTGGGTCTCTCTGCTTCCCCTGTCCTGGAACAGGTACAGTTTGCAGGTAGAGTGAGCAGGCGTCCAGTGAGATCTGCAGAACCTTTGACCAACTCCAGACATTGCCCGAGTTACTGCTCTTCATGAACGAAGTAGCATCTGAGTAAGGCTGGATGGGAGGCACTTCCATGTCACCTGCGAAGATAGTTGGGGGTTGGTGGCAGGTCATAGCTATGTCATGGACAGTCAGTACTATCAGGGCACAGCTCATCCTAGTGACTTATAGGGTGGGGTGCACTTGAGAGTGGGCTGGATGGTTTGCAAAGATATGTGCAAGATTGTTTCCTCTTCGTGAACGTTCAGATGTCTGGTCTCGTCCTAACCAAAGTGCCAGAGTAACGTGGTCATGTGTATGTGCACAAACACACATAACAGATTTATTGCTTATGTGTACTCTTATAGTATGTATTCTTACATACATCCGTTTCTGATGAAAGCAGTTAAAGCCATTGCTAAGGGAGGAGGCAAGGCACACACAGATCTGCAGATTGGATGACCTAACCCTCTCTGCCCTGAAAGAGGCCAGAGAATTACACCAGGCAGTTAGTGTTGGCTGTTTCAGGCAAGAAGATGAGAAGATATGTGGGTACCTCTTTCCTCGTGGGTCCTGGCCACGGATCCACGAGAACAAAGGGAGCAGAGGTGACGAACAGGGTCAGGACGGCCATGAGTAAGATGGAAAGACCTTCTGGGAGTGAGCTTCAGTGAGACAGCTCGTTTATTCAGGGGGGTTGGAGGGAAGATACAGGGTGAGGACGGCAGCCAAAGCTTCACCTGATAGGTGAACGTGGCAGGGGGACCCTATCATGTAGAAAGGGGAGGGGCGATTGCCTGGCTGTAGTGCAATGCCTAATTATCATACGGGGAAACCAGGGGCAGCTCCCACAGGGAAGTATGTCAAAGGTCATGTTCCAAATAAGGTCAGGCATCTGTGCTTGGAGACACTTTGCAAATAAGGTCAGGCAGAGAGTAGGGAGCCCCTGCTGAGAAAGGGAGTCCTCCATTTTGTGCCGAGCTCGTAGACCTATCCGGACATGGTGGACTGCGACCTTCACAGCAGGGTCCCCCAACAAAGACAAACACACTGGTGACATGAAAACCCTCATGGCACAAGGTGCAGTAAAAGTAATGACTGCAGAATGTTGTGATTGTAAATTAGTGAGTTTATAAAGCTTGCCCATGTTGGGCTTGAGAGATGGCTCAGTGGTTGAGTGCTTGCTACACTTCCAGAGGCCCCAGTTCCAGCTCCCAGCACCCATGTTAGGTGGCTCACAACCACTTGGAACTCCGGCTCTAAAGGATTCAATGTCCACTTCTACATTTCTGGCTTCGCCCCCCTTCCCAAATGTATTTACACAGATACACACACACACACACACACACACACACACACACACACACGAGCATGCACATAAATAAAAATAATTAAAATAAATCTTCACAGATTGTGTCTAGGGAAAAGGACTGGATGACACAGGTAAACAGAACTGTGGTTGCTGGGCCAGGCCACAGTGGGTTGTGGTTACCTTTTTCTTTCTTTTTCTTTTTTTTTTTTGGTCTTTTTGAGTCTCCCTGTAGCCTCAGCTGACCTGGAACTCACTGTGTAGACCAGGCTGGCCTTGAAGCACAGAGATCCATCTGCCCCAGCCTCCTGAGTGCTGGGACTGGTTACATTTTTAATACTTGTTTAGTACTGGATTTAGATGAGTTGGGAAGTCATGGGTGGTGTTGCTGAGGCCAGATTTGAGTTGTTGCTGTCTGAAAGCAGGTCGTGGTCAGCAGGAGTTGCTGGTGTGCAGCTTTTGGCTGCAGCATAGCTTAGCATGTTGGGGCTGAGCTGATGTTGAGAAGATGTGTCATGTAGAGAGAGTTGTGGCTGTCTATACATGTGTCCCTCAGCCCCATGTTGGGGAGTTTGCCCAAGACCTCACACCAGGTGAGATTGCTTTTGATTCTGCAGGGAGCTGGCTGGCGGAAAGACGTTCAGTAAAGCTGGGAAGAAGTCATGAATGAAGACTTAGGCATGGGGTGGTCAGAGTGGTCAGAGAGAGTGTTGGTTGGGGCCTGACCTCTCTTTGGAAGGACGGAGGGCCCTCTTTTAACTTTGACAAAGTAAAAAGTGGGCTGTGCTATTTCACGCTCAGCCGTAAGGCGGCAGCACTGTGCCCTGTTGCGGTGAAGAACCGGGAACTCGCCATGCTCACTGAAGTTTCTGTCTCTGTTGTTGCGTTTCAGTTGTTTTGGAGAATCATGTTGTGACAGATGACGACGAACCCGCTCTGAAGCGCCAGCGACTAGAGATCAATTGCCAGGATCCCTCTATAAAGGTAACGCACGGGTCCTGTGTGTGTCACGTCGGTGATGTCCACCGTCAGCTGGGGCTTCGATTGACTCCTTGTGTCAGGCTGTGCCTTTCCGAGCTCTGCGAGAGCCTCTTCCTGTTTCTTCAGTGCTGGGGTCTCGGGGAGGCCTTTGCTTCATCCGTTCGGTCCCTGTCAGGCTCTGATCTGGCTCTGATGATCTCATTTACTGAGATACATCTGCAGGGTTCCTCCTTCCAGATGAGACCACAGGGAGCTTGTGGGGTTGTACCCTGGAGGGACCATTCAACTGCCACATAGAGCACAGGCCAGATTCTCTTGGCTGTGTGTGTGTGTGTGTGTGTGTGTGTGTGTGTGTGTGTGTGTTAAACTAGAGTGGGAAGCTGCCCAGTGAGGCATCTTCCTGTGACACAGGCCTGCCTACGGTGGGAGGAGGAAAACAGACACTCCTGTGGCCCCCAAGTCCTGAAGTTGGCTGGCTGGGGTTGTCCGCACCAACTCAGTCAGCAGGTGATTGCTTTTGGGTCTTAGTATTTGCTTGTTTGAATCCAGCAGAACTAGGGGGAGACATCAGCACAGAAGTTTCCAGGAGCAAATCAGATGGCAGTCCTCTTCATGTGCTTCCTCCGTGTAGGGCATCTGCTTGGAGATGCCAGGTCACTGTTAACAAGAAGCAGTGCTCCCTACATGGGGGCTTTAAAGCTTTACAGCTCCATTCACAGTGAAATCCACCTTTAGACAGTGGGTGGAAAATGATTGTGTTAGTGACACTGTGTTCCATTTTAAAGTAAAGCATGGTCATGCTTTTGTCACCAGACACCCTCACTGTAAACAGTAGAACAGATCAAGTGGCTGCCTTGGTTCTGTGGCCCATGGCAGCACACGGTGTGTCACTACAATCCCATGCAGCCATGTACCGCCTCCCACACTGCTGGAAAACATTTGCCATAATTTTTTTGAGAGGCCTGGTGAAATACTAATCTCTCTTTGTTGATTTGCTTGATAAGTTACCCTATTTTAGTCTAGAACAGGGATTTTCACCCAGACTCCAGGCAAAATTATTTCACATTTAGAGGTAAAATGGTCTAACTGGGTTGATAGAATTTGGAAGTCAAATGTTTGATGTCCTCAAATTATAAAAAATAGTGGTCCATGGTCCAAGAACTGACTACCAGAGTGAGCTCCAGATGCTCCGTCTGCCTGCTGACCTTGCCTATGGTCTGAACGGCACGTGCCTGTGGCACTTGGAGACGAGTCCAGTGCCCGCTGCTCACTCCTGTGCACACGGCTTCTGTGCTTTTTGTGGAGAGACATCAGTCGGGTGATTAGTTTCTTCAGCCTTTTCCTAACCTAGTGCCCCCTGGCACGTCTTTTCAGATAATGTGATGAGCAGAGGCATAAGTGAGGGGTTTGGATATGTGGGGTTCTCTCCCGAGAAGCTGCTGTGTGTAGCAGGACATGAGGCAAGTCCTTTGCGTCGTTCGGAGCCAAGCTGGGCCCGTGGGAATGCTCTGAACCTACCCGCTTAGTTCCGCCTCACCCGGGCTTGGGTGGCATGGTGCCGCCGCCACCACCACCACTGCAATTTTGGCATTCTGTGATTCCTTTCAGGGTAGAACGAGATGGGCCCTCTAGCATGGGCCATCCGCAGGGGGCATCCTGTTCTGCCTGCCCGTGCTCTGAGGTCTCTCTGAGATCTCGGGCCCACCCGAGCTGGTGTCTCCGCTCTCTCAGACCTGCACCACACTCCTCATTCTGTTCTCTTCGGATGCTGCCAGCCTCGCTCCTCCCTGGGCCGTTGAGGCTTCATTTCCTGTCGTCACCCAGCACCCTGAGTCCTGGGTTAGGGAGCTTTTCTCACAGTAGAGTTCCTGCATGATTCATGCACCTGGTGGCTCCTGGCGGCTCCTGGCAGGAGTGGCAGCTGGGGGAGCAGAGCTTCTCTCGGGTCTGTTCTTGGGGTGCTGTGTGCTGGGCCGCTGACTTCAGTTTGGTATTTGGAAGCTGCTCTTTTCGCCAGCCGCTAGGTGGCACGCTTGCCACTCAGAAATTCCCTGGAAGGGTCACAGATTTCAGTGGGGTAAGCTTCCAGCTTCCAGCCCGGCAGATGTGAGCATGCAGAGTGTGTGATTTCCAGATTGTTTGGGAGTTAGGTGTAATCTCTTATCATTAGGATTTTGCAGCTTTATGTGTGAATCTGTTGATCAACCACAAGGATAGGCTCGATGTATGACCTTAGCAAAGGTGAGAATTCTGCTGCAAAGGCATTCAGGTACAGAGGGCTGGGTAGTCATTGAAGAGCTAGGCAGGGATAGGGCTCTCTTGTCTGGGTCAGGAGCCAGCTCGGGGTCCTCGAACTTGCCTTGTGCGGTGGAAGACGCCCTCCCTGGAGCTTCTCTCTCTTCACTTCCAGTCTTTCCTCTACTCCATCAACCAGACGATATGCCTGAGGTTGGACAGCATTGAGGCCAAGCTGCAGGCTCTCGAGGCTACTTGCAAGTCTCTGGAAGAGAAGCTGGACCTGGTCACCAACAAACAGCACAGCCCCATCCAGGTCCCCATGGTGGCCGGTTCCCCTCTCGGTGCCACGCAGACCTGCAACAAAGTGCGATGGTAAGTGTGGAGGAGCCAGGGCTCTGTGGGCCACCCTGGAAAAACGCCCCTGTGCCAGCGCAGGCGCCTGCTGTTAGTGACCTGCCCAGTGGTTCCGTGGCACTGATTTCACTTAGACTGAAACCAAACACAGGTTCTGTGCTGGAAGGGCCAAGTCACAACTTTTCTTCTTGGCCTAGGCAGACGGCTCATCTCTCCTTACACCTGACCATGAACTTGGCTGATAGGCACTTCCTTCCTTTCTCCTTCCAGCTCTGCCTGGCTAGTCATTGTGTATGTTTTCTTCAGGGGTGGTATTTGTATATTTCGCTGGATTGCAACCAGATTGATTCTACTCAAGTCTATAACTTGCGTTGTACCCATTTTTTAAAAAGAAGGTTTGGAGCTTGGTCTCAGCTGAGCAGTGGTTTTATACACTGTCCAAAGCAGAGCATCACGACTGACTCCCCCACACTGGGTCCACTGGCCTGCGTGGCAGCACCACCAATGCTCTTGCTGGCACTTTTACCCTTTCCTACTAGGCTGGTTAGGAAGAAGCCCGCTGTGGTAGCTGGTCCCTGTGTCTGTATCCAAGGCCTGCAGCCTCTTGCCCTTTGGGTTTGGGAGGAACAGGACAGTGGGTGGCAGTGGGAGCCACTGCAGTCCTACAGGACACCAGGAGCCCTGCTGCAGTGGAGATGGTTGCTGGTGCCGCCCTGCCCATGGGTGCTGGCAGCTGCCTGGTGTACTGTAGGGGGTGTGTGGGAAGGGACAGTAGAGGATCTCTTTGCTGGCTAGTTTTGGGGTGCTCAGGAGCACCACAGTAGCTTCCTGCTCTCTGAGACAGTTCTTGATGATGTGCTGGGCTGTGTCATTTACAGTGCCTCCCATAGCTCTCACGAGGCCCCCCCCCCCTACATTTTGATCTCCCTCTGGTTGTGCATTGTGTTTCACTTCCTGGTGGGAGGTGGGATTGTTCTTATGACAGTCACTGCATGTTGTCTCTCAGTAGACACTTGACAGCATGCTCTCTGTGTCTCTCTAAAGCCTACAAACCTACTGACTTACCCATTCTTCCTTAAGACAGTTCTCTTTGAAATGGCTCCTTGTTCTAACATGCCGTGTTCAGAAATACAACTTTAAGAGTTAATGGAGTGGCCTGTCTCACAGGGCAAAGTGGAAGGAAGCAGTGTGTGATAGAAAACGCACTTCATGCATATCTGGGCTGAGATGAGCCTTGCGTGTCTCCTCCTGGTGTGACTGACCCGGGGTGAGGTGGAGGTTGTGCACAGCAGCTGCTGGTGGATGTTCCTGAATGGCAGGTTCTCTGTGCTGTTTCCCAGGAAGCAAAGTCGAGTTCTTTCTAGTGTGACAGAGGACTTGTGTTCCTGGAAAGTTCAAGTCATATTAAAACTGCAAGGATGTCTTGTGTCTGATGCCGCCTGGGGTCTGGTTCTGGCTGAGAGTTCGGCCCATTTTCTTCCTTTGAGAGCACAGGACCTGGGGCGTTTGGCGGGGCCGGGGGGAGGCACGTGTTAGATTAGGTTGTCTTAGACACTGGAGAGCATCTCAGCATTTCAGCCTCCTAGGCTGCACCCTAGACTTGTGGTGTCCTTCTGTGCGAGCCACGCGTGGCCCACTGATTCCCAGCTTCTGCGCACCTCCACTGAGCGGCAGCACCGCCCTGAGCGGTGAAGTGAAGAGGGTGCAGCTCTTTGGCACAAGAAGATGCCCGTTCTGAGGAAGGCCGCCTCGGTTCTGTATCACTACTGTACTTGTGTTTGCAACAGGCCGTCTTCACAAGCTGGGGACGTGTTAATAACAACACCTCTCTCTCAGATCCCATCGTTGACCTTGGTCTAGTTTTGGTCTGGGAGGAACTAGAGTTGAAGAATGTGGGCTCTGCCTGGCTTGGGTAAAGCTCAAGGGCACTGCGTTTTGGAATTCCATCTGTTGGGGAGCACAGGATGTCAGTGTCACCTGGCTGGGCAGCCCCAGGTCCTAGGTGTTTCCAGTCTCAGTTTCCTCATCAGAAGGAAGGCCAGAGGCAGCTCTGCTGCTTGGATGTGTGGCTCTCCTGTTGTGACGGCGACCTGGCCCATGTTCTCTAGAAGGCTGTTAACAGAAAACTTGAGGGAGATGCAGAGGATAAGAGCTGCATCCCAGGATTTTGGTGAACTGTGGATGCAGGAGGAAGTCACTGATGTACAGGCATAGATGAGGCGAGAGTTGTGCATCCGGAGCACAGGTGGCAGAACGTGAACCGGCCTCGGAGTCAGCAGCATGTGAGTGACAGGTGCTTCTGTGTTTTATTCGCCTGCCACCTCAGGCACCTGTAAGACGCCGGGTCTGGTTATTTTATATCCAAATCATATGCTCTTCAAAACAACTCAAAGCCTTGGGCCCATTCCTCTCATTGGCTGTGATGTGATGAAGCAGGAGCCTAACTCACAGGACTAAGGTAGATGCTACCGTCGGGATCTTTGAGCTGTAAGGAGGCCTCCTGAGAATGCACAGAGCTGGAGGACATTGCCTTCCATTGGAGAGGCCACATGCGTCCAGTCTCAGGAGGCTGTGCCCAAGACCCTCTCTGCTCTAGAAGTCCCATGCTCGCTGCTGGTCGTGTGGCACCTGGCCTGACTGGACTGCCGTCAGCTGCGAGGGGCACTTACATAGTTGTTCTGCTCCTTGGCAAATGGAAGGGCACTGGGGCCCTGCCAGCCTGCATGGCACTAGGTCCACATGTTCACATTCTGCACCTGGATGAGGACACTCAAGAAAGAAAGAGAAAAGAATGCCTGTTTGATTTGAAACCAGAGTCTATCACTAGAGAAATGTTTGTGAGACTACTGGATGGGTTTCGCCCGACTGTGGCGTTCTGCCTGGAGAGTCGGGCCTCTGTTCCTCCTGCAGGTGCGTTGTTGTAAGTGTGGACTTTTCCTAGTTGTAATTGTAGGGATGGTGATGTGATGTTTGGATGAGCAGAAGGTGTTGAAGGATCTGCATTGTTAGGGAAGTCTCTGGTTGGATGAGCCCAACCTTTAAAGCCTGGGCTGTGAACATTTCATCTGGAGCTGGTGCTGTATCGCCTGAGCCAATGGCAGTGTCGAAGGTGGGCACAGGCTTCTCCACCCAGCTGACATGCAGGTCATTCTGCTGTTCATTGACATGCAGGTCATTCTGCTGTTCATTGACGCCGGGCCCGGGTGGTTGAAGGAAGCCCTTGGTGTAGCTCTGTGCGGGTCTTTGCCGGTCTAAGATCCGGACGGACGTGGGCCAGCGCATCAGCAGGCAGCGTGCAGACAGCGACAGGGCGTTACCTCCAGGGGGTCGTGTGCAACTAGATTGCTCGATAACCCAGCAACTCAAACTCAGACGTTTCTGTTTGTTTTTAACTAAGCCTATTACCTAGAAAAATGTCTGTTTCTTATTTTTAAAAGTAATATATTTTTGTTTTTAAAAATGTCAAGAAGTTTTAGGGCTAGAGAGATGGTACAGTGGGTCAAGGTGCTTGCCACCAAGCCTGATGACCTTAGTTCCATCCCTGAGATCCATGTGATGGAGGGATAAAACTGGCTCATGAGGGTTTTCCTCTGATCGCCACATGTGTGCTGTGTCTTGTGTGTGTGTGTGTGTGTGTGTGTGTGTGTGTGTGTGCGCGCGCGCACACACTCAGACACACAATTTTTAAAATGTAAATTTAAAAAGGTGGGGCTGGAGAGATGGCTCAGCAGTTTAAGAACACTGACTGGCTGCTTTTGTAGAAAACCCCAGTTCGACTCCCCATACCCACATGGTGGCTAGTGGCCATACTTAACTGCAGTTCCAGGGGAATCTGACAACCCCTTCTGACCTCTCTGGGCATTGTATAACATGGGTACTACATGCAGGTAATATACTCATACACATAAAATAAAGTTAATAGATAAAATATTAAAACACAAAACACAAAAGCTGGGTGTGGTGGTGCACACCTTTAATCCCAGTACTTGGAAGGCAGAGGAAGGTAGATCTCTGAGACTGAGGCCAGCCTGCTCTGCCTAGTGAGGTTCAGGCCAGCTGGGTCTGCAGGGAGACCCTGTCTCAAAAAGACCACAAAACAAAACACCAAAATCCAGTTGTAGTGAATAAAAGGCTTTTGTATAATAACAGTTCTCAAAGTGTAAAAAGGGTTTAGAGCTTCCCTTGGAGGTGAGAAGGGTTTTCTTTGTTTTCCTCGGTCAAGAATGGTTATGACTCCCTCCACCAAGCCGATGCTGCCTCTCTGGTAGTTCCTGGGGGATCAGCTGTTTCCATGGTGCTGGAAGCTCACAGGGAAGTGGTTTGATCTGGCCCTCCTGTTTCTTGGTGAGCTGGTTCTGCTGCTCATCCCTGGTAGTGGAAGTCAGAACTTCCATTTAGGGGCATCAGCATCCACAACCAGAGCCTCATGCTCTGGAGTCTCGGAATGAATGCGGTGGGCTCGACAGGGCAGTTTGGCTTCTGGGGCTGGCTGGCTTTGGTGGCATGGACTTGTTTATTTCTTAACCTAATTTTGAGTTGTGATCGCTTCTTTTCAATGCCGTGCTTCATCTGCCTGCCTGGCCTGCCCTGCCCTTCCCTGCTGTGCACAGCCGCACACTCTGTGCACCGCAGGGTTGAGTACTGGCTGAAGGTGGGATGTAGTTTACATAATCACAGGCAACTTGGAGACTTCCTTTATCGAATCTGCTGACTCAGAGACTCACTCTAGCCACTAAAGCTGCAGTTAAAGGCCCTACTGGATCACGAGTTCTGACAGTTTGGAGGCTTCTTGGTGCCAACTCGCTGATGGGTACTCGGCAGACTGCAGCACCCTGGGAGGCATTGCCATCTTAACCATGATGGTTCAGGAATATGGTGTATCTGTTTATGTGTCAGGTCTTTAATTTCTCTCAGTGCAGCTCCTGTATATTTGTATATTTATTTCTAAGCATGTCATAATTACATATATAATCATTTTTATTTTTTTGGGGTTCACTGGTAGCACTGGCTGGCCTGGAACTCACTATGTAGACTAGGCAGGCCTCTACCTCACCGAGATCTGCCTACCCCTACCTCCTAGTGCTCCTCCCTCCCTCCCTCCCTCCTCTAGGCAGTTGTCTTCTTGCATACTCCATGCTGACCTCCATCTCCCTCCTGCCTCCACCTCCTAAGTGCTATGATTATAGATAGTTGTGTGCCACTGTACCTGGTTTATGCAGTGCTGGGGATCAAACCCAGGGCTTTGTGCATGCTTGGAGAGCACTCTTTCTGACTAGCTGTGTCTCCAGTACCCATCAGTCTTTTTTTTTGTATTTATTATTGTTTTGGCGGGGGGGTTCATACATGTGTGAGTACCTACAGAGGCCACATGAGGGTGTCAGATCCCCTGGAGCTGGAGTTATTGGTGGCTGTGAGCTGCCTGACATGGGTGCTAGGACTTGAACTTGAGTTCTTTGAAGAGCAGCAAGTGTATTACCGCTGAAGCATCTCTCCAGCACCTCTCCGGTCCGTAAGTCTCAGCTCCAGTTGTCCATCTCATAAACTCACTTTAAGTGAGTTCACTTGGGATGAACCCCAGCACAGGCCAGGCAAACACTTAACCATTGTGCTACATTCTGAGCCCCTCAGTTCACTTATTTGAGAAGCTTTTCTTTGGGATTTGAAAAGAAATGAGCTTGGCATTGTGGTGCATACCTTTGATCCCAGCATTCAGGAAGGAAGCTTGTGCTCGTCTCATTCCTGGGCCTTCGTATTCTGGAAGTGCCTTGTAGGCCGAGTCCCACTCATCTTCAGAAAGATCTGCTCCTTACCTGTTGTGGTGTATGTGATGGACACGTGAACGTACTCTCCTGTATGGTAAATGTCTGAGTGGTGAGGCACCATGGTGCCCTGTCTCATTGATGAGGATTGAGCAACATGCTTTCCTTGAAGTGTTTTTAGTCAGTGCCTGTCACTCTGTCACTGTCGTAGGACCCTGCAGGCCTGCCAGTTAGATTGTTGATTCTCCTCTGTCTATAGTGGGTGAAAGGGCCCTTTTACTCCTGTCACAGGCTAGTCTCTAGAGTATATTTTACTTTGAATAATGTTATGTGAAGGCAAGAATATTCAGCTTGTGTAACTTAAATCCCCAAATTAGCATCATTTGAGAATTGATCAGTCAGGTTGGGCATGGCTGTACTTGCCTGTAATTCCAGTACTTGGAAGGTCAAGGCAAAGGGTTTGCGGTTTGGGGCTAGCCTTGGCTATACAACAAGATGCTGTTTCAAAGACCAAACCAAAAGGTCCCTTCTAAAAATGATACCCCCAAGCTGGGCGTGGTGGTGCATGCCTTTAATTCCAGAACTCTGGAGCAGAGGCAGGTGGATCTCTGTGAGTTCAAGTTCAGCCTGGTCTACATAGCAAGTTCCAGGCCAGCTGGGGCCACAGGGAGACCCTGTCTCAAAAAGACCAAAAATAAAACCAAAAAACCCTCTGGGGCAACGCCGACAACCCCCAGTGTGCGGGTCAGAGCACCGCCCCTTTCCAGTCTTCATCAGGTGAAGACTTAGGAAATGGAAGCTGAGGGGGACAGACCACTGACTCCTGGAGCCTAAGGGGCAAGTGAGCGTCACACTGTGTCATGGCCCTACTGGTAACAGGGCAGAAGCAGCTCATGGCCAGGACAGCACTGGAGCCGAAGGGTCCTGGTCGGGAGCCCTCCTGTATGGAAGACCACAGATCCACCTGTAAAACCACAATTCCTCACTGAATACGGGAGATTTGGGGGTCTCTAACCAGGTCTTCTATCTGACTCAAGAAGGGAAGGCTGGCGGGTTGGACTTTGAGTTGCAGCTTCTGCTCTGTGGCGGTTGGGAAGTGAAAAGATGAGCAAAGATGAGGAGATGTTGCCAAAATGCTCTAACCTGGGAGGTGAACCATCATGTTACTGTGAGACCCTTGTGTTTGGCTGGACACCCGCAGGTCCTCAGCCCCAGCAGCCATCAGAACATACCAGTCAGAGCCATAGTGGGACTCTGGCCACTCCTGTCAGATGGCTGAGGTGAGAGAGACAGCGACGGCCCCAAATGCTGGCAGGACCCTGAAGAGGTGGGAGTGCTCATCCCCAGCTGGTGTTGTGGGGAACAGAGTTCTGGGAGCTCAGTGCACACCCCCCCCAGTGGCTTAGCAGTTGCTCTCAGGGGCATTTGTCTGGAGGCATGGGAGCTTATGGTCACATAGAAAGCCAGGAATACCCAGTTACCCTTTAGTGGGCGAGAGTGACTGGCACCTCATGCCATGGAGCAGTCCTCAGCCTCAGAGCCAGCTGTGAGCTGTGTGCCTGCTCCCACAGATAGTCTACAAGTCCATTACCTACCATTCTTGAAGGTCAAAGATAGTCCTTTAGAGAGATGCCAGGAGGTGATGGAGCTGTTTCTTAGAAAGGGGCGGCTACTTGGACCTTTGGCAGGGACCACACTGCCCAGAGTCACATGTGTACACATGTGGGAAGTGGTGGCCTCTGAGTCTTCAGTCTTCCTCATGTCTCAGGGCTGTTTTCTGCTGTGGTTCTGGGGTGTAGGCTACACAGGGTGTCACAAATTGGGGCAGCGTTCACAAACATCTGTCCTCCCTGTCAAAGTAAAATTACTTCACAGTGCAAGCCAGTTGGTGGGATGGTGCTCTGTGTGCACACGGGTGTATGTGTAAGTTTGTGTGCATGTCAGATTCTGCATAGGATTTTGTTTTAGGGGGCTGGTTCACACAGTTGTGGAGCTGCTAAGCAAATGAGAAGTTTGGGGATGGGGTACAGAGGCACAGCAGGAAGGGGTTGTTGGGGGTCTCAAGCCAGAGAGCCCAGGCCTCCCTCTGAAGGGTTCCCTGTAGAAGTCAGTCCCCTAGAATTACTTCTCCCTGAGAGACTAAGATGAGCTAATGAGGACTTTTGATCCCACTTGGAAAAACCTCCTCTAGCAGCTCCCAGTTTTGTGTTTGAGACTCTAGGGTAGTGGCTGAGCCTGTGTGTCCTGGGAAGCCCCATGGGAGAGTGAGGAATTGTGGTCTTATTTTCCACTTGTGTCATGATGGATCATTGTGTTCATAAAATCCAAATCCTACAATTCCCTCCCTAGTTTGGTGACAGTGCTTAAAGAAACATTGTATGAGCACACACCACTCAGCACATTTGTGCATTTATGCTACGCATTATTGTGGCATTTTCTATATCAACCCTTAGGTAACTGGCTGCTGTTTTCCAGTCCAGGCTTGAACACGCGTGGCAGGTGCTCTCCTCCTGAGCCACTTCACCAGCCCAAGTAGATCATAATGTGATACGGAAGTTCTGTAATTGTTTGTTTTTGAGACAGGGTCTCCCCGTAGCCCCAGCTGGCCTGGAACTCCAGTAGATCAGGCTGGCCTGGATCTCACAGAGGTCCACCTGCCTCTGCCTCCCGAGTGCTGAGATTAAAAGCATGCACCACCACGCCCGGCTGTGTTCTATAATTTTTTAAAAACTACCTTATTTTTTATTTTTATGGTATGAGTGTTTTACTTGCATGTATGTAAGTTCACTAAGTACATGCAGTGCCTACAAAGGCCAGAAGAGATTGTCGGATCCCCTGAAAATGGAGTTATGGACAGTTGTTAGCTGTCTTGTGGGTGCTGGGATTCGAACCCTGGTCCTCCTGAAGAACAGCAATTATTCTTAACCACTGAGCCCCAAGTTCTGTAGTTTTGAAAAACTCATTGTTCATTGGTATAATTCAAGGCCGATAGGATTGCATAAGTACCAAGCTGCATAGGCCATTTCAGCCTTCTGTTTTACATATAGGAAGCAGGAGTGCTGGAGGCCGTACAGAGCCCCTGAAGGAGTCAGAGGTCTCCTGGGTTACCTTGGATCCTCAGGGATACTTCATGGTTTGGGGGGTGACTTTAGGTGTCATCAGAACTAGTAGCATGATTGAGAAGCACAGCCGAGGGCCCTGCGGTGCTGAGGGACCTGCAGGCACTTGCACCTTCATTTGGGAAAATCAGATGTGGGCCTGGGCAGGATTTGGGTTACATATGCTGCTGTTACACCTGATGGGGCAGCATAGTCATGTGACCCTGATGGAGGCTGCTTTCTGCACATGGGAATTCTGAGGTGGCAGGACTTGGTCTGCAGGTGCCTGTTCTTTTCATTCCCCAGCTTCTTAGAGCCAAGCAGACTTGAGTTTCTAAATGGTAAACACTTGGCAGGGTGAAGGGGCCCATCAAGTCCCTGCTAGCCCTGTCTGTTTGCACCCAGTGCTGCCCTCGGGGGTGTTGCTGGGCCTGGTGGTTCCTGCGCCTTGACCCGTTCTTTCCTAGAACCCTTCTCATCAAAGCCAAGCCCCAAGACTTCTTGGTTTGGGTCCTGCACTTTCCAGGAGAACAGTACGTGGTGCGCATACTTTGCTGTCTCTGGGATGGCTGCCTCACTCTATAGAGTGTAGCTGTGAGTGACATCCAGGAGGGCAGCTGTGAGCCTCTCATCCTTGACATCACTGGGAGGGATGGGATCAAAACGGAAGCTGGAAAGATGGCTCAGTGGCTGAGAGTGTTTGTCCTGCGAGAATGAAGACCTGAGTTTAAATCCCAGAACCCATGTAAAAATCCCAGCATGGCTGCACATGCCCGTAACCCCAGCACCCATGTAAAAATCCCGGCATGGCTGAGCATGCTTGTAACCTCAGCACTGGGGACAGGGCCAGGCAGATCCTGAGAGCTCTCTGACAAGGCAGCCTAGCTGAAATGGCTCTTTCTGTTCAGCGATGGGCCCTGTCTCAGGGGTATAAGGCAGAGCTGATGGAGGACGACCCTAACTTCCTGCTCTGGCCTCTGCAGGCCCACTGTGTACATGCAGCACATCCACCACATTCACTCACAAGAAGGGAAGCTGATTTTCAGGCAGAACTGTTGCTCAGACAGTTTACTCAGG
This sequence comes from Nannospalax galili, assembly GCF_000622305.1. Classification (NCBI taxonomy): domain Eukaryota; kingdom Metazoa; phylum Chordata; class Mammalia; order Rodentia; family Spalacidae; genus Nannospalax; species Nannospalax galili. The sequence continues at coordinate 1,398,487 of NW_008344211.1, read as the reverse complement.
GTGCTGAGTGGGGTGCCTCAGCCTGTCCCACCCACTCATGAAACAGCCTAAGCCTGGCCTGCCCACATTGTGTATTTGTGTCCACTGTGAATACCAGCTAGTGGGAAGCTGAACTCTGCCAGAGAGTCCCAACTCCAGGTTATTTGTCCCTGCCCGGACCCCCTCTCCCTGACTCTGATGAATGACTGATGTGCTCTGACAATGACTGTTGTTGTTTTAAGGTCTTCTTTTTCTTGTGATTCTTTTGTTCCATAGCGTCGTCCCCCAGACTACAGTAATACTCAACAATGATCGGCAGAACGCCATTGTAGCCAAGATGGAAGACCCCTTGAGCAGCAGGGCACCGGATTCCCTGGAAAATATCATTAGCAAGTCAGTAGCCACCACCCCTACCTTCCCCTGCCACTCTGATGAGAGCCAGGGCACAGTCCCAGCACATGTCCATGTCTGTGGTCATGGGGTCGATTCTGTCAGCGACCACCACAGTTCTGCAGGTCGGGGAGGGCTAGCCCGGCACTTAGAGCAAGTGGGGTGAGATGGCACCAAGCGTGAGCAGCTGTGAGGACCTCTGGGCTAGCGTGCAGTGATGCCAGTGTTTGTACATGGTCAGCAGGCCACTCCCATCTGTCTGTTCCTGCAGTAGACCCTCTGAGTTTGCTAAGTGTTGCAGACATGTTGAGTTTGTGACTTTTCCCTTATACCTGTTCTTTTGAGACATGTTGATTGGAACCTCAGTCAGAAATGGGAGTGCACAAAGGCCCTGTCTCCATCCCGTGGAGGTAAAAGCCCCTTCAGGTGACCCTCTGCCCAGTGGCTCGGGCTCTATGCTTCAGGAGGGCTCTGCCACCTTTTGGTTCCCAGTGGTGTCCTCACAGAGTCCTGACTTTCTCCCTTGGGTTCCTGTGGGTTGTGGCTCCTAGCTTTGTGCAGGCATCTTGTTCTAGTCCAGTTCTTGTGAGACCAAGGAGGCCTTGGGCCTGACGTGTGGGTGCCGCGGGGGTGCCGGAGGCTAGCCAGGCTGCTGTGGGAGAGGGTGAGCCTCTGGAGTTTGCACTGAGGTCACGGGTATGGAGTGTCGAGGAGCCTGGACAGTTCTGTGGGGCCAAGTCCAGGAAGTGCCTGGTGTGGCTCCTGCATCTGGGATGGCGGGGTTTTATAGGCCTTTTGACTTCCCTGGTGGGAACTAGAGCTTTGTTTCCCTCTGTAGTATGTGATAGGTCACAGTCAGGGATGTTCACAGGGTCATTCAGAAGGCCAATCAGTCTTAGAGTCTCTGCTGAGTACTTTGCTGCTGGCTTGTGGTCATGTTGCTGCCCGTCAGGGCCCTGTGATGAGACTAGCTCCCGGGGGTTCTGGGATTCTTGATGTCCTTGGAAGCTGCTCCTGGGGTTTGTGTGTGGGAGTCATGGGGAGTGAGAAGGCATTTTTGGAGGCTGAGTCATCCTTGGATGTCTGACAGTATGGCTGGCTGGATGGGTGGATGGATGGATGGGTGGATGGGTGGATGGCTGGATGGATGGGTGGCTGGGTGGCTGGCTGGGTGGCTGGCTGGGTGGCTGGATGGATGGCTGGGTGGATGGCTGGGTGGATGGCTGGGTAGATGGCTGGCTGGATGGCTGGGTGGGGTGGATGGCTAGGTGGATGGATGGATGGGTGGATGGCTGGATGGATGGCTGGGTGGATGGCTGGGCAGATGGCTGGCTGGATGGCTAGGTGGATGGATGGCTGGGTGGATGGCTGGATGGATGGCTGGGTGGATGGCTGGGCAGATGGCTGGCTGGATGGCTAGGTGGATGGATGGCTGGGTGGATGGCTGGGTGGATGGCTGGCTGGATGGCTGGGTGGATGGATAGCTGGGTGGATGGCTGGGTGGATGGCTGGATGGATGGCTGGGTGGATGGCTGGATGGCTGGATGGATGGCTGGGTGGGTGGATGGATGGGTAGATGGATGGGTGGATGGCTGGATGGATGATTGGATGAATGGCTGGGTGGATGGCGGGATGGATGGATGGATGGATGGATGGATAGATGGGTAGGTGGGTGGATGGATGGGTGGATGGATGGATGGGTGGATGGGTGGATGGCTGGGTGGATGGATGGCTGGGTGGATGGATGCTGGATGGATGGCTGGCTGGCTGGATGGATGGGTGGGTGGGTAGATGGCTGGGTGGATGGCTGGGTGGATGGATGGATGGGTGGGTGGATGGATGGATGGGTGGATGGGTGGATGGCTGGGTGGATGGATGGATGGATGGATGGATGGATGGATGGATGGATGGATGGATGGATGGATGGATGGATGGATGGATGGATGGATGGATGGATGGATGGATGGATGGATGGATGGATGGATGGATGGATGGATGGATGGATGGATGGATGGATGGATGGATGGATGGATGGATGGATGGATGGATGGATGGATGGATGGATGGATGGATGGATGGATGGATGGATGGATGGATGGATGGATGGATGGATAGATGGGTAGGTGGGGGGATGGATGGGTGGATGGATGGATGGAGGGATGGGTGGGTGGGTGGATGGATGGATGGCTGGGTGGATGGATGGATAGATGGATGGATGGATGGATGGTTGGCTGGGTAGATGGATGGATGGATGGATGGGTGGGTGGGTGGGTGGCTGGCTGGCTGGATGGCTGGGTGGGTGGATGGATGGATGGATGGTTGGTTGGGTAGATGGATGGATGGATGGATGGGTGGATGGTTGGGTGGATGGTTCCCCTGCTCTTCGTGTTTCTTTTCTGACACACAATGGCCGTTGTGTAAGCCTTGTAGGCTGACCTCTGGAGACCTGAAAGCCGGATTCTAGGCAGAGTGGCAGTGAGTTGTAGTTTTCTTCTTTTGTCTTGTACATAGTTCTTAAATGTTGCTTTATCTTACGTGTTCTCTCAGCCCCAGACCGTTCTGTGTTATATGGCTGCTCATCTTCATAGAGGGAGCCTGTGGGGGCACACTGCATGTGAGGACACAGCTCCTGCACTGGTCCATGCTCAGTTAGGCATTGGGATAAGTCCACATGGCACAGTGAGTCAAGGCTAGCCTCAGCATGCCACCCATGTCCCTCTCACAACGTAGGCTGCTGTGTTTGTCTCCCGCCAGCGCTGTTCCTGGGCGTCGGCAGAACACCATCGTGGTGAAGGTGCCTGGTCAGGATGACAGCCACAATGAGGACGGGGAGAGCGGGTCAGAGGCCAGTGACTCCGTGTCCAATTGCGGGCAGCCGGGAAGCCAGAACATCGGGAGCAACGTCACGCTCATCACCTTGAACTCTGAAGGTGGGTCCCAGGACGGCTCTGCTTGGCCAGCTGCAGCGCAGCACAGCGGCAACTTTGTGTTTACTTTTTACATGTGGTTTATTGTTTTAAGAAGAGTGATAAAAGTGATGAAGAAAGTTAAACTAACTGGGAGGGCCACTGCTGAGGGGTGCCAGCCTTCTGGGCCCTTCCTGTGTCCTGTGTTCAACATGACTTTATAATTCACTTCTCTCTTTGCACAGAAATGCCCCATCCATGGCAGTAGGAGCTGCTGTCTGTCTGTCCTAGGCATCTGTCTGCCCAGTGTCTAGCTGCCAGCTTCCAGAGGGGAGTGCCAGGCTCAGGGAGTGCAGCGCTTGGGAGTGGGATCTGCAAGGAAAGGCAGGAGGAGCCAGTGACCTGGTCTGTGCCCTACGTGGTTTCTAGGGGTCCCCAGTGAAGGTCAGGCCCTTCTCTGAAGGGTCCGAAGTGCCCCCTTGAAGTACCCCTTGGCCCACGGCCAGCTTATGTGCATTTCAGAGGCCTTGCGTCACCTGGAGCCTCCAGGAGCCCTTGACCTTAGTGACTGTGTTGTGAAAAGAAGGAAGGAACTCGGACTCAGCTGTGTTAGACCTAAGCCTGTGGCTTGTTTACCTTTGAGGCTTTGTGAGGGTTTTGCTTCCACATCTTAAGTTATTGTTTTTTCCTATAAGCATATTTTTTTTTCTACTTAACAAAGATTTTCCTACTGTATCTGAAATACTAGGAACAGTATTTTTCAATAATTGCAGTGGGAGAAGCACATGCACACACACGTGCACGCACATGCGTGCACACACACGCACGCACATGCACACACATGCACGGGGAGGTGGGGTATGAATACATTCCAGTGATTGCTGAAGTTTAGATTGTGACTGACTCAAAGGCTCTTATGTAGAGAGCTCACTCTCCGCCTTGGGGCACTGTTGCTCAGCCTGGGACCTCCAGGAAATGGCCCAGTGGGAGGAAGTCAGCTCACTGGGTCTTGCCCTTCAGGGGAAAGTGGGTCCTGCTGCCGTGGGGTGAGCGGCCTCATCTTCATTTGCCTTGTGCTCCTGCCATGATGACTGGCCACCACAGGCCCAAAGCAGCTAGGCCAGTAAGAATGGACAAGGTACTCGGAAACTGCAAGATTCAGTAAAGCTTTCCTAACAGTCCACTAAAAGTTCTTGTTTCTGTTACTGTTACAGTGACAGAAAACTAATACAGCTGTTTTCAGTGCATTCACTAGGCTATACAACTGTCACCTTTATTTCATTCTAGAATGTTCTGATCATCCCTCAAAGAAATCACAGCCCGTTTAGCAGTCAGTCCTCTTTCCCTACAGCTTTTTCAGCTCCTCAGCCTTTACTTCGTGAGACAACAAAAGCTGCCTGTGTGTGCCGTCAGTGCTGATGGATAACACAGTGTGCCAGGACTGCACATTCGCTAACTCATGAGCTTGCTTTCTTTTGAAGAAGAGGTCATGGTTCAGAAATGTTTGGCTTTCTTGTTCTTTGGGAAGGGAGGTCACAGTGGCATACTGGTGGTGTGAAACGCCCTGCAGAGCCGTGTGCTAGCGCAGTGGGTTTTGAGAATATTCGTGGTTGCCTCGCATGGAAGTGTTGGGAGGACCTGCCAGGCAGGAAAGTTTCTCACTTTGGCCTCGCTGCCCACCTGCCCCTGCGGTATCAGCCACCGTCCTGGGGTACTCCTGTGTGCCGGCACGCAGAGTCCCACTCCTCCTGGATCCCCTGCTCCAGGACAGGTACTCACAGGGAGTGCTCGGTTACTCACAGGGAGTGCTGGGTTACCTGGCTCATGTTGTAGAAGCATCATTGATCTGGGGTGCCATGGACGATAAGCTTGTTGGACATCATCTTTTTGACCTCTGTGAAGAGTCAAGCGTTGCAGGCAGACAGGTGGTTATCTTCTTATGTGAGTGTCTGAGCCTGAGGGCTGGAGAACCAGACTTGGAAGTAGTTATTGCTAAGAATCCCCAACGTTGCTTTCGTTCAGATTTGAAGTCAGTTGGTTTAGACTACAAGAGTGCCATCCTGGCTTGTGTTGTTTTTGGTGGAGCTGGGATTGGACCTAGGGCCTCTGACGCTTAGCAAGTGCTTTACCACTGAGTTGTATCTCCTTCTCTCTCTTCACATTTTATTAAGATACTCAGTTGTCTAGACTGACCTTGAACTTGCTCCACAGCTCAAGCAAGCCTTGAACTTTCCATTGTCCTCTATCAACCCCAAGTGGCTGGGATAACAGGCCTGTGCCATGGCATTCAGCTGTGCCATCTCATTTTATCCTGGTTTTTTGCTTAATTTGTCCGTGGTGTAAATTCTGTTTAGATGGGACAAAAGGTGATTTCTAATTGTTTGAGCAGCAAATGTTAAACCTGGCGTTTGCTCATGTCTGCTGAGGAGGCTCGGGTCCCAGTACATCTTCACTCTGTTGAGCTGAGAGTATAAGCAGGCCTCAACATTAAGAGGTTGAGTTGGCTAAGTGTCAGCCACAAATTACCTAAGGCATCAAGGACTGAATCTGTTAATGAAGGGATTTATTTAGATTTGCAAGGAAGGTTTTATGTTCCTGCTGTGTGGGCATTAGCTAATTTGTACAGAGCTTGACTAATCCTTCAGGTGAAATGTTGAGTCTTAATTACAGCGAGGAAGCATTGTGCTTTACTGGCAACTGTGTTATTGTCCGGGATTGGGCTCAGAAAACTTCACAGTGTGGTCACATGCAGGGTGAAGGTAGCCTGTGTGTGGAGCACTGTTTCTCAGACTGTCGGCCGAGAAAGCCGTGTGTGTGTGTGTCCTGCAAGGTGTTAATGGTGCTGTATGCTATGATGGCAGATTAATGACAATTGCTGGGTTCACATAACATCAGCCATATATATATATGTAAAGAAGATTTAGCCAGGAGATGGAGAGATGGCTCAGCAGTTAAGAGCACTGACTGACTGCTTTTGCAGAAGACCTGGGTTCGATTCCCAGCACCCACACGGTGGCTGTGATCCACCCCTAACTTCAATTCCAGGGGAATCTCACGCCCTCTTCTGATCTTTGTGGCATTGTATGACATGGTGCACTCAACATACAGGCAATACACTCATACACATAAAATAAAAATAATAAATAATAAAATAATAATAAATAACAAGATTTAGCCAAAAACACCCTCTGAGGACTGGGCAAGATGATGTAGCAGGTAAAGGTGCCTGCCTCTAAGCCTGGCAGTCTGAGACCATCTCTGGGATGCATATGGAAGAGGAATAGAAATGATCCCTACAAACTGTCCTCTGACCATCCCACATGCTCCATGTTACATGAATGCACAGAGATACATACATGCCCCACAGTGCTAAATGTAATAAAAAATTTAGAGTAGCCCTTGAACATTTGTTTCTGTAACATAGGTCTTTGTACACAGCACATTTTCAAGTAATTAAGACTAGGAGGATGGCAGAGAGGGAGCTACCAGAGTGAGTCCACTTCCTCCAGACACCAGCACAGGGGACAGATGTCAGGGACCGTGACAGAAGAGAGTGATAAGGTTAGGCAGTCTCGGCACCTGCTGTGTGCCTAGCAGGTCACACTTCTTACTGCTGTTGCAGAGGCATCCTGGACGCTTGCCCATGTCATGACTGAGCATGGGATGGTTCTGTTGAGTCTCTAGGATTCATCTCTGGCCTCCTGTGACAGGTGCCCTTTGGGTCTCTGCTCTGTGAGACTGGAGGAAGGCCAGACAGGAGCTAAGTGGTCTGAAACTGACCTCTGCTCTGCTGACACCAACCAGAGCCCATGAGATGCCCAACCATAGAGAGCTGGCCTGGTGGCAGGTATGTGGTCCTTGCTTGTGGAGTGACCACATGGTCTGTGGTCACAGAGTCCTTCTTGTGGTTAGATAGTTTTCTTATGGTAAAAATACAGTTGAATTGTTGGTCTAGAACGGCTTACTCAAAAAAGAAAAATAATACGTACTCAAAGTGATGCACACTAAAACCTTTTGAAAGAAAATTGTAGAACGTGCCGTCTAAATTGAAACCCAGAATTTGTAGTTTGTGCAATGCCAGTGGAATAGATTTCTAGAATTCTCTGGGTCTGTGTTACAGAATTTTACAGCCCCAGCAAAGTGGACACTGGCTGTCACAATTGTCTTCCAGTTTGTGGCCTTCCCTCTGTTCAGGGCACAGGTCTCCTAACTTTTCTGTTCCCCTGTTCTGAACACTGGCTAGAAACCCAGCCACCTACATGTGCATGGGAACCCTGTCAAGGCATCTTGAAGTCTAGCTACAGGTGTCTAGAATGAATTCACTGGCACAGATGGGGCTCTGTCTTCCCTGGGCACTTCTGGACCCCTGGGTGTTGGAGTGTCTGACTCATGACATTTGGGGGTGCAGCGAAGAGAATTGTGAGTGTACAAGAACAGGATGTTTCCTGATCACGCAGAGACTCTTATTGTCCACCTTGGTGGAAGGACTGTGTTATTTGAAGTTGTGATTTGCCCTCTTCTGGACTGGAAACGTTCTGGGCTGTGTATGGCAGTGAGTCCTGGAAGGCGGTGGGACATGAGCCAGGGCTTTAGCGATGACCTTCACTGCAGGAAGCACTTGCATCTCAGGAAGCATGCACCCTGAGCTTTGTGACTTGTTTGGGCAAGCTTTACAAATGTCCTATGGAGCTGGGTGTGGTGGTGCATGCCTTTTATCCCAGTACTCTGGAGGCAGAGGCAGGTAGATCTCTGTGCAGGCCAGCCTGGTTTACACAGTGAGTTCCAGGCCAGCTGGGGCTGCAGGGGAATCCTGTCACAAAAAGACAGGGGGAAAAAAAGATAAAAAAAGAAAACAGATGTCATATGGAGATTAATTTTTTTTTTATACGGATGGAAAATATAACTTAAATGCCAGCTCTGGTCTGTTTGAAAACTTGCCTGGTGGTGACTGAGGCTGACCTCAGGGAGCTAATTTGATGTGAGGTTTGTAGCATTTGGAAAGTGAAGACCTCTGTATATCTGTAATGTGTGTGCTGTGTTTCCACTGGAGACCACCAGGAGTCCTTGGCCCTCATGACTGCTCAGTACTGGCCTGCACAGCCTAAGGAATGGCTCTGGAAATCCCTAAGTGACTGCCGCTCTTGACAGAAGACAAGGAAGGGCCTTTGGTGAGGCAGAGGTTGCCACAGCCCTAGCGTGTCCAGCAAGGTGTGGGAAGTGGGAACCGGCTTCCTTGTCCTTTGTTCACGCAAGCTGCCAGTAGGGACCATCCTCTCTGAGATGTTCCAGGTAGTGGGTGCCTGCGGTGTGATGGGAGGGTTGCAGGTGGTGTTTGTGGAGGCCGACCACTCTGGGGTCTGTCTGTCTGTTGCTCTGCAGTGTGTGGGGGGTAGATATGATGATGGTTCCTATACAGAGGCAGCTATGCTGCCCACGCTGTTGGAGGGGTCACTGAGGGGCAGGTGTGCGCAGCAGATGTGGGGCAGAGTGTCTCTTTTGCTCTGCAGGATCTTCTTATACGCAGCCATGGGAGCAGACGTGCCCAAGCCAAGGCCTCAGGGACCAGAGGACTGGAAGCCTGTGCTGCCCAGGCTTAGGAAGAGGGTCTCTGCCCCAAGGCTCAGGAATGTGGGCTTCTGCCTTCTTTTTTCAAGAGGAAAGAGGAAGCACAGATCTAGGAAATCCAAATTGCTACTGAAAGTTTTTAATTTTAATGGGGTTTTCAAAAACAATGATGTCATTGAAGATTTAAACGACTGGAATGAAAGGAAGTTGATTTTGTTTATACTTTTAAAGTAAAACCATAAGAATTTATTGTTTCAGATACCAAAATTGGATCAAGACATTTTAGTTAGAATAAGCATATCCTAGAATTTTCTAAAGGTGCATTTCAGATACTGATGTGGGCAGGTGCTGTGTTTTGTTTTCTGTGTGGGGACATGATTCAGTGTCACCAGCAGGAACCTGGGCTGGGCAGTGCTGCGTCTCCCCAAGGTCTGTATGCTGCGGCCGGGCGGATGGCAGTCTTTCCTTCCTGCCCCTTTTCTGTGTCAGGATGACGCAGCAGGCTTGGCCTCTCTTGATCTGGGAGTTTTTCCTGTTCCCACAGCAGTGACTGTCACCACTGCTGGTCACACTTGCTGCAGCTGGTGTTTTGTGCCTAGATGGCTTGAGAGAGGACTGCACACTGGCGGGCTGCAGTTAGTTTAGTGAAGTGGGGGCTCTTGGTGAGGAGCAGATGGTATATTCAGTGCCCTGTATCTGAGTTCCCTCACGGTCTGCTTGGAGAATTCAGTGCTCAAAGAAAGCAGATGCTGGGGCTGGAGAGATGGCTCAGTGGTTAATATCACTGGCTGCTCTTGCAGAGGACCCGGGTTCAAATCCCAGCACCCACATGGTGGCTAACAACCATCTGTAACTGCAGTTCCAGGGGCTCTGACACCGTCTTCTGTCCTCCACAGTGATTGCATGACATGGGTGCACTTAACACACATGCAGGCATAACACGCTTACACGTAAAATATAAATAAAGAAGGAAGGAAGGAGGAAGGAAGGAAGGAGGAAGGAGGAAGGAAGGAAGGAAGGAGGAAGGAAGGAGGAAGGAAGGAGGAAGGAAGGAGGAAGGAAGGAGGAAGGAAGGAGGAAGGAAGGAGGAAGGAAGGAGGAAGGAAGGAGGAAGGAAGGAGGAAGGAAGGAGGAAGGAAGGAGGAAGGAAGGAGGAAGGAAGGAGGAAGGAAGGAGGAAGGAAGGAGGAAGGAAGGAGGAAGGAAGGAGGAAGGAAGGAGGAAGGAAGGAGGAAGGAAGGAGGAAGGAAGGAGGAAGGAAGGAGGAAGGAAGGAGGAAGGAAGGAGGAAGGAAGGAGGAAGGAAGGAGGAAGGAAGGAGGAAGGAAGGAGGAAGGAAGGAGGAAGGAAGGAGGAAGGAAGGAGGAAGGAAGGAGGAAGGAAGGAGGAAGGAAGGAGGAAGGAAGGAGGAAGGAAGGAGGAAGGAAGGAGGAAGGAAGGAGGAAGGAAGGAGGAAGGAAGGAGGAAGGAAGGAGGAAGGAAGGAGGAAGGAAGGAGGAAGGAAGGAGGAAGGAAGGAGGAAGGAAGGAAGGAGGAAGGAGGAAGGAAGGAAGGCAGGCAGGTGGGTACAAAGTGTGACAAGCTCGTACTACAACTTCAGTTGGTTTCTTTTTCAGAAGGATTGACTGCTTACAAACCTGTATGAGTAAGTGCTGCTCTCTCTAGGCTCGGACCTTTAGTCTGCTTCTTTCTCCCCCCACCCAAATAGGGAGTTGTGAACATTAGAATGTTGAGTAATTCAGCACCTCCTACCAGGAAGCACACACAAAAGAATGCTATTTTGAAGGCAAGGACTGGCCTCAGATGCTCTTCTGTTGACTGGGCTTCTCACCGCCCTGTGACCTTGATAGAGCTTGTTATGCCCGCACATGGTCGGGGCCTCCTCGGTGAAGAGGGCCTGAGCCCCAGCTTCCTGGGCTGATGAGGACTGGTGACTTGAGCCTGGGGAAGGAGGCAGTATTGGGTCTGCCAGGGCTGGGTGGCCTTGGGCACGGGGCTTCCCTAGCCTAGCCTGCTCTGTCTCATTCTTAGACCTGGACTGCCACCCGCACCCCTCAGAGCTCATGGGCCTTGGTGTCCTCATTTCCAGGATACAGAAAGCTTATAGCTTTATTTCCTAGAGAAGCTTGGGTTTGCACAGGTGAGGCTCTCCTACCTCAGGCCAGTGAGGTGGGAATATTCCTGCTTGTGAAGATAGGACAGGACCAGGAAGCAACTCCTGGTGAGCCCCCTGCAGTGCTCATGCACTGATTTGGGGACAGTCACTCAGCGGACTGATCACGTCTGTCAGGCAGATTGAGTGGAGCATGCTTGCCCGTCCTGGATGGCAGTGGAACCAACCACTCAGACGTCTGAAAATGCTGAGGGTGGGCTCCCCCACTGGGCCGTGGGCTAGGCTTGCCTCCCTCCCTCCCTCCCTCCCTCAATGTTTTACGTGTGTGTATGGGTGTGTGGGGGGGTGGGTGGGTGTGGTCACGGGACATCAGGTAATAACTTGAAGGAGTGAGCTCTCTTTACTATATGAGTTATGTGGGTTCTGGGGATTAGACTTGGGTCTTCAGAGTTGGCAACAAGTGCCTTTACCTCCTGAGTCTCCTGCCAGCCACTAGGTTTTGTCATTTTTAAGGATACCTCCAGGAGTCTACAGAGCTTCTGGCTGTGCCAGACCCCAACTCCCCACCCCCCAGCCCTGAGGATGCTAAGATGTGGTCTCTGTCTCCCAGGGCTGGGCTGTGGTAAAAGTGTGTCACTGGCCGAGGGACTGAGCTGGGGATGATGTTGCTAGCAGAGGTGTGTGGAGAAGCAGGAGGCCACAGTGCTGCCCACTCACACGTGCTGGAGTCGAAGCACGGTCTGGGGAGGCTACCCTGGCCATGTCCTAGAAGCTCTGCGTTTCTCACACTTGGACTAGAAGTTCCTGAGAACACAGCATCGGGCAGCCTCTGGGACATGAGGTGGAAGGCAGATCCTGGTGAAGAGAGGCAGAGGCGAAGGCCTGTCCTCAGCGAGACCGAGGCCCGAGTGGCTGGTTATTCGCTGTGGACACTGAGCTGAAGTGTAGGAGGCAGGTGGCTTTGGCGTGCAGCGTGTGCAGCTTAGGGTTCACTGAGTTTGGTGCTTGCGGGGCAGCTGCAGGTAGGGCCACCTGCACCAGGACATCTTTGGGGCTGCTTCAGAGACTGAGTGGGGAGCACCCTCCTCTTCAGTGCTGCCTTGTAGGCTCCTCCGTGGGAACCCCTGGAGGAAGGGGCGTGGGTGGCAGTCTGTGAAACTGTCTCCTCTGAATAATCAGCGCAGTCCCGGCACAGCTGGGGAGCAGTTGTCCGCTGGCTGGATGGCTCACAGTTCTGGTGTTGTGCACACCCAGTGACACTTGGATGTGGTGTTGACTCACTGTTTGGAAATCAGTGTAGTACTCTCATCCAGGGTACTTTAGAGTCACCATAAACAGCTCATGGGGCAGAATCTAGCATTGTTAGTCCTAGGAATGGCCACTGTGGTCCTTGGCCACTTTAGACTTGAGCTAAGAGTCTGTGCCCACCGTTTCTCCCACTCTTCAAGGTCCCTGTGGGGATGACCAGCACCCTTCTGCCAGCTCAGGGCGTCACTGCCACCATGCTGCTCAGGGACCTCAGCTTCTGATTCATCCCTGTGCTTGGTGTCTCCAGATACCACCTTCCGTTCGGCTGCAGAGGTGTTCTGTTCTGGCCATGGTGTTAAACCCCCGCTCCCCGCCCCATCTTCCTTACTAAGGCAGCCAAGGTGGCCTTCTTGGTGTCATTGAGACCTGCAGAACCAGGCTTTAGGGTCTGTGCATTAGACCTCATGCCAGCCACATAATTGTCAAAACCAAGATTGTAGGTAAATTAGTATCTTAGAAGGTAGAAACTCCACAGGTAGACAGGTCTTTAGATCTTGCCTCTGTGTTTTGTTTTGTATTGTTGACATAGGACCTCTGTGCTGGATAGCTTTAGTATCAACTTGACACACCTGGGTTGAGGGAGCGTCAGTTGGGGAATTGCCTCTATTGGACTGGCCTGTGGCCACGTCTGAGGGCATCTTCTTGATGAGTGATGTGGGAGGACCCAGCCCACTGTGGGTGGTGCCACCCCTGGGCAGGTGGTCCTGCATTTTTAAGAAAGCAGGCTGAGCATACGCCAAGGGAACAAGTTCCTCCATGGCCTGTGCTCCAGCTCCTGCCTTCAGGTTCCTGCTCTGAGTTCCTACATTGGGCTCCTGGATGAACTGCGACCTGGGAGATGTAAGCTGAATAAACCCTTTCCTCCCCAAGTTGGTATTGGTCAGAGTATTTTGTCACAGCAATGAAGAGAACAAACCAGAACAACCTCCTTATGTAGCCCAGGCTGATCAGAACTCATGATCCTTTTGCCTCAACCCCCCAAGTTCTGGGCTTACAGTTGTGCACAGTTCCACTAGGTTTTATTTTGTTTTTAATAGGCAGACTGACTATAGCCATGGCTGGCTGATTTTCAGAACAGTGCCTATACTCAGTACTGTCTCTCACTGAAGCCACTGAGAAATGGCACTAATTACTCATCTTATTCTGAATTCCAAAAGCCACCCATTTTCATTCTTAGCTAGAGCTGAGAGCTCAGGCCCTCCCCCAACCCGCCAACAGCCTGGCTCAAACTCGCCCTGATGTTTTGTGGCAGTACCGTGATTCAGAGAACTAGGAGAGAGTATGCATATGGTACAGGCTGGGGTGTGGTTAGAGCAGAAGATGTGGCCTGGGCTTTTGGGTCCTGGAGACGGACAGTGTGCCAGGCCTGCTTCACCAGCACACTGGCTGCTAATGTAAGACTTCTTCAGACCAAGGAGCTCCTGAGCGTTCACCGGTGAGTCAGTGTGCATTCCAGTGCAAGGCATGTGTGTGGTGAGTCAGTGTGCATTCCACTGCAAGGCACGTGTGTGGTGAGTCAGTGTGCATTCCAGTGCAAGGCATGTGTGCGGTGAGGAAGATGCTTTAGCCTTGAGAGGAGGAGTCGATCCTGGTGCTCTGAGCACGGCTCAAGAGAAGTTGCTTCCCATGAGGACTCCCAGGCCCACCGCTGAGCAGTCCAAGGAGGGGCAGGAGGGACTGCGGGCCTCCAGAGCAGGAAAGCGTGCTGGCTCAGTGCCGTAGCAGACTTGGGTTAGGAGAGGGACTTGCTGTGGAGGCTTGTGCCCCAGATTCCTCAGCAGCACAGAAGACAACAGCTGTGTCTCACATAGGTGGGACCAAGTTTGTTTATAACCCCTTCTCACAATTCAGTGATGGATGTGCAGAGTTCCCAGTGCAACATCAGACTCAGAGTGGAGATTGGTGGGGAACGTGCTGGCCAGTGGCGACTGCTCACTCTTGTTCAGATGTGAGGGAGGCATAAAGCAGGCAGCATTTTCCCTGTTGGGCTGCAGAGAGAATCTGGCATTTGAGGCCACAGCTTGTTCGCTGTCCCTGCCACAGTCAGGATGGCTTGGTCCTGCCGCTGGCTAACACTGGTGGCCATACCTCGGCAGCTGCAGTGAGCTTTGACTGGGACCCGTGTGTGTAGCCGTCAGCTGTGTGGAGAGCACCAGTACTCTGTGTGTTGTGCACTTTAGCTAAGTTACGGCAGGTTGGCCCCTGTGGCAACAGCCTTGAGTGCCGAGTGCCGTAGAAGTGATGCTTTCCGCCATCTCCTCTCTGGAGTGGATTAATGAGAGCACAGCTGGCTCTCTGGGGTTAACAGTTGCCTCTGCCTTTTGTCGGACCTCAGATGTAGCTGTGGGGTTGCTCTGGTGCTCCTGACATCCAGGTGGAGGTTGGGAGCTTGGCTGAGCAGCCCCAGGAGCCTGTTAGATGTATTTGAGCTGTGTGCTGTGCTGTCTGAGCGTGCTCCTCAGCCTTGCTAATGGAGGCTTTTCCCCTCTCTCAGAGGACTACCCCAATGGCACCTGGCTTGGTGACGAGAACAACCCTGAGATGCGGGTACGCTGTGCCATCATCCCGTCAGACATGTTGCACATCAGTACCAACTGCCGCACAGCGGAGAAGATGGCGCTGACGCTGCTGGACTACCTCTTCCACCGTGAGGTACAGGCCGTGTCCAACCTGTCGGGCCAGGGTAAACATGGAAAGAAGCAGCTCGACCCCCTCACCATCTACGGCATCCGGTGTAAGTGCGTACAGTTGGTTCCTGTTTGACTTAGGAGGTTACCGAAGTGTTCAGAGAACAGAATCCAGACCATCTTTTCAGTGCTGAGGGTGATGCCGGGCTCAGTGGTGTCACAGAGGAGTGGGGGTGGGGGGAGGTTCTGGAGCCAGTATTAGCCCTGACAAGGCACTGCTTGGTGCTCTGTGCTGAGAGGGACACTTGGGACTGTGTTTCCCTGGGGACTTGCAGATCCTGGTGTCATGCATCCCTGGGCTGCTCTTAGGGAGGAGAACAGAGCCTCCTGCTGCCCACTGGTCACAGTGCCCCTGCATTGCCCAGTGGCATGTATAGAGTGCCACCTGCCTCTTGTTCAGGGAGGCTATGGCCGTGGCACTGCCATGTTTATGGGGTGACCTGACTCTGTTGAAGGGACCTGGGATGAACTGGCAAGTGGTAGCCTCTGTCCACCTGCAGGATGATTCCTGGGTTGGCTGTGTGTGTGGTTTCATGGGACCACACCTTTTACTTGTCCTCACCAAGGAGATAGCCAGCTCATGGGTAAGTCTAGGGGCCCCAGGACCTCTAATACCCAAGGTAGGTAGGTAGATAGGTAGGTATTCCACACTTTTCTTGGAAACGGGGACTAGCCTTGGGCCTTCGGAGTGCTAGGCTACTGTGCCCCACATTTAGACATTGTGGGCCAGCTCCGGGAGGCTATGGTAGGTGGAGAAAAAAGGGCCCTGAAACTAGACACATCTGCACAAGGGCCTGCCTTGCCTTCCCCGGCCACGGTCTGCGCTTGTTTTTACTTGGCAGCTAACTGTAGAGGCCGTGCGTAAGGGAAGAGGTACAGGTTATTAGCGATGACCATGGGCCTGTGGTCTCAGGCCCCTCACTAGCATGTTTGTGCTTGGCAAGGGCAGATAAACTTGGTGAGCTGCTGTGGGGTTGACCAGTGGGTCATCCCTCCACCTGTGTGGGCCCTCATCAGGGACTTGATATGCCCAGCAGGCTCCTCCCCTGGGTGCAGTCCCACCCTTGGAGGCACTAGGGACAAGCCTCCTACTTCTGTCCATCTTTGAGCAATGCAAGGCCTTGCAGGTTAGCACTGTGTTAGTGTTGACACTGAATTGTCAAAAATGGTTGTTGGTAGGGGCTAGAGAGATGGCTCAGCAGTTAGCGCTGGCTGCTCTTGCAGAGGACCCGAGTTTGGTTCCCAGCAACCACATGGTAGCTAACAACCACCCATAATTTCAGTTCCAGGGGATCCAACATCCTCTCCTGATCTTGGTGGATATTACATGACATGGGTGCACTTACATATCTGCAGGCAAAACACTCATATACATAAAATAAAAGTAGATTTTTTTTAAAAAAGATGGCTTGTTTACCTTTGACCCCTGAAGCCTCAGCTTGTCCAGCTTGGCCACAGTCTCTGTCTGTGCTGCTCCTTCAGAGACACGGCACATCCTGCTGGCTGTGGGAGACTTTGGTTTAAGGTCTGTTTTCCCATTTGTCACACATATTTTCTCCTTTCATTGAAACTATAGTAGGCCATGTCTTTAAGCACCATCTTCACAGTGAAAGAGGGAGGGAATTTTCTGTAGGGTGGTGGCTTTTTGGATTTTCTAAGGACTGATTGGCTCCCCAGTATTAAGTCACAAAGTCTGTACCTCGTGCAGAAGGGGCAGGGTGTAACTTTTACAGCAGCATGTTACCGCAAGGGACGCGCTCTCAGGCTTGAAGCCAAGCTGTACTTTTGTTCAAATGAGAATGTAGCCTAAGTTCTTGGGAGTTCTGCTAGTGAGTTCTCCTGGCCTGACCTCTGCAGAGGAGTAGGCGCAGAGCTGCCAGGTGACAGAAATGAAATGTGCACATCATTGGCAAACGACTTCCTGAACACACCTGTAGAGTGCAGTGTAGGCGGGAGACCCCCCCCCCAACCTGCACAAGGGCCTCCAGACCCTCTGAAGGAAGGTGGTTAATTTGTATAAACTGGAAGTCTTCCTGTGGCCAGTGGGTGACCCAGCTACTCTTCCTAAGCCACCCTCCTCCAGAGCAGCCAGTTTCTGGCTAGTTTCTGCAGCAGCTAGCTGTAGATGGCACATTCTCTGGGAGCCCAGAGTGCTTCCCATGCCTGGTGCATCTTGCGGTGTGCTGGGTTTCTAGGGCTGCTCTTAGAAAGTCCATCCACAGTCTGAGCATTGGACACAGGCCCATATACATGGCACCGCCTCTAAAGGAAGGGGCTTTCCCTCCAGCTCTGGTGGTGGCTGTCACTTCTTGGCGCTTGCTTCTCATGCTGTATCTTTCCTCCAGTTCCTACAGCTGCCCCCAGTGACCGTCTCCTTGGGTGTCCAAGTCAGTCTTTCTCAACTCCTTATAAGGACGCCGGTTACCCCCGGGGCGAGATCCTACTAATGTGACCTCATCTTCACTTAATTAATCACATCTCCAAGGACTTGCTTCTCATGCTGTATCTTTCCTCCAGTTCCTACAGCTGCCCCCAGTGACCGTCTCCTTGGGTGTCCAAGTCAGTCTTTCTCAACTCCTTATAAGGACGCCGGTTACCCCCGGGGCGAGATCCTACTAATGTGACCTCACTCATCTTCACTTAATTAATCACATCTCCAAGGACTTTGGTTCCCAGCGAGGTCACATTTGGAGGTCCTGGGAAGGACATGAATGGGGGTGGACATTGTTCCACTTAGTGCACAGGGATGTGGGTTTTTCTGAGCCTGGATAATCAGGTTCCATCTCTTACTAGGTCCTCATGGGTGGGAGAGAAGGCTACTCATGTGTCTTGCACATAGGACATCCATAAGTGCAGCATCAGTCTCCTGTGGCCTGCGGGGGTCTTGGGGACACTGAGAACACCATTTTGATCAGAGAGCCAGGAGTGGGTTTGGTCAGTTTGGACTGGTGGCAGAAGAACTTGTGAGTTACGGAGACCAGTGAGAGGTCCCTTCTCGGCAGGGACTGGGATACTGTGCTGTGCTTAGATGGCCATCGAGAACTCTATAAACCAGGGTTCTTGGGAGGCAGTGGGTCAGGGTGAGTTGGGGAAGGCGCTGGCAGGCTTTATGTCTGATGCCTGGATGGCACAGGCCTGCTCAGAGCACCCTTCGGCTCCTTCCCATCTATGGGATCCTGCTGTTGTTCTGGGAAGCTGCTATCATGTCAGGTTTGTAATTTCAGAAATGAGTTGCTGGCATTCAGTTTCCTGCATCTCCTCCCCCTTGGAGATGTCTTTGGCAGTGATAGTGTCTTCATTCCTCCGTGACTGATGACGTGAACATGCCACCCACCAAGGACGGAGATTACAGCTCTCTTTGTTTCATTTGGTACCTTTCACACAGATCATTGCAGGGGCCCTGGGCGGGCTCATTAACTGAGAGCTGGAGTCTGCTTTCATGACTTAAGAGTCATTAGTGGAGTTCTGGAGGGTGAAAGACTCTTAGCGATTATGGGAGACTCTTCTGGCTCTGCCACAAGTGGGTGAGAGTGAGCTGGGCCTCCTTCCACAGCTCCAAGGCAGGTACACCCTTGACCTTGGGCTTTTCATGGAGTCTCTTGGGCAGATGCAGGCCAGTGACCGGACATGTCTGTTCTTTTGGGGGGCTTTGGTTCTACTGTGTGTCCTGCTGGGACAGCCTCCTGAGGAAGTGAGCTGTGACAGGGGCCTGCCTCTGCTTGCTGTCTCCCTGAAGCTCTGACCTGGGGTTCCTGGCTGCGGTGAAGGAGCATGTGTGAAAGGGCAGCTGAAAGCTGACTGCAAAGCTGGCTCGTAACAGATCGCTTCCCCTTCCTGATTTTTGCCTCAAAAATGGACACGAGGGCAGCAGAGTTCTTATTTCACGACACTTTCAAATATGTATCAAATAAGGTGGTTGTCAGTAGTGGGTGTGTGGAGAGGTGATTGGCGGTTGGGTTTTTCTGTCACTGTAGTTGGTCACTAGCCTGAGACCTAGTAAGGCCTTCCTCCATGCCTGAAGTCACACACAGCATAGCGTGATCACTCAGTAAAGATCTGTCAAGTGATGATTCTGTGACTATTTGAGGTGACTTGGAAGTCAGAACCGGAGTCGCCTCCTTGCTTGTAGTCTCCTGTCATGCCCGAGGGTGGGAAGTGCTGGGTGTGTATAGTACAGCCTTCTCCCAGGTCACAGAGGTCTGACTGTGATCACAGTCAGAGGCACCTGTGTCCCCGTGCTCACAGAAAAGTCAAGGATTGTCTCCCACTGCCTGACACTTAGCGCCGCACCTATATGCTTCCTTTGCCTCGATCATTTCTAGTATTTTGGTCTCAATAGGAGCAAATTTTTAGAGTTTGGGTGGTAACTTAGCTCTTAGAAGATGGTTTAAATTCATGGGCTTAGTAGTCAAAACAGGAAGTTTTCTAGCTGAGGCTTTTGATTATTATAGTTTTGAATTCTTCTATTTATTTTTCTATTAATCAATGAAATTGCATGAGCCCAGCTGGAGAGCTCACTGTGTTGAAGAGTGTGTCTTGTGATGTCCACGTTCCCCATCCTTCCTTCCTCTTGATGCTGGGTATAAAGAAGGGGCATGTGGGTTCGTGAAATGGTAGCCAGGCTTGCAGTCAGCTGCCAGCCCCATTCTGTCTCCAGGGGCCTGTGGCCTCCTGCATCCTCAGTTTTCTCGTTGAGTGACATACCTGCGTGCTGTTCAGTGATGCTCACGGGACATCTGTACTCAATGATTAGCACACGTGGGCACCAATAGGTGCTCTGCCATTCACAGTGTGCATGGTTCCTGCTCCATCCCCTGCCAACAGTGTGCTGCAGACAGTGCCTTTCCCCTGGGCCTGCAGATGACTCCAGGACACAAACACCAGGCACAGTAGTCCTGCTTTCAAGGAGTGTGTGTTCTGGAAGGCAGCCTGATTGGAGGCTGAAAGCTGCAGGAGCAAGCATTAGATGAGGAGTGCGGGCAGAGTGTCTTCAGGGAATCACAGCTGCCCCTCACTGAGCAGATGTCCAGTAATTGCTGGAAGCTAGGACGTTCTGGTTCCCACATGTGTGTGAGGCCAGGATGCTCTGGTTCCTACATGCATGGGAAGCCAGGACGCTCTGGTTCCTGACCTCAGAGGAGAAACCCAAGTTCCTCGTGCCTGTGAGGGAGACAGAGCATAAACAGAATCATAGATATTTAAGGAGGGGATGGGTGTTCTGGAGATGAGGCTAGACTGGTGAGTGGAGTGGGAAGGCGAGGCACGGTCAGCCTCTCTGGACTCCAGAGAGGTCGGGAGGATGTAGCAGAGAAGGGTGATGGGTGGGTTACAGCTCCAGAAAGCCCTGTATGAGTACAGTGTTGCAGTCTGGGTTTGACTCTCTAGGCTGGTACATGCTGTCTGTGAGAGTGGGGCAGAAGTGGGAGGGTGGGGAGTCTGGAACCCATAAGAACTGGAGCTCTTGTATGGACATGAAGTCTGCTTAATTTAGAAGTTGAATAAATGGAAAGAGCATGCTGTTCTAGTTTGCACCTGATCTTGGAGGGCCACTTACCAACTGAGTGACACCCTTCCCTGATGAAGTGAGATTTTCTGGCTTGTTTTCTGGAAGATCTCTCAACACTCTGGGAGCAGGGTAGTTGGTCAGCTGGGTCTCTCACCTTGTGTTCAGTGCTCCTAGACAGTGGGCCCAGGACAGAGCCTGTGTCTCACAGTTTTTATTTGGGACATGTGTGTGTTTTCAGGTCACCTTTTCTATAAATTTGGAATCACCGAGTCTGACTGGTATCGGATCAAACAGAGCATTGACTCCAAGTGCCGGACAGCATGGCGGCGGAAGCAGCGAGGGCAGAGCCTGGCCGTCAAGAGCTTCTCACGGAGGACACCATCTTCATCCTCATACAGTGCCTCAGGTAGGCTCAGGAGAGGGCTGCCCCAAAGCCCTGTGAGCCCTCTGTCAGCCCTGGTTCCACTCCGCAGTGCCGCCAGCGTCCTGGGCAGTGGCTGGACAGAGGGAACGTTCGCGCAGGCCTTCCTCCCTCCGCCGGGCAGTTTCTCTCCTGAGCGTCCTGATGGCTTAACCGTAGTGCCATAACCTGCAAAGGGGCTGTGGCGAAGGGCTGCACCACAGTGTGCTCTTGACTCTTATTTTCAGGTTGTGGACTCAGGCTTGTCCTCAGGCTCACAGAGATATTCTCTGAGCCTGAGTTCATATTCTCTCTCTCTCTCTTTCTCATTCTCACACTGGGGCTCGAACCCAGGGTCTTGAGCATGCTAGGTAGGATACTCTACCATTGAGCTATGCTCCCAACCCTAAGCAGTCTTTTAACAGCCCTCTGCAGCTTTCTTGGCTATAGCGGTAGCTCCTGGAAGTTGAGCCCTGCTTCGGGGTCAGCTCCTGACCCAGTGCAACAGTGGAGGGCAGCGGTGGGCGGGCCGCAGGCTTTGTCCGGACTCTGCTCTGGAAGCTCGCTGGTCACTTGGGCCCTCCCTGAACATCCTTCAGGGAGGGCTTTTCCTCCCTGGTTTTGGCAGTTATCAGATAACTTAGCTTTAGCCGTTGCCAGGGCTCCTGAAGGCGAGGTGGCAGCTGTGTGGGCCACACACGTTGTACCTCTAAGGCAGTGCTTTTGCGAGTGGCATTCAGAGAAGCAGCTCAAAGGGAAGAATCTGGGTTCTGTCCCAGGAACTTTGTGGAGCATCCTAGGCGTGGGCACACACATTTGGTGAAGTTGCATCCAGCCCAGGAGGGTGTGGTTGTCGAGTAGGCCACAGACTTGTGACTTACTTGAGTATGATCCTCTTGCACGCATTGTATCTGGCTCCTCTCCTGCTCAGGTGGTGGTGCTGCTTGTAGGAGCAGTGTCGAGGTGCAGCCTGGTGGTGGGTCATCAGTTCTGAGTTGTACTGTGGTTCCTGCGTTGTTTCTTGTAAGCACCGCGTTCATTTGGTGTTTTCAAAAGGCGCTGTTTGAAATGTGGGCATTCTGCTTTAGTCAGGTTGCGGTAGCGGGGACTGCTGTGAATCTTCTTGCTGTAGAAAGTGGGATGACATCTGTGAAGCAGCTGTCAGTGACAGCCTAGGCCCATGGCCCTAGGTGGAGGAAGCCTGGGGGTCTGCCCTCACTCTGATGCCTCCCGAGGCACGGTTTGGAGCCTGGAGCAACAAGGGGGTTTTCAGAGACAGCACGGCAGAGTTGGGAGTAGCAGACCTTTGAGAGCCGAGGCAGCGAACTTGGTAAAACTAGAAATGAGCTCCCAGGTTGTACAGGTTCCCTCAGACACTCGCTGATCTCTGAGATGAGTGCACTCGCAGCAGACAGGGGCCGTACGTCTTAGCCTGTGCCCTGGAGTTCCCGCTGGGCTGAGAGGTGTCCAGATGCCCACCAGCCAGAACAGAGAGCCCCAGAGACAGGTCTGTCTTTCAGGAATGTACCAGAATGCCATGTATGCTCATGGGCTGAACTGTCCCCAGAGTCAAGGCAGAACTTAAAGAACCCTCAGAAGACCACACAGGGCTACAAGTCGCAGCCTTTTAATAGGAAGACAACAAAAATTCAGATGCACAGCCTGGGAGCATTCATAGAGTTTAGGATCTAATAAAAAATACCAAGAAGCAGGAAAGTGTGACCTATGACCTAAACAGACAGAACCAAACTCCAACCAACTAAACGGAAACCTAGTAACTAAGGAGACTGGTCTGGAACTAATGGCCCACAGCACTAACCTGTTATCAAAACCATGTGCAAGTACTTAACAGGGAACAGGGACATAGTAGAGGAGAGAAACAGACAAAGAATAGAAAAAAATGACCAAGCAGAGTTCTAGACCAAGCACAAAGGGGGCGGGTGCGGGTGCCTGCATTTCAGGCTGAGACTGGCTTTTACATCACAAGTGAGGTTAGTGGACAGGACCTTGAGCAAGATCTCACCACAAAGGCATCAGTAATGGAGTGTGCTAGCCTGTGTTACTGTGAAAGGAGATCTCAGAATGAGGGAAGGAACAGTTGTGCAGCCGTCGCTGTGCCTCGCAGCTTCTGCCCAGGTGCACACAGCTGAGCAGCTTGCGCTGGCCTCTGCTGTGTTCATGTGCGCCTGCTCACTCTGTGCCTGAGTTACCACTGTGCTGGTCTGAACCAAGGTCATAGGGCTGTTAGGAGGGCTGTCCAGAGACGAGCTTTTGTGTTGACAGTGGAACTTGGAACCATGGTCTTTGAAGGAAAGAAAGGGTGAGACATTCTGACTGTACAAGGCCTGGTAGTGTCCATCAAGGGCCAAGGAGGTGCAGGTGCCAAGGGGTTGGCACAGGAGAAAACAGGTCAGCATTCCATTCGCACCCCGGACATCAGGCCATTACTCTGTGTCTGGGTCTTGGAGGTGCTCAAGTGGGCTGGTGTGGAATCAGTCAGTTCACTTTAGGGTTTGGGTACCTGTGGAGTGGCCTTCAGGTTCACATTCCTGAGTGACACTCACTTGCTGGACCAACCCATCCTTTAGTCTGGTGAGGGTTTTAAGTCTTTGGGACCTCTGGTCTTGGAGTCAGCAATGACTTCATAGGTAGAGACTCAGGTGCATCTTCCCCGAGCCAAGTAATAGGCTGTGCCTGTTCCATAGTTCCCGGTCTAGTCAGGCCCTGCCTTCCTGTTTACTGGCCAGTATTTGATCTCTTGGTTATTTGGGTTTCTTACCACTGCGTAGCTTCGTGTGATGACTTTATTTTTTTATTACTATCTTAAAATTTTATGTGTATGAGTGTATTGTCTGAATGTATGTAAGTGCACCCATGTCGTGCATGCCACAGAGGTCAGAAGAGGGCATCGGATCCCCTGGAATTGGAGTTGCAGATGGTTGTTAGCCACCATGTGGGTGCTGGAATCAAACCCTGGTCCTCTGAAAGAACAGACAGGGCTCTTAACCACTGAGCCCTCTCTCCCTCCACCTCTTTCTCTTTTTTTTTTTTTTTGGGAGACAGGGTCTCCCAGTAGCCCCAGCTGACCTGGAACTCACTATGTAGACCAGGCTGGCTAGCCTTGCTCTCGCAGTGATCTGCGTACCTCTGCCTTCCGAGTGCTGGGATTAAAGGCCTGTACCACCACGCCCTGTGTACGTTTTTTTTCTTAATTTTCAAATTTTTCCTAGTAGGTAGTTGCCTTTCTTTATTTTCTTCTTTGCGTAGAATAGGCTTTTTCTCTAAGATGCTGTGGATACTGGCTTATTGTCGGTGACAACCAGCCCTGTAATTTCTTAAGTGCCCAAGTCTTGGGCAGGTCCCCAGGAGTGGTATGTCTGAGCAACCATGGCAGTTGCCAGCCCACAAGCAGTGGTTGAGGACAAGCCCTGGTGTGTCCTGGCCTGACCCAAGGACCATTCCCTAAGACACTGCCAGGTGACAGCCACACTTTGTGCCTGACCTGAGTCTCCAGTGCTGATGGGCATGGCTAGCAGGAAATAGTGCTGGCCCCTGTTGCCCAGATGTTTGGCCTAGGAGGGAAACCTACATATGGTGGGAGGGTACTATTCAAGGTGGAAGCTTCCAGAACACCGTGGGGCACGATGTACACAATTCTTTGTTCCTGTGACTTTAGGGGTCTGTCGTCAGATGCAGTAAGAGCAGAGTGGCCTCTGAACTAGTAGTTCCAGACCCAGGCCACTGTGGGTGAGGCAGACAGGCCCTGCTCCTGCGGAGGCCTCAGCACCCTCTGGGTCATGCGAAGACTGCTGCTTCGTAGCTGCTGCTGACACATATGTTGTCAGTTTTAATGCTCTACATTCTTGGCAAAGGTCTGATTGAGCAGAGTGGGTGGTTAGGCGGAGGGACTTCCGGAACCATTGCCATTGTTCTGTGTCTGCTGCTGCCCTAGCAAAACAGTTCTGCTGTTCAAGGCTATTTTGGTGACAGAAAAATATAATTAAGCCAGAATTCATTAATTTAAAATTGGTATTGATTCCAGCTGGGATGGCCTTGTCACCTTAGGGTTGTCAGCAGAGAGAAGAGGGACGTCCAAAAACATACTATGCATGTGTTTCCTTTCCTTTCTTTTTAAAAATATTTGTGTTCAGCCCGGTGTGGTGGTGCACGCCTTTAATCCCAGCATTCCAGATGCAGAGGCAGGCGGATCTCTGTGAGTTCGAGGCCAGCCTGGTCTACATAGTGAGTTCCAGGATAGCTGGGGCTACAGGGAGACCTTGTCTCAAAAAGACCGCCCCCCCCAAAAAAAAATTGTGTTCATCTCTTACCACATTTTATATTTTGTGTGTGTGTACGTGTATGTATGGGGGCACATGTTTCATGTCAAACATGTGAAGATCAACTTGAAGATTATCTCCTACACCATGTGGGTCCTTGGGGATCAGACTCAGGCTGTTAGGTTTAGGGCACGTACGTGCCTTTTACTTACTGAACCATCTTAACTGGCCCTGTAAATAACAAAGGCTAGCAAGTTTGTTTATTTGGTAGTGCTGGGGATGGGACCTAGGACCTTATACATCTACGCAAGTGCTGTGCCATTGAGCCTTATCTTCATCTGTGTGTGTGTGTGTGTATGTGTGTGTGTATGTGTGTATGTGTGTGTGTGTATGTATGTATGTGTGTATGTGTGTGTGTGTGTGTGTGTATGTGGGTATGTGCATGACAGTGAAGATGTCCAAGGAGGCCAGACTAGGGCATGGGATCCCCTAGACCTAGAGTTACAGGTAGTTGTAAGCCACGCAATATGGGTGCTGGGAACTGAACTCTGGTCCTCTGCAAGAGCAATATTTACTCCTAGCTGTTGAACCATCTCTTCAGCCCCAACCTTGAACTTCTAATCCTCCCAAGTGCTGGGATTATTACCACACCCAGTTTAAGGAGTGCTAGGACTCAAACTCAAGGCATTCT
>NW_008344211.1:1337455-1371554 GCF_000622305.1 Nannospalax galili | reverse complement strand
TGTGTGTATGTATGTATGTGTGTGTGTATGTGTGTATGTGTGTATGTATGTATGTATGTGTGTGTGTATGTATGTGTGTATGTGTGTATGGAGACAGGGTGTCACTGTGTAGCTCTTGTTGGCCTGGAACTCATAGAGATCCGCCTGTGTCTGGGATTTGTTTTTTAAGACAAGGTCTTGCAGTATGTCCCAGGCCGATCTCCAGCTTGTAACCCTTCCCTTTAGCATCCTGTGTGCTGGGATTCAGGTGTGCCCAGCGAGGCTAATGTAATTAAAGATGAACTAGAAGACAAACCACAAAATTGCCAGTTTCACAGGAGTGTTTGAAAATCAGCTTGTTCAGAGCATTGGAAACAGATTCTTTAGTTTGTGCTGTGTGGTTTTCATAGGAGCTAGAATTTAAGATGGCTGGGCTTTACTGTTTAAAACAGTGCCATGTCAGTGGAGAGCTGAACACAGCAGGTGACATCTCTGCAGTGCCCAGTAGTTCAGAGTGGCAGAGAGCCCAGCTCTTAGCTTCTCTGCCTGTGCTTCTGTGAGTCCACATGATTCATGTTGTCTTGGTGCTTTTTTAAAGCATGTGCGGAGAATGCCATGGCAGTTTGATGCTGCTGTTAAAAATACATACAAGCTTCCATCAGTAATCAGTTTACCATCCTTTATATTTCTCCTTCCAATCATAGCATTCTGCTTCTCTCCAAATTTCATGCCCCTACAGTGTTTGCCTAACAGGTTTTTGTTGTTGTTGTTTTTTACTGAAAAATCATAATTCTCTGCCACAGAAAAATAGATACATTAAAAATTAAAGAAAACATAAGTCCTAATATCTGGTTTCAGAATTCTGCCTGAGATGTTGTTACAGTTCAGAGGCTGGGATGTTCTCAGTGGTAGAACACTTGTCTAGCATGCGTGAGGCCTTAGGCTTCATCTCCAGTAGTGAAAATAAAAATTATTACAGGCTTTTTTTCTCTACTTTTTTCTTTTTGAGACAGGATCTCCCTGTAGCCACAGCTGGCCTAGAACTCTCTATGTAGATTGTTCTGGCCTCAGTATCATAGAGATCTGCCTGCCTCTGCCTTCCGAGACCTGGGATCAAAGACGTGCACCACCACGCCTGACAAAAAAATTATTATAGTTTGTATTACAATTAAAATCAGCAGCCAGGCGTGGTGGCGCAGGCCTGTAGTCCCAGCACTCAGGAGGCAGAGGCAGGCGGATCTCTGTGAGTTCAAGGCCAGCCTGGTCTACATAGTGAGTTCCAGGCCAGCTGGTGCTACAGGGAGACCCTGTCTCAAAAAGACCAGAAAAAAAACAAAACAAAACACTCCAAAACAAAATTAGCACACTATCAACCAGGTGTGGTGGTGCACTCCTTTAATCCCAGCACTCAGGAGGCAGAGGCAGGCTTTTGTGAGTTTGAGGCCAGCCTGGTCCACATAGTGAGTTTCAGGTCAGCTGGGGCTACAGGGAGAACCTGGATCAAAAAGACAAAAAAAAAAAAAAAAAAACCTATCAAAACAAAAGTATCTTACTTGGATTAAGCACAGAAAGTAAGATTCGTTGGAAATGTCTTTCCTTGGAGAGATCCCAAGCTGCAGGTGTGAAGCAGGCGATGTGGAGCAGGTTAGATCCCACACAACCCTGTTGTTCATTCCTGTGAGTGGATTCTCAGCCCTGCAGTTGTTTGGCTAGGCAGAAGCCAGGGAAGTTTGTTACACGTGTCAACAAATCTGTGCACTGCTGGCCTCTGTCACAAATCTGTTACCCTAGAGTTGCTGTTGACACTAGAGCAGAGACGGTGGGGTGAACTGAGTCTAGGAATGAGGCACCTTTCCTCTCCTTCAGGAATTGAGGGGGAGACAGGAGGGACCCAGGATGACTACATGTCATTCTGTGGGACCTGAGGATCCTGACGCCTGTTCTCATGCTCCACAGAGACCATGATGGGCACCCCTCCTCCGGCCAGCGAGCTACAGCAATCCCAGCCGCAGGCCCTGCACTACACACTGGCCAACGCACAGCAGGTGCAGATCCACCAGATTGGAGAGGATGGACAGGTCCAAGTAGTACGTACCTTCTCACTAGTGTGCCCTGGCAGGTGTGTGTGTGTGTGTGTGTGTGTGTGTGTGTGTGTGTGTGTGTGACAGGTGAAGGTGGACACACTGAGAACTCGAGGTAAGGTGGGAGTGCTTTGTTTGCAGGGGTCAGAAGACAGCCTCGCCCATGCTTGTGGCAGCCACTGACTGACCTAGTGGTGAAAATGCACCGCAGGACACTCAGAGGTCCATTGTGGTTCATCCCTTGGTCTTGCACAGATGTTGTGGTCCCTACACATGTGCAACCTTGTTGAAGGTGGCTGCTTCTGCTGGTCTTTCTAGAAGCACTGAAGTGTTTCTCAGTTCACAAGCTCAGGCACTCTTTTGCTGTGGAAGAAAAGTCTAGATGAGGGTGACCTTGGTTTCTGTGTAGGACTTCTATAGCATGTGCTGGACATAGCAGGCACTGTGCAGTGAAGAGGCCTGTCAGCTTGGGGGATTGTGGCCCTAGCTGTGGTCAGCACAAGGGCTAGGTGGAGAGTTTTGCATATTCTGGGCCCCTGTGGCAGACAGAAGGAAGGGCAGAGTTGGGAGGTGAACACTTGCAGAAGCTGCTGGAGAACAAGGGGTTTTAAGGATTGTGGGGCCTTTGAAGACAGGGCTGCCATTGAGCCCACACTCAGAGGCCTGGGGTTCGATTCCCAGCACCTACATGGCAGCTAACAACCATCTGTAACTCCAGTTCCAGGGGATACAATGCCCTCTTCTGACTTCTGTGGTAATTATATGACACACATACAGATGATATGCTCATACATATAAAATTTTTTGAAAAAGGAGATCTGGGCCGGGCATGGTGGCACATGCCTTGAATCCCAGCACTCGGGAGGCAGAGGCAGGCGGATCTCTGTGAGTTCA
Organism: Nannospalax galili; assembly: GCF_000622305.1. Classification (NCBI taxonomy): domain Eukaryota; kingdom Metazoa; phylum Chordata; class Mammalia; order Rodentia; family Spalacidae; genus Nannospalax; species Nannospalax galili. The sequence goes on along the minus strand of NW_008344211.1, from coordinate 1,368,600 downwards.
AACCCAGCCTGGTCTACTTAGCGAATTCTAGGTCAGCTGGGGCTACAGGGAGACCCTGTCTCAAAAAGACCAAAAAAAAAGGAGATCTGGGGTTGAAAGTGGTTAGTTTAAAGAGCTTGTTGAACTTGTGTAACTCACATGGACAGCAGCAGGCATGCTCACTTTGGGAGTAGCAGGGTCCTTGAAGGAACTCGGGCGTAGACCCCTTTGGCACACAGCCTTCCATGGACAGCAGAGTAGAACGCTGAGGACACCTGCAGCACTTTGTCGTAGGATTCGCTTAGGCCGAGATGGGGTCTTCAAGATGATTTACCTTTAATTATATGCATATGTGTATGTGCATGTGAGTCCACTTCCCCACAGAGCTCAGAAGATAGTGTCAGATCCCCTGGAGCTGGAGTTACAGGTGGTTGTGAGCTGCCCAGCCTGAGTGCTGGGAACTGAACCCGGGTCCTCCACAAGAACAGTCAGTGCTCTTAACCACTGAGCCATCTCTCCAGCCCCATTGTTTAGTAATATTTTAAGGTTCAGCAGATTTCATAAATCGTGTGCTAAGTATGTAATTTCAGAGACTGTCAGGTGGACTCAGGCTAAACACGTGTGTACAGTTGCCCTGTGCTGGCTAGAACCTGTCCTCTTGAGCTGTAAGTGGCTGGGAGCAAGTGCGGCAGGAAACGCTTCCTGTGTCCTTTGCTTTGTTTTCTTCTGATGCTTCTTGGTGTCGTCTCTTGCTGTGGATTCCACAGGGCCACCTCCACATCGCCCAGGTGCCTCAAGGGGAGCAGGTGCAGATCACGCAGGACAGTGAGGTGAGTCAGTTGTCACCCTGTGAGGTCGTGTACTCAGTATGAGGAGCCAGTGGTGTTCCAGCAGGGCCCAGGAGGCTCTCCAGGAGAAGGTCTGCCTGGCCTAGTGGGGCAGCTGGCACGTTTCCCTCATGTCCTTTATAATCAGTGGTTGTGTTTAAAATGAGATCTGAGAAGAGACGGTCTAGACTCAGAAGAGTTTGTACCCCAGGGGTATGTGGCTTCTGCCTGTTGAGACCTGAGCAGGCGGTGCTCTGACGGTGCACTTGAGTCCTGTCGTGAGGGAGCAGCTGTGGAGGACACAGGCAGTGAGCACCTAGGACCATACTGGGCTGCTGCAGACACAACCTTGTCAATCTCAAATTGTCCTAAATAAAAAGGAGACAAGAAAGATGTTCTCATTTGAGGTTCAGAGTCAAGGGACTAGCTATAAGATTTTTTAACACCAGAAGAAAACCCCTAGAAATCCAGCTTACAGTAGTGTGTGTGTTTCTTGCTATTAGGGGTTGGAAGAATGAGTGGTTTCCTGACTATCCCACATGGAACAGGGACGTTCTTACTCTTGTCTCCTTTTCACTGTGCAGGGCAATCTGCAGATCCATCACGTTGGCCAGGATGGACAGGTAAGTACTCACCCGTGCCCCTTGCCCACCATCTCGCTGTGACACCCCCCCCCCTGCATGATCACCTGTGTTCCCAGCATGAGGCCCTGTGGTGCAGGAGGGAGGTGGCTCCTGTAGGGGGAGCTCGGGCTTCTGAGGACTGGTCTTCCTCACAGGGCCACACGGGTCTGCAGGAGCGCGTGCACGTGGGGCTCTGGCCTGCATTTGTACTTTATGGGCTCTCACGGTTCTTGTCACAGAAGCTACACCCCACCTTACCCCTGTTTACTTCTTTCTGCACATTTCCATGAAAGTTTGATGGCGTTTGCACAGGTAGCTGCGTGTGGGACAAGGTAGGTTTGGTTCCTGCTTTTCTGAAATGCGGAGGGCAGCCCCTCCTTGGACATTCCTGGAATGATGTTTGTACAGTGAAGTGCCCCAGCTGTGGGTCCCCAGGAGGGATGTGCCATCTAGTCAGGGGGAGCTGCTGGTGGCCATGGGACTTTGCAGTCCGTTGGCATTTTCCAGTTTCTGTGGAAGGCTGGTTTCACCCTGGGGTCGCTCTGCAGAGTCCGGACAGATGCCATGTTTTGTAGAGCTTAGCTTAGGAAGTTGGTGATGAGAGAGAGACACACAGAGCTCGCTCACAGTCCGGGAACTGCTCCTTGTTTTCGAAATGCTCTGCTCTGGAGACCGTGTGCCTCTTCCTTGTGCCTCCCGCTTTGAGAGAGCAGCTCAGAGAAACCCAGAGCTTGTGGTGTCTGATGGTCAGCGGGGGCCTGGCCTTCGTATTGGTGGTTCCTCTCTGCTTTTGGTGACTTGGAGGTTTGTGTTTGTGGTAGAGTTTTACCACAGCAGGTGTGCCTGGGTCTTCGCGGGTGAGGAAAGCTTTTGGAGTTTCCTTGTCTCTCTGTCTCGAATAAAGTTCCACCTGGAATTAAAAACCACAGTGGGGCTTTTCAGTCAGTGCTGCAGGCAGAAGTACCTGCCTGCCCTCAGTCTCATGACTTTGCATGAGGGCAGAGAGTCCAGCATCTGTTCTGAGGCAGCCCAAGCCACAGCCACAGGCTCCCAGGCAAGAACAGTCAGGCTGCGACAGCTGGTGCCCGAGTCTTCACGGCAGACACCTGGTCTGCTCCTTCTTGCCACCACCTCAGAAGCCTGTCACTGGGCTGTGACCCCTCTCACTTTCTGCTCTAAGCAGCCTGTCTGCAAACGACCAACTTTAAAAAGTGTTGCTGCTCACCTCACACTAAGCAGACATGTGCTTCCTTCCCACCCTGCTCTCGGTATCACGGCCAAGGGCACTGCTGCACCTGCAGGATGTGAGCGCTTGGCAGTCTCTTTCTGAGCAGTGCTGCTTTCTGGAGTGCTCATGAGGCTGCTGCCCTCTGGCAGGTCCGCAAGCGAGTCCCTTTTTGTTTTCCACCCGTGGAAATTGTTTTCGTTTTATCATCTGGCCAGCTCTCAAGTCTGTTCAGTGACCTCATTCAGAACAGCTTCAAACTGACCAGAGAATTATGAAACCGAATGATGGTTCAAAGGCTCAAAGACCCCACTTACCTCTACATCCCTGATAGTGTCACAGAGCCCAGACCTGTGCTGGGGAGAGTCACCCTTCTAACTGCTCCTCCCAGGCCCACAAGAACACTGTGCCTGTGGCTCTTGGATTACTTATTTATTTTTATTTTATGTGTATGAGTGTTTTGTCTATAGATATGTAAATGCTCCTGTGTCATGCAATGCCAGTGGAGGTCAGAAGAGGGTGTCAGGTCCCCTGGAATGGAGTTATGGTGATTGTTAGCTGCCATGTGGGTGCTGGGAACCGAACCTGGGCCCATCCTCTGTTGAATACACATTGAGCCTGGCCTTCTGAACATTGCAGCTCTGCCTGGCCTGCCTCACACAGCTTGGGGCTCACATTGGCCTATGGTTGGGCAAGGTCATCTCAAAAAACATCTTTTGTAATACGTTAGTACCTCTCCTGCTTACTAAGTGATGGACAGTCTTTAACGGGGAAAGCAATGATGGTGTGGGCATACTTTCACACACCCAAAAGCTAAGAAGCCACGAGCCAGGGGCTGTCTGTATATATGATTTTTTTCTCTAAAGACACAGGGAACTGAATCTAGGGCCTTGCCCTTGTTAGGCAAGTGCTCTCCCACTGAGCCCTATCCCTAGTCCCTCCCCTCTCCTCCCATTTTGAGACAAGGTCTCACTAAATTGCCCAGGCTGGCCCTGAACTTATTCCAGAGCCCAGGCCTTGCTCTTACTCTGTGGCCCAGGTAAGCCTTGAGACTGGGATCATCCTGCCTCAGCTTCCTGAGTAGCAAGATTATAGGCCTGCACACCAGGCCTAGTTGTCCATGAATCTGAAGATGGAAACTTTAGGATCATGGCGGCATGACTAGTGGCCCTGCTTTTTAACAGCACTGTGTCACTGAGTGAACTGTGGTGGCAGCAGACCAGTGAGTGTCCTCAGAAGGCCAGAGGTGGCACCCGTGGCTGCCTGACTGGCCTGCACCTGAATGTGTGAGGTGACCACCATCCAGCCACCATGAGAGGAAGCAGACTGGCCCCTGACCGCCACCAGGCCGCCGTGAGAGGAAGCAGACTGGCCCCTGACCGCCACCAGGCCGCCGTGAGAGGAAGCAGACTGGCCCCTGACCGCCACCAGGCCGCCGTGAGAGGAAGCAGACTGGCCCCTGACCGCCACCAGGCCACCGTGAGAGGAAGCAGACTGGCTCCCAAGCATCAGTTTGGGTGATGCTGTTGCCTTTTGAGCTTGCTCCAGAAGCTTCAGATCTGTGTTCCCAGCAGACCCCTCCGCTCCCAGCTGGGGAGTGTGCTGTGGAAAAAGACTAATGAGCAGCAGGTGTTCAAAGAGCCAGGGCAGGAGGAGAACGCTTAGCCTAGAGACTGTTCCCTTCGCAACAAAAGCTGAAAAAGAAGGGATTCAATACAGACGTTCTCCCTGTGGTCTTACGTTGCAGCGAGGCTTTTGTGGTTCTTGGTGTGACTTGCCATCACTCTCCTCCCTCTCTGACCAGCCTGTCACAGGCAAGGGTGGCTGCGGCAGGGCCTTCAAGGCCTCTTCTGTTCTCTTTGTTTCTATTGGTCCAGTGAACTTGAGCAGTGTCCAGGGTTCTGTTTCCTGTCGGGCAGACTGTAGCTCGGAGTAACAGACAAGGTAGCATCTATGCCGTGTGCACAGAGCAGCACGCCCAGGGCTCCCTTTTACCACTGCCCTCGGGTGGCCTGTGTGCTGTTGGACTGGAGTCCCAGGTCTCTGACTGGTTCTCCTCACACAAGCCTATTCTGGCATCCTCTTCTGTCCCAGGTCCTGGTCCTTTCCGTTCAGGTTTATGCTGAATGATGGAGCTGTGAGGTCCTCTGGCAATTCAGAAATGACCAACCATTGGCATTAGACTTTGGCCTGACACCCCCACCCCCCACCCAGACTAGACCCCTGCCCTCCAACCAGAACACACCCATCAGGAATGTTCTCTCTATGTGTTTTGGTACCTCTCCCAGCTCCAAGACCCCTGGTCATCTAGCACCTGTTCCCCTTGCCTGCCTACTCGTCCTGTTTGCCTGCCAGCCTTGAGCACTGGTGTAGAGTGTACATTGACTTCCTCACTGGGAGACGGTAGCTTGAACGCCATCTCTGGACTGGGCGACTTCTGAGGTAGAGCCACTGTGAAGCAGGAGCCCTCCCTTGTGCTGTGGCTTGTTTCTAATACCCAGTGTTACCATGGCGACAAGGACACCTGTACAGAGCAGCAGGGCTCCGCTCATCTCCCAGGGCCACTCGAGCACGGAGTGTGACTTCTTGGGTATTTTGTTGTTTGCAGAAAGAGCCCTCCGCCCCGAGAGGGCTCCGTGTACCCAGAACATTCCACTGTGTTTTGAGCTCTTGGCCTTAGGTTGAAGTAACCTCTTGTTGACCTCAGAAGACTTGTCAAGAGCAAACTCGCCATTAAGACCAGCTACCACCGTCACCCTTAAAGGAAGCTTCTGACTTCATTGTGGTTGTGTTTGAAGACAGCCCCAGTGATTTAGCAGAGACACAGCTTGTTTCTACCACAGGGCCTGAGTCTCTGGGGTGTGAGGGAACAGCTCTGGCCCTGCTCTGGGCTCTCTCAAGAACGACCAGTCTCTCCTGCCTCTCGCTCTGCTCTCAGCTCCGTGCCCAGAGGCCAGGCTGAGTGCTGCACTCCTCGCTAGCAGAAGCCCCAGGCCACAGAGCTCCAGGAACGCTCAGGGCTTCAGGAGGCCTGGGCCTGGGAACATGGCTCAGGTGGAGAGCATGGTGAGCCTGCTGGCGCTTGGCCTCCCCTGTACAGGCCTGGGCGTGTCTGCAGGGCCTTTCCTTTACCAAGGGACACATGCGGCTGCCCCCTCCATGCCACATTAGGCTGTCTGAAGGATCTGTTCTTCCCAGTTCAGAACTAGAGTTAGGCTTTCTAAGTCATCATCACCGACTGGTCTCTTGGATTGTGGTGACTCCTGTGTGTTGAGTTGCTGCAGATTCCTGCTGACATCCAGGAGTCTTTGTATGGATCCAGCACCCCCCTCTGCCATCCCTGTGTGAGGGGACCCATAGATTACGAAGAGGGCACCAGGGGAGGAGCTTGGGGGTGACCGCTGGTGCTTTGAAGGGCAGTGAGCTGGCCCAGAGAGCTTCAGGAGAGGTTGTGAGCCCCTGGAGGCCTCAGATGTTACGGGAAGTTCTCTTTAGTAGGAGGTTCAGCCGAGGGCCGTGGCCCTCAAACCACTTGTTACTGCTGGAATCTTAGAACAGAAGGAAGACTCTGCAGTTCAGAGGTACACAGGAGGCCAGGCCACCTGTGGAGGCGTGCAGAGAAAGACAGGTTCTGCCTGTGCTCCTTCCGGAGGCCTTTCTGCTGGTTGCACTTGGGCCTTGGTAATCCTGTTTGTGGCCACGTCATCCCAGACTGCCTCTGTCATTATACAACCTTCTAGAATTGTGCTTGTTCTAAGACACTTGTCCTTGGGTTGGGGCCTGTCTCTTCTGGAGGGGCCTGCTGTCAAGTGTGGTCATCCTCAGATGTTAGAGGTTTGTCTAACGATAGAGAAAGGCCTGCAGACTCCTAATCTGCATCCCATCACGGGCAACGTGTCATTCAGTTTCCGCTACCTCAAACCCTTTTCTTCAGTGGAGTAGCAAACCCCAGCTGGGCCCACAGGGGAGCCCTGCTTTGGGGCCAGCTCCCTGCCGGGGCAAGCTCTGTGCTGGAGGTTTGAGTTGGCTTTAGAGCTTCTCCCCAGCAGCCTGCTGTGCTCTGCTGCTCCTCATGTACCTGCAGGGCCTGCCAGCTGACCTGTGCTGTGTCATAGGCCCCCTCCTGGCTCTGTGTGCAGGGTCACACTCCTCGGGGTGGTAGAGACGAGGTAGTGGGAGGGATCACCTACAACCAAGGACTCTGGACCACCCAGAAGGAAGGTGCCTTGTGAGCACCACCATAGCCCCTGGCCCCACGGAGGTTAGGAGGGGGCCTCTGACTGACCACACTGACCAATTCTGTAGTGTGGCAGCCTTGTTTGGTGTGGACATATTCGCCAAACCACTCTGGAGATGATCAGCACACTGACCCACAGAATGAAGATGGCTGCCTGTGTGCTCCTCATGGGGCCGAGGATGTTGTACCTGCTTCGGGAACCACATTTTCCCATCCTGGGTCGGAGCATCACCTGGTGGCAGGTGCTCTTACGTGATGCTTTGTGTCTGTGAAATGGAACTCAGCAGGAAATCATACCCTGTGTTTTGAAGCTCTTTTGCCCCATGATGGTTAACACAGTATGTTTTGTTCTGTAGAGTGTTTTCCAACTTACCAGAAACCCTCAGAGCCCCTCAAGCTGTGTCCTTGGCTGGTGGGAAGCAGCTGTGCATGGCCTCTGCTTAGCTCAGCTCGGCCTCTTCTGTGTGAAGTGTGCTCTGCCCCAATATCCACCAGGCACAGCCTACAGTTCCCCCTTCCACGGTGTGCATCCCATTCCTCAAGGTTGTGAAATCTCTGTGTTCCCTGCTCAGCGTATGGTGTGCTCACTTCAGTACAGTTGACACCAGTTTTACTGTTCCTGTTCCTTGTCCACTCCCTGCCCACCTGGAGGCCAGAGGCCTCAAGTGCAGAGAATATAGGAATGCTCTGGGTCTGACACTGGGTTGTTAAATCCCCACCCTGTTCACTCAGCAGGACATAAAGCTTGTTCCCAGGAACACTGCCAGTGCGGGATGATAGGGATTACCTACACATTTACATTTCTAGACTTCCGACTTTGTGGTGTTTGCTGCTCTCCAGATTGGGTTTGAGGTTTGCTTACATGCTGGAAAACGATAGGGCAAGCCAGCAAAACTGTCTGCTTCTCTTGACCTACGGCATGGGTGTCTGTGTCTCTCTAAGCTGCAGCTCGGGCTTGCTGCTGCTGAAGAGTGTGTCTCTGAGGTGCCGCTCACCACAAGTTCTGTGTTTGCCCAGCCTGCGTGCTGCTCAGCTGTTTCCCGTTGTCCACCACTGAACAGTTAGTTGATTCATGAAGCACTAAACATGGAATTCAGGGACTGGGGAGATGGCTTCGTGGGTGAGAGCACTTTCTCTGGAGATGTGAGAACCTGAACTCAAATCCCCAGCACTCATGTCGAAGCTGGGCATGGCCGTGCATGCCAGTAATCCCAGTGTTGGGGTCAGAGACGGGCAGATCCAGGCAGCTTGCAGCCAGCCAGCCTGGGTAAAGCGGTGGGCTCCGTATTGGGTGGAAGCCCCTTACTCAGTGGACTAAGACAGAGAACAGATTTTGGCCTACACAGGTGTGTGTACCTCCACACATGTACAAACACACTTATTCAAGAAAATGGAATTTGAAGATACGTGTTTCCTGGTTTCTCTCAGAGAGTTTAAAGGATTAGTAGCTGGGGAGACTGTTGATTGGTAAAGCATTTGACACACAAGCATGAGGACCTGCTTTCTGACCCTGCCCGCCCAGCACTCACGTGAAAAGAGCCAGGCTTAGGTCAAGTGTGGTGGCACAGGCACTTGGGAGGCAGAGGCAGGGGAACCAAATTGCAGGCCAGTCTGGTCTACGTAGTGAGTTCCAGGCCAGCTAGGGCTATGTGGTGAGACCCTGCCTCAGAAAAACACAAAACCGAAAGCCAGGCACGGTGGTGCACATCTGGAGCTGGCCGCCTGGTGGCGAGGGTCTGGCTGGTGGCCTGGGTGCCAGCGCTCTCCTAGCTGCAGTCAGGCGTTTCCACAGTCCAGGGCCTGTTGGAGAACCTGTAGTTTGGGGTTCTGCTGCAGGGGTGAAGCAAGCAGAGAAGTGAAGGAATTGGAGTTCACCATTAGAAGACACTCGTCCATGTCCTTGCTGTGGTGACCTGCATGGCTGTGTTCCTTCTATAGCCAAGGATCCACGTATGCAGGACTGCAGCCCACAGGGACAGGGGGCCACCTTCTTGGGCTGCATAGAGCACCCTCGTGGCCCCAGAGGAGCTCATCTTTGCTGCCCTTCAGCCAAGTCTTGGCCTCAGGGTCTTTCCCTCACCACCAGTTTAGCATCAAGGCCAAACCGCAGGCTGCTTTCTGTTCGGGAGGCTGCCTGTGCCTCTAGATGCTGCCTCCTGCAGTGGAGCTAACAGCCGAAAGCTTGGATTCGATTGCCACAGAGCATGGCAGCCCATTGTTTTACTCTCTGTGGTACACATGTGTGACCCTTGCACAGTGCTGCTTGCCTTCTGGGTGCTGTGATGGGAGCTTTTAAACACATCAGAGCACGTATGTCACAAACTTACAGCTCTCCATGCAAGCGTGCACTGGGTACTCGATATGCCAGGTGCTGTGACTTGGCCTTCCTCTCGCCTGCTTGGCGAACTCTGAGCCTCTCTTTCTTATGTATGCCCTCAGATGGGGTGCAGCATCCGGCCGCAGCGCACATCTGTCACAGGGAACGCTCGTGCTGCTGGGACTATCCTCAGCCTTGCGTGTGGGAGTGTGTGGGCACATGTCCTCTTCCTGCCCCGTCTGCTGCTCTGGGCTGCAGCTTCACAGAGAAGCACTGGGACAAGCCATGCCTGAGGGGCCTGCCGCCCCGGCCCTTCCTGCATCTCTCCTCCTCACAGTCACCGCCCCTCACCTGAGAACATTTCCATTGAACTGCTGTGGACTGTTGTGGTGGTCTTATGTAGCCCAGGCGAGCCTCCGACTCAATAAGTAGCCGAGACTGGTCTTGATCCTCCTGCTTCCATGCCCCCAGGTGCTGGGACTACAGGTGTGTGCCATTATGCCCAGCTAGAAGGTGCTTGTTTTGGGGCCCACCTGGCAAGCACCTGGGAGCCTTCTCTCCAGGTGCTGGGGTAAGGCTCAGGGATGGCCCGCACAGCAGAACAGCAGTGTCTACCCTGCTGCTGGTCACCCAGGATGGTACTCACCAACTGTGGAGGTGTGGCCAGAACCAGACAGTTCAGGTCTTCAGGCCTTCCCAGGCTAGTGACCACCTGTAAGCCTGGAGACAGGACCCGTAACCTGTGTCTTGGTCCTGGAGTTTCTTCACAGCAGCCAGCTGAGGTGGGGGCTCCCCAGTTCTCCCCACAGTTGAACAGATGTAGTCAGAGCCCCCTAGAGTCTAGGCTCTACAGCGTCCTCATTGGGAGGCAAGCTCCCCAGTTCTCCCCACAGTTGAACAGATGTAGTCAGAGCCCCCTAGAGTGCCTCATTGGGAGGCACAATAGGGAGTCAGGCCCAGCATCTCCAGTATTTAGAAGTCATGACTTTCGGAGTAGATTCCCAGCTGAGGACAGTGTCCTTTTATCACGTTCACCATCACGTGGCGCATCTTCATCTTAATATTTAAAATTCAGGCTTTCTGACGGTAACAGCTCTTCAGCTTTAACCGTGTAGAAAGTGGTTTGATTGCAGTGATGGTGGGTAGTGTTGTTGAGGTACTGAGCAGGGAGGGTGCTGGTGGCCAGCACTGTTGGGGTACGGAGCAGGGAGGGTGCTGGTGGACAGCACTGCTGGGGTGCTGAGCAGGGTGGGTGCATCTTTGCCAGAACCAGAGCACAGGCAGAGCCTTCTGGAAAGCAACTTCCCTGGTTACAGACATTTTCTTAAAAATAGCTGCAATTAAACTCGTTTATGGAGCGTGATTGCAAACCCACAGGTGCGTTCTGACACCTGACTTTAAACTTGGTGTTCCTCAAGGTGGCCTGGCTTCTAAAATTCCCAGGAAATAGCACGCCGGCCAGCCAGCCGCCCGGCCAGCCACAGTGTGTCAATGCCTCCCTTCTTTCCACCTCCTCCCCGCAAGGTGGGATCTGTGGCTTGACAAGTTGCTGCCAAGCCTATAGCCCCCATTCTGATCTCTTCCAGTCGTGGGGCCTGTGCCAGAATCCCATTCCTGTCAGCGCTGACTCAGTGGCCCAGGCTAATCCCTCCCAGCTTTGGCCTCTGGGAGGAGACACACTTGATCTGCCTGCTGGAAATGAGATGATCCAGGTTTGTAAGTGTTTCTTGTCGGGAGATGTGGGTGGCCTGGCCAGTGTTTCCCAGGGACTGTGAGAGGAAGTGCCAGGTCAGAGCTCCGGACAGCTGCAAGGCCTGTCCATGTCAGAGCCTGTGGCAAGTTAGACTGCAGCACGTCGTGAGCTCGGCCTCACAGCTGCTGCCTTGTGCCTGCTGCTGTCCGTGCCAGGGGCCTCCAGAGGCCTGAGGATGAAAGCTTGGCTTGGGCAGCCTGAGATGTCACAGAAGGGGTTAGCAGAGTCTGCAAGGTGTCTGAGCAGGTATGTGCATACATGTAGATGCATGTGTATGCACATGTGTGTGTAGGCATCCTTGAAAGGACTGGCGGCATGGGAGAATGTGCAGTTTGGTGATGGCTGGTAAAACAAGCCCCAGCAGTGAGCTCAGCCCTCCCCTCACAGCCTTGTCCCCACATTGTCCTGTTGTTCTGACACAGGGCCCTTGGGGCCCTCAGGTTTGCAGCAGTTCTGGGTGTTGGTGTCCTGGCCTCTCACTCTGACTCTTGCTGCTTTACCGCCTCTGCTGTTGGCAGTGCACATGCGGAGCCACCGTTTGCCTGTCTAGCCTACCATAACCCAAGGCAGACTAGGGAAGATCAAGCAGGCAGGAGTGGGCCATAGACCATTGCCCTGTCTGTCTGACCTTCCGTTGGGTGCTGGGTGGGAACAGCCCCTGCCTCTGCAGAGTGTGGCTTTGGTGAGGTGGGAGAGTGAACTAGGAGAGTGTAGGACCCACTGAAAACCACAGAGCTGCAGAGTGGGGAGAGGTACAGGGAAAGAGAGGTGCCCAGCCATCCTGGCTGCCTGCCTGAGGAGAGTTGTAAGCAGCTCACACAGTGGGAGGGTCTGGAAGAACCAAGGCCCTACTCTCCAAAGCAAGAGCTCCATCTACTTTCCCCCCAAATTCTTGGTTTTATTGTAAGTTTAACTGCTTGGTCAAATGAAGCAAAACCACACTGCCTGGAGAGGTGCAGTTCTGAGGCAGAGCTGGTGAAACGCTGCCTGTAGGTCAGAGTGGAGTGGGGACCAAGGGCCCCTGTGGGTGGGTTCCTGAGAAGCGCAGCTAGAAACCAGGGCGTTCCATTGTGCTCACGTTTCCTAGACGGGGGCCAAGCTTTGTCCAAAACATGACATGGATTCAGCCAGCTATTGGGCAGCTTGGCCCTCTGTGCCCTGCCTTGCCCTCCTTTGAAGAGGGTGGGAGCAGCCGGCAGCATTGTGAACAGCTGTGCCGGGGTGGTGGTGGGGTGGTGCCAAGATATTTTTGGGTAGAGATACCAGGCAAGTGTTTCTGTTGAGTTTACCTGGGAGCCAGTTACAGAGACTCCTTTTCATTAACCTGGACTTGAGCACCTGGAGCGGGGTGAAGGCCTTTCCTGATTGTGCACGGCCCCTTGCTATCTGCCACTGTGGCCCATGGAATGGCCAACCAGGATGTGAGGCTCCTGTGAGGCCCAGACTGTCCTCTCCCTGCATGCTGGCCTGGAGGAGAGCAGCAACAATTGGCAGGTCCAGAGAGGTGGACCTTATCTAAGGGCTGGGCATGTGTGGAGACAGGCTGGATGTGAGGCTGGCATTGTTGGCACTGTCTCTCAGCTCCCCTGAGCTGAGTCTGCCAGAGCCTCCCTTCATGAGTAGAATCAAGCTGGAAGTGATATACCAACCCGGCAGCTGTTGTACACTGGCACGGGAGTGGGCCACTTCCCAAAGGAATGCTCAGCATCAGTCCCTCAGGAAGGCCCTGCTGCCCCATGCCACCCTGGCATCCGAGTCCAGCGTGCATTCCTGAGGGGATAGCTATATTCAGACTATTGACAGTCATATTCCAACGGTCTTCTCACTTTTTCCCAACCATTCAAAACATTTAAAGGGCTTTTCAGTCGTTAAGAACCATCTCCACTGCACAGGCAGCGGGTTCGGTCTGGGAGCCCACACTTGCTCTGGTTTCCTAGCTCTTCATTAGCATAAAGTGGACCCGCAGAAGGGACATCCAGGGGTAAAGATGGGGGCTGCCCCAGCCTGTCCCCCTCCTCCAGGTCCATTCTGAGGCAGGGTCCTAGGTCAAGCAGGAGGCCAAGGGCTCTGTCATAGGAGGTGTGCTCCTGGGTGTCTTGTCGTCTTTGGGCACGCCCTCCTCTTGGAGCGTGCTCTGTCCTCCAGCTTCCCTGCTCTGGTAGCACTTCTCTCCTTTTTCCCACTTCCGTGTGTGTGTGTGTGTGTGTGTGTGTGTGTGTGCGCGTGCAATTGCGTGTGCATGAGGGCAAGCACCCAGGTGTACATGTGCAGTGGCCAGAAGTGGATGTCGGGCGTGGGTGTCTTCTGTCGCTCTTCACCTTATGATTTTGAGATGGGGTCTCTTACTAAACCTGGAGCACATCATTTGGCTAGGCTGGCAGGCCAGAAAATCCCAGCATCTGCCTGCCTCTGCCGCAGACAGTGCTGGGGTTGGTTACAGATGACGGCTATGTCTGGCTTTTGTAGGTGCTGAGGATTCACTCTCAGGTCCTCAGGCTTACACACAAGCAGGGTACCCACTGAGCTACCTCCCCAGCCCCCCTCGTTGCTTCTCTCTTCACATCTAGAGCTTTACTGACCTGGCGTGGGCTCTGCCACACGAGCTCTGCAGGGTTCGTTAAGCTCAGCTGGAGGACCCAGGCTCGCCAGCTGTGCTGTCTCTGCACTATGGCCGTGCAGCTGTCCTTGGTCAGCTCTCTGTGAGTTCTAGTTTATTTCTTTTATGCAGTCTTTAAAAGATGTGGATGTTTGGGGGAGAGCACCTGTGAATGTAGTGGACTCCACGGCAGTCGGAAACTCTCATACTCACCTAACCAGCTGTCTCTCTGCAGTGGGCAGTGAGGCTGTGTGACTGCAGTGTCCGTACTGTGGCCTGGGGTCTCTTGCTGCTGATGGTCCAGAAGAGGACAGGGGTCTGTCAGTCCAAGCTGCACTGACCAGCTTGACTTTGTCCCCCACTCCAGGTGCTGCAGGGAGCTCAGCTTATAGCCGTGGCCTCTTCAGACCCTGCTGCTACAGGAGTGGATGGGTCGCCGCTCCAGGGCAGTGACATCCAGGTTCAATACGTCCAGCTGGCACCTGTGAGTGACCACACGGCTGCAGCACAGGTGAGTTCTTGTCCCACACGGGCTCAGTGCCAGCTTGTGTTGGGTTTACACGTAGAGGCAGGAGAGGCATGCAGGTCAGGTTTAGGCACAGGGCTTCTGTTTACCCTTAACTCCTAAAACCGTGGTGTGAGGTCAGGTCCGGTGCAGTTTGAGATTGAGATTCCGATCTGTGGAAATGTTTATCTAAATCTGAAGCCAGATCAGAGCTCTACCCACCTACCCCCAACCGCTCCTGGAAGTCAAGAACCAAGGCCTCTTTTTCCTCTGAACTCATTGCCCACCCTGATGAAGGTCATGGCCCTGTGTGGGGCAGGCAGGCCTCTTGCAGGCCAGAGGCAGTGGGTTTCCTGTGACCTCAGCCAGCCTCAGTCGATTTTTCCTAGGAGGTGACAGTGACAGGGAGGCGGAAGGCTTAGGACAGCCTGGGCCTGCTCTGTGTGACCGAGTCTCCTGCCTTCCTTACCACACCTTCAGCACTGACAGCCCCTCTGGGGCTCCCTGTGTCCGCCCTTTCTTTTGTGTGTTGGACCTGCCATGGTGCATGCTGCTGCCCTCACAGAAGTTTCTAGTCATATGTGCCTGAGGACCAGGCTCAAGGAATGCCAGGGCAGGGGTCCCAGGGTTCCCTTCCGTGTTCCCAGGGAAGGAACTCTCGTAGCCAGGTCTCCCTGGCCACAGGCCTCAGTCATGACCCGTAAGGTTCCTGTTGTTCCTGTCAGCCTGCCGTGCACCTGCCCACTTGAACTCACTTTCCTGGAAACTTGTGATGAAGCTGTTTCTTCCTGCTGGGCTGAATACTGCAACCCATGTCTTTCCACCAGAATTGAATGTCCCCTCCTTAAAGGAGACTAGCACGTTGAGTGTCTTGTCTTTACAAAGCAGCGCCTTGGGGCTGGAGAGATGGCTCAGTAGTTAGGAACACTTGTTGCTCTCTCAGAGGATTGGGGCTTGGTTCCCAGCACCCACTTGGCGATACACAGCCATCTGTAACTCCAGTTCCAGAGGATCCTATGCCCTCTTCTGACCTCCATAGGCACTAGACACACTGGTGGTGTACATACATACATGCAGGCAAAACACTCAACGCATTTAAAGTAAATAAACATTTTTAAAAGAGCCTTAGATGTACAATAAGAGCTGTCAGTGATAGCCCTGCAGGGATGTGGCGTGGCAGCTGCCTCTGTGGTACAGGCCCTGGCCAACTCCTCAGTACCACTTCTGGGTCCACACTGAAGCATCTTATTCAATTGTTGCTCATGCTGGATGATCAAGGATTGGTGACTCATTCTAAGGTTAAAGCAGTGACTGCATTTTTCCTAATATACACCTGTGTACATCATTGACATGATCCATCTCTGTGTGTGTGTGTGTGTGTGTGTGTGTGTGTGTGTGTGTTGAGAGGGGTCTCTCTGAGCCCCATCTGGCCTGAAACTCGCTATATAACCAAGCTGGCTTCGGCTGGCCTTGATCTCAGAGAGATCCACCTGCCTCTACTCCTGAGCACTGGGATTAAAGGTATGTGCCTCCACACCCGGCAGAAACCATGTCTTTAAGCTGCCGTAGAAACTGGGACAGCTTCTGTAGGAGGGCAGTGTGATTCCCGAGAGTTAGGTCGATATGTCAGGTTAAGAACAAGACATTGGCTGATTCTAGTTATTTCCCAGGGCACCTTGAAGTAAATTGGCAGCAATGTGGCCCAGGTGGCCTGGGTTCTCTTGGGCAGGTGAGGCTGGGTCAGCACCTAGGTCGGCTCCTTCCTGTCAGATCAGGGGTAACCTGGTAGACCTAGAGCTCCTTGAGTTTTCTACCTTGTATATAAAAGTGACCACTGCTTTACAACACATGAGTGGTCTGTGGTCACGCGTGCTGGTGTGTTTTTCTAGAACAACCCTCCTTTCCCTTCTTGCAGACGGCTGAGGCGCTGCAGCCCACCCTGCAGCCCGAAATGCAGCTTGAACATGGAGCCATCCAGATCCAGTGAGAGTTCGAGGCACAGGAGAGCCTCACCTGCCGCCACCACTCACCTACTCCAGGCCCTGCTCTCCTGCTCCAGCAGGGCATCTACAGGTTCTGCTGCAGGGCATCTGCGAGCTCTTCCTCCCGGGGAAGGTCCTAGCCACCCCTGCCGGAAGGTGCCTGGGCTGTGAGCCCCGCTGCTGGTCTCTGGAGGAGAAGCATAGTAGGAGTGCATCGAGTACATTCAGAAAAACACGAACTACGATATTTTGTTTAAACAGCTTTTTTTAATTTGCTATGGTGTTTATAACAAAAATGAAAATTGAGAAAAAAAAAAAAACAACAACAAAAGCCACAGCGTGAGTAGCAACAGCCTTTGCTGTGCGCCCTGTTCAGTGTCCTGATGATGGGTGTTTGGAAGACGGCCGATGGTCCTGGAGCGCCGTGGACCCACTTTTCTAGGGGAAGTGCTCCGCACTGTAATTATGCATTTCTAATGAAATAAAATGTATTTATGGCACAGTGGCTCAGGGCTGTTGCATCTTGAAAGATGGCTTCCCATCTAGCCATGCATTTGCAGGTGCATGCACTGGAGAAGCTCTGCTCCATCCCTGTCTGCTAAGCTTCCTCTTGGTATGTATCCCTCAGAGCAGCTGGCTTCCTCTTCAGCAGGGTGGAGCTGTGCAGTAAGCCCATCCTCTTTTGAGCACACAGGCTCTGTGAGGTGCAGCCCCAGGGCTTCTTGGAGAAGGTCCTATGTAGAGGGCCATGTCTTAGCAGAGAAAACAGTTCCAGATAGATGGCGGTTGGCAGAGCCTGGCCTCCTGCCCACACCATCACAGGTCATGTCAGTGGGGCTTGTGAAATTCCAGGAGAGTTAGTCACTGACAGCAGCCCTGTGCATGGCTCTTCATATGAAGACTGTAGAGTTCCAGCCTAGGCCATTGTGCCTGACTCGTTCCATCCCGTTCAAGATTCCTAGGCTGGTCCATCACGAAGGCACTCTTAGGTGACAGAGGGCAAACAGGCAGTGTGACTGCTCTGGGTGGATCCTAATGGGAGACTGGCCACTGTGAGGATGGCCGTGAGGGGGGGAACTAGGTGAGAAGACATGGAGGCTGGAGGCCTCGGGTCTCTGTGACACATCTGGGCAGGATCCTAGGCAAGACTGGACAACACAGAGGAGATCACATCCCAGAGGGGTGTGGAGTCAGCCCACCTCCAGACAGGCAAGGCAAAAACCAGAGAACAGAGGCCCTCAGGATTAGAGATGGCTGCAGACACCACCCCCTGGAAGCTGGCGTGCTGGGAGGAGAAAACTCTCAGCAAAGTCAGGTCTTTGGAACACTGGTGATGAAGACCAGTGTGACCTACAGTTGCACTGTGGTGAACCTCCAGGGGACTGAAAACCTGTGTCCACAGGAATACCTGTGCACGCACATCCACCACAGCCCCGTTCATGGCAAATGGACACTGCATGGCCACTGTGTGAATGGTGAACAAAGCGTGGCTGTTGATGGGGTGGAAGATTATTTGACCATTGAAGGAATGAAATTCTGATTCACACTGTGATGTGATTGAACTCGAAAACATGAGTGACTGAAAGAAACCCAAGGCAGAAGAACACTTACCGGAAGATTCCGCTCATGTGAAATGTCCCAAGCAGCAAATTCACAGAGACTGAAAGCAAATTATCGGTTAGTGATTGTCAGGGTCTTAGAGCAGCATTGGGGGAACATGAGGGGACTGTGTTGCTTTGTGGGGTGGTGAAAATGCCTTAGAATTAAACCGATTTTTCTACAACCTTCCTAACATAACTAAGTTACTGGACTAGTCTCTTAAAAGGTGAAATGTTTGGTGCTCATGTTATACCTCAAGGTTATTTTTTAATAACTGGATGACATTTGACAAAAACATAAAAATTAAGATCATGCGTAGAAGATGCTCCCTGTTAAAAATTCTAAGGAATTTTCTTCAAGACCAGGAACATGAACCCAGAAGGAGTTTTCAGCCCAAGAGTCTCCTGGGCCAAAATAGGACAGAAACACATCTTAAGTGAGTTATAGAAAACTGACTCTGAGATAAAGAATAAAACTGTGGAGAACATTACTCTCTAACTTGGAACAGGCAGGAAGAGAAGTGAGTTATTTTGAAGCACTTCCTTTGCCTTGGAGGAAGGCTGGTGATACGGTACAGTCTTAAAGCTTCTGTGTCTGAAAACAAGCCGCATGGAGATATCTGTAAGCAGGTGGCCGGCACCCTGACCTGCCCCGTGGAGCCTCACCCAGCAGCCCAAGAGGGTGAGTGCTTTCCAAGTGCTCTCTGGAGCTTTCTGAGCCTTGCTGAAGAAAGACTTGGCCAGTGTTGCAGGGTAAGAGCCGTGCTGTGTGTGCTCTGATGAAATGGAATTAGGGTAAAATTTAATTAAGTAAAAACAAACCCCACAGGTCAAATAAATGGACATATGAAAGTATTTTTTCATTGAACAGCAAATTGACATGCCAAAACATGGAATACATAAAAAATATGCTTAGAGAAAAATCTAAAGATGAGACGAAGAACTACATCTAGACTCAAATAGCAAAGACCAGCATAGTTCTGTGAGAAGATCACACTTACTGGAGGATTCCATTTATGCAGAATGTCCCAGACAGTTGATAAGGCCCTGGCACAGCCAAGTCCGTAAGGATGGGCATGTTACCTCTGTGGGGCTCTCCATAGACCCTCCGGTAGCGAAGGTGAGGCTGTTTTAGAACTGCTGTTATCAGTGGGCTTAAAGATGTGTCCATAGCCGGGCGTGGTGGCGCATGCCTTTAATCCCAGCACCTGGGAGGCAGAGGCAGGCAGATCTTTGTGAGTTCGAGGTCAGCCTGGTCTACATAGTGAGTTCCAGGACAGCTGGGGCTACAAGGAGACCCTGTCTCAAAAAGCCAAAAAAAAAAAAATGTGATGACACATTGCCAGGAAAGTACTTTTCCAGACCTACCACCGGTACCCACACCTCAGGAGCTCCAGCTTTATGAAGCCTTATCTCTAAATTAGTCTTGTCACAAAAGAAAACCTCTGGACTGCATGCTTCAGTGACTAGTGCTTCTGAAGGCCGAACAAGCAGGTGGTGATTGACAGTCACAAGGGCTCCATCTCCATCTTATTTTATGGGGCAGTGCAACCTTGACACCAGACAGGGGCAAGAAAAAGATAGTAGCCCAGTGTTTGTCGTGAGTGTTCAAGCCACCCCAGGCAGCGTAAAGCATGCTTAGTGATGTCAGTTGATGATAATGTCGCCCCCCAGGCTGGGTTCAGTCCTGCATGGCTGCTGTATCTTAAATGCCATTCTAATTAATTTACTGCTTTAACATAACCATATGGTTATCTCAAGCAGAAAAAATACCATGTAAAATCCCATTCATGTTTAAATGGAAAAATTCTGTGACCAGCGATCCCCCTTAACTTGGACTGGGAAGCCCTTTCTGAGGGGTGGCGGGTAAGGGTGCCTAGCATCCTGGGCACACAGTGGTTGTAACTAGTAATGCTGTGGGGCCAGGCAAGGAGATTAGAAAGTCAGAAGTGACTGTTGCCCTCTCCGGAGAACCTGAGTGTGAACACTCGGATGTGTAGAATTGACAGAAAGCTACAGGAGGGCCCACAGCAAACCAGAGTGGACTTGTCAGAGTTGGTAGCCCACAGGCCAGTGCCCCATCAGCTCCCCTCTCAGTGCTAGAAGCAGCACAGTCACTCTAATAGATTGTGCATGAGGGACTGAAATCGCTTCCACGCCCAGAAGTAGATTTCTCAGAAGATGCCTGGGACAGATGTTACTGAAGGAAATCGAGGGCACTGTGGGGGGCGGGGGGCTCAGTATTAGGTTTCTTTCAGAAGCCAAGCAGGGATTTCTGTGGCAGTGGGCATGCTTGCTCTAGAATGTGCCTGAGCGTGTGAAAGGTGAGAATGACAAGGGACTAGAAAAATGGTTCGGTCGTTAAGAGCGAGTATCGCTCTCCCAGAGGACCGAGTTTGCTTCCCAGTACCGATGTCTGAGTGGCTCACTACTGCCCATAGCTCCTACGCCAGGGACGCCACGCCTTCTGCCTCCTGAGCACTTCACTCACACCACAGACGCTCAGACATACATTACTAAAAATAAGCGATAAAAAATCTTTAAGAATGTCAGTCTTGAACCTGTGTGCGATAGAGAGCATG
Organism: Nannospalax galili; assembly: GCF_000622305.1. NCBI lineage: Eukaryota > Metazoa > Chordata > Mammalia > Rodentia > Spalacidae > Nannospalax > Nannospalax galili. The sequence continues at coordinate 1,348,376 of NW_008344211.1, read as the reverse complement.
GACACTGCGACTAAGGCAGACCCGCCGTGGGGTGGGGTTGGCGGAACAAGGGACATTGATTCCACAGCAGGACCGTGTGACAGCTCATGGGTTCACAGAAGTCATTCAGGGAGCCGGGTGTGAAGGAGCACAGTAAAACAAGGTGTGAACTCTGACCGACCGGAGCAAGGCTAGGAGGAGCCGGACACAAGTCTGCAGGACAGGAAAAGGTTGGCCAGTTGGAACAAATTTCAAGACTGTTTAAGGTGGGCACAGTGGTGTGTGCCAGGAGTCTTGACCCCAGGGAGATGGAAGCAGGAAGACCAGGAGTTCAGAGTCGTCCTCAGCCATATGAGACCCTGTCTTTAAAAGCAAACGGCAGTAAACTGTTGAAAGGAGATCTAACGGTGGGGGGAGCTCCATTTCCCTAGTGCTCACAGGACTCAGTGAATCTACAAATCTGTGCATGGTGAGGACAATCCCACAGTTCAAGTGAACCAGTAGGGCAGAGGACCTGCCAATGGAGACAGGATGCAACCACCATTCATTTGATGTTGGGATCCTGCGCATTGGGCAGGGGAGAAGGCAGGGTGCCAGCCAGCAAAGGCATAGAGACTGGCAGAATCCACCTCTGTCTCTGGACCCCCAGTCAGACCAGATTGTAACCATGTATCTGGCACCCAGGAGGACTCAGGTGGATGATGGATTGTGGCAGTGTGTCCTCATCGGGTTTTATCTGAGACCATTGCATCCAGCAGACAGGAGATGATGGATGGGCCATGATAGCGGCCGGGAAGCAAGTGAGCCGAGACCACGGTTTCCCAGGAGGAAGATGGCCACGTAGAGAGTGCAGAGCACTGCTGCTCGGTGGGAGTAGAGCCGCCCGACTCTGCCTGTGAGACCCATCACAAGCCCTAGGTGTAGTGGGACCTCTTTGTCCGTAACCGGCTCTGAAAGAGTCGGAGCCGACGTCTGGTGAAGAGTTCACCTTCCTGGTAAGGTGGGGGCTTTGCTGTCATCCCCAGCTGCTTTCCACGGGCCTCACCCCAGCCAGGGGCTGGGCTCCCAGTGGGCTGGGTTGTGGCAGGACTGGCCCAACAGTTTTCTCTGCAACTCCAGGCTTCAGGTTGCTGCCCATCCACATGCCTGCAGGGATGTAGGTTCTACAGGCACTTTTCCTGAGCTGGGTTAGAACTCCTTCCAATGTCCTGCATTGTGCTTGACAGTGTCATGGATGATCAAGAGGCCCCTGGCTGCCCTCTCGGTGAGTGGTCACCTTTGCATTCCTCAGTCAGGTGGCATCTAGAGTGGGAGCAAATGGCTGAGACTGGGTTACAAATCAAAGCATGGGGTAAAACTAGCCCCACAAGGAGTAGCTAGAGGCCTGCAGAGATGAGTCGGTAGTGTTTGCCACAAGCATGAAGACCTGAGTTCAGTACCCAGCAGCACATAAAAGAGCCAGGCATGGCAGCACGTGCCTGTGGCCTCTGCACTGGGGCGGGGCGGGGGGCAGTAAGAGACCCTGTCTCAAAACAATAACGTGGAACAGGGCAAGGAAGATGCCCAGCGTCGACCTCCACACACACGCACATGTGAACTCACAGACACGCCACAGAAGAGCAGCTGTAGGCAGGTAGAGGGAGCCAAGTACTTAGAGAAGGGACTCAGCGAACACGGCTTGTGAACACGTCTCCTGACTTGCAGGCAGGAGGCTGAGGCTGAGAGGCCAGATTGCTCTGCAACCCCAGGCTGTGACTGGTCTGAGCCGGGTTACCTCGGGTAGTCGCTCATTCTCCATCCAGTGGCTGAAGGTGCCAGCGGGCAGGACACTTGCTTCAGGTTGAGCCTGCCTCTGTCACAGTCACACCTCAGATCTCAGAGATATCTGGTCCCTTGGCCTCAGATCTGTGCCTGCTTTAATCATGTGTGAAGCTCCGCCTGCCAGAAGGAAGTGACCCACCTTGTGAGAACACAGGGATCCACCGAGCTTCCAGGATCTGAGACTCCCCAGGAGGGTAGTACGGTGACAGGCCAGCAGCATTCCTCTTGAAAAGCTACCAGGAGGGGGTGGTGGGGAGGGGATAGAACAGAGACACAAAGATTAGATGGACTCGAAGCTTCCTCATACCACAGAGTGCAATGCACGCAGAAGGCCACAACTGGCTAAGGTGTAGAGAATGAGACCGCACAGTGTGTGTCCTCGCTAGGACTCCTGCACTAAAGCTCATCCACCCACCCAGGGCTCAGGGAGCATTGCAGAAGAGGAGACGGAAAGATTGTAAGAGCCAGGGCTGGTGTGTGAACATAAGGAAACAGGTTTTCAGGCCTCTGGGAACTTGCTCAGAGAACTTGCAACAATGGTGACAGCGTGCACAGACCCTTGTCGACTCAGACAAAGACCCAGACCAGCAAGGGGGAAATGGGCAGCAGGCCCCAACCTAGCCCAGGAACTATTGGCAAATGATTACTGTAGGGTGAGGGAGAGCAGATCTTTTTAAGGGAGGGACTCTAGATAGGCTGACGAGACTCCAGTGATGGACTTGCGTGGAGGGACATCTGGGCACAAATGTTCGACTGGATAGGACTTAACATATATGACAGAATGCATGAAATCTGGTGGGAGGGGTTCGTGGGGGGGCCAGGGGAGAGGATCTAAATTTGATTAAGAGCTCTTATATGAAATGCATAAAACTCAATAAAACTTCTAATTAAAAAATGAGACAGGCATTTAGAGATAGAGACAGAAACATGCAGAGAGAGACATGGAGAGAGAGAGATGCAGAGAGATGAGACAGGCCAGACAGACAGAAATAGACACAAACCGTCATACAGAGGGAGGGGGACATATGGAGCCGTAGACAGAGATACAAGGTGGAGAGGCAGAGACAGAAAACGGAGCGTAGCTTGACTGTCCCTTCAGCCCCCCGGGTGGAGCTGGGGTTGACAGTGTTGGAAATGGCCACGGCCTGCGGGGACCTGGGCCTGGCTGGACCTCTGGGACTCAGGTAAGACCCTGCACCAACAGTTATGCATTTGGAAGACCTGCCCCCTTGGATGCCCTCCTCCCCTGGCTGTGTCTCCCTGTCGCCCTGTGCCCACGCTTAGGTATTTTCTAAGATGCCGACATGACTCTCCGACGCCTGGCCCGCTAGAGAACCATTCTCAGGGTGGGACCGTCTTACACTGTCATTCATTGCAGCTGTAAAAGACTAAAAAAGACTTTCAGCTGTAGCTCTGGGTGTGGGACCCCCTTGGCCAAAACACGTGTCGGGAGCAGGGCAAGGCACGGTCTGCTGGGAGCCTGCTCCCGTGCTGTCGTCGTGACCTTGCTCAGAGCGAGGAAATGGCCTCGATAGAGGCGATTGCCTGGTTGGTGGCCTCGTTCCCTCCTGCTAGAGTCTGGAAGCATGTGGGCATGCTCATGGCTGGAGGAGATGGTGGACCCGACATGGTGGTCTTGCTTGCTGGGACTCCCTCAGCCCGATGTTTCCACGTATGTCTGGTTTGTATCCAGAGTAGAGACAGTCCCTCCCAGGCCCTGCCCTGGCTAACTCGGGCCCCTCCCAGATCTCAGGTGGCCCCAGCTCTGCTACACGGCAGTGGGCAGAGTCAGAATGCCATCCTGGTTCTGGGGGGTCTGGGGTGTGGCGCTTTGGGCAGAAGTCGTGTCGTGTCACTATTCTGTCACGCTTGGCTCAGCTGGAAGCTGCACAGTACGCCTCTGGAACCTTGAACAGGTGTTCATTGAAACCCTTTCTTAACAGCTGGGTGAGCAGACAGAGGTGCAGAGGTCAGGTGATGTGTGCACCCCTGCATGGCCACTGCCCACTGCATACTCTGGGAACCATCCTGTAGACCTGTCCACAGCTGGTGTCCCCAGCAAGCTCCACAGGAAATGCCATCAGGTTCGAGAGGGTTAATTCTCTGGTGGATGCTCTGCTGCTGCCGCTCGGCTCAAGCAGTTTTGCACATTGTCTCCATGTGACCCATTCACTGAGTGGCTCAGGAGGAAAATCACTTAATAATCCTCCGTCTCCTGACTCTCATCCTCCACCACTGCAACACCAGGGAACAGATGCCAGGAAATTCTGAGGCTGCCTCTAGGCCCTGGACCAGGGCTCTGCGCCAAGCCTCCTCACCGTGTGACCGCAGCCCCCTGGCCTCCCGAAGCCTCATTTTGGAAGACTTTGTTCTCACTGGAGCCTGCGGGTCAGATAGGTGCCACCTGGGGGAACCAATGGTGCCTTCCTCCCAGCTCCATGGACATGGCACTTCAGGTCCCTGATAAGGGGTGGCACCCCTTCAGAGGCCATGAGCTGGCACAGGAGAGCCCAGCTTTGTCTGCTCAGCTTGGATACGGCTCTTCTTCATGGCCCTCCCAAGACTACCTCCCGTGTGTCACAAACCCTGACTGCCTGCATGACCCTTGGAGATAGTTCAGAGGGATGCTATGGCCTCCAACAAGAGCTAGCACAGGCTGGGCCAGTAGAGGTGGAGAGGAACTAGATGTCACCTTGGGGAGCTAGGGGACCAGAGCAGCAGGAAGCAGGCTGGGTCTGCAAGGTTCCAGCCACAGCGCCTGGAGACCTTGTCTGTTCTCAAAGCCCTTTTCTGTGGTTGGAACCCCAGCTGCAGTAGCAGACCCTTGTGCCCACTTCTGCCCAGTATTGCTGCCTCCTGGGTATCAAGAGTCACTTGAGGGCTGGGGAGATGGCTCAGTGATTGGGAGCACTGGCTGTTCTTGCAGAAGAGCCAGGTACGGTTCTGTGCACTCACATGATGGCTAACAACTGTTTATAACTCTAGTTATGGGGATCTGACACCCTCTTCTGGCCTCCACAGGCATTGTGTGTGTGGGTACACCTACATACATGCAGGCAAAACATGAAAAATTTTAATTTTTAAAAAGTAACTTGAAACTTGAGGTCTCCCAAGCGGGCCACCTCCTCAGGCCAGCTTCCTCCCGTTCCATCACCCCTGCTTTTCCATTCCTGGTGCAGTTGTGGCTGCCAAATCCAGAATCTTCCGGCAGCAAGCTGGGGACATGTGGTTGGATTGGTAGGTGTGTTGTGGGGTTCACAGTCTCTTCAGCAGGGGGAGCTGCTGCCAACGTATGGAAATCCCAGCCAGTTCTGACTATCCACAGACTGGCACACTTGGTGGGACACTGGAGAGATGCCCATCAGAATCCTCTGAAGATGCCATGCATGGTTTGGATGCTCATGTTGATGTTGTACAGGACTCTCCTTTGAGCCACACTTCACGGGTCTAACTGTGCCTGCTTGCCGAAAATCACAGCAGGACTTGCAGACTGCTGCCGTCCCCTCATAGAAGGAGGGGCTGAAGGGTCATTGCACCCTCACTGAGCACCCAGCTACTCCTCGAAACCAGTTGAGAGCAGTTCTGCCCAAATTGCATGTGGCCTCAGGGAGGCGCTACCGTAGTAGGCTGGGAGGGACATGGGAGGAGGTATCCTCGCAGGCATGGGGAGCCATAGTCCGTGCTGGTAGAAACCGTCCAGTGTGCTTGCTCTAAGGTCGCCCCCTCTATAGCTCATTGCTCTGTAAACCTAATAGACTCACCGGCTCCTGGGAGTGAACTTCGGTGGACTTACACTTTGGTTTGTCATTAGCCCTTATAAGGGGTAGGGAAACATTCCTTAATCTTCCCACCCACACTCCAGGAAGAAAATTCTTGCCACATTGGAGAAGACTCCAAGATCTGAAGCTCATAGACTCTAGTTTGCTGGGTCTGGACCAGTCCCTGAATTCTTCGATTGGGTGGTTCTGGGAGCTAAGCCCCCGACGGGCTGAAAGACACAGAGGATGTTGGACCATGAACCTGGGTCTGATGGTGAGCATGCCCCCTGTTCCATGACCCAGGGGTCCTTCAGGCTACTGAGCCTCAGATAAGCAGCAGAGACTGTGCCCTAGAGCTGGGTGGACTTTGTGACCTTTCGAACCCCAAGAGCCTCAGCTCTGCCTGAGAGAAGGAAACTAGTCTGTCCTGGACATGTCTGCCAAGGTCCCCCAGAACCTCGGCCCAGCACGTGCCTGCTCGGCCCAGAACCTGCCTAAAGTGGCTCTAGTACAGTGCCTCCTTGTTTGGGCAGCCAGGCTGTAGGTTGAGGGGCCCTCAGGGCCTGGACCTCTGGCCACCCCATGAGAACCTCCTGGTGTGAGCACACAGGCCTGCTGGCACCCACCCAGGCTGAGTGGGCGCAGGGTCTCTGTGGGTCCCAGGCTTCCACTGTCCCCAGGGGCCAGAGAGTCTCCACTTGCCTGTTGAGCTTCATGCTGGGGGCGGCAACCTGGGAGGCCGGGAAGTTCTAGGAGCCCCCGAGGGTACCCAGCTCCCGCCTCTGCCTTCTCCCTGTCTGCAGGGGATTTTCAAGAATGATCTCAGCTTGGTGGGTGTGGGTGCAGGACAGCCCTGCTCTGCTCTTCACAGAGTTCAGGGTGAGTCCTACAGGGTGCTTTATTCTTATGCCTCTCCCCAGATGGGCCAGGCCACAGGCCCCCGTGTCCTCCTCCTCCCCCAGAGGGCAAGTCAGAGTTCTGGATGTCATTTTACTAACCAGCCATGGGTGCCAGAGCTAGCCAGCTAACGAGAGAGATCAGGACCAAGAACTAAACTCCTGCCTTTGGCGGAGGGGCACAAGAGGGAGGATCTAGTAGTGTTCTTGACCAGGACCAGGGTGACAGTGGCCCATGTCAAAAGACAGTAGCACTTGTTATAGCTGGGGAGGTATTTCTACTAACATCCACTGTTGGAGGAGAGACCAGGAGCCTGAGTGCAGGACTTATAGCAGGAGAGGGAATGAGTTAGGAGCAGGGAGAAGTCAGCACCAGAGACCCCTCTCTTCCCCCATTCTCCAAGAGAAGAGGCTGGGTTTTCCCATTCATATGGTACCATTCCCTCCCTAGTGGGGATTTGAAGTGGCAGGGCTCAGAGAGTCAAGCGGATTCCTAGCAGGGTCCTTCTGGACACCCTGGCCTGAGGCTTTTGTCCTCCACAGGGTCTGCGAAAACAGATCTGCTCGGGGCCTAACACGGGGGCCCAGAGCACAGAGGGCCTGCTTGTACCTTAGCCACAAGGCATTCATATGGTACCATTCCCTCCCTAGTGGGGATTTGAAGTGGCAGGGCTCAGAGAGTCAAGCGGATTCCTAGCAGGGTCCTTCTGGACACCCTGGCCTGAGGCTTTTGTCCTCCACAGGGTCTGTGAAAACAGATCTGCTCGGGGCCTAACACGGGGGCCCAGAGCAAAGAGGGCCTGCTTGTACCTTAGCCACAAGTCACCGAGAAGCCCTTCCTTGATAGCCACACACCTGGCTTGGGCACTGTGCGCTCGGCACAGTTGGACAACAGATGTCTAGGAGGGTTGGCCTGGCTGGGAGAGGTCAGTGGTAGATCAGCCTCCTCAGAGTCCCAGAGCCTCCCAGGCTGGGCCATGACTCATACAACACTGACCTTGCTGTGGGCAGAGAGCACAAGAAAGGACAGCTTTGGTGAAGGTGGGCCCAGTGGCCAGTGGCCGCCAGCCCAGCTAGGATGAACATAGGCCCTGCCACACCCTGATCCACAGACCCGGATGCTTCCACTGTCCCACTCAACCTCAGCACCATCTGCCCACTGTTGCTTCAGTTGTTGCTGTGACAAAACACTTGACAAAAGAAACTTAAGGAGGACGTGTTCGTTTTGGCTCAGAGCTCCAGGTCACAGGCCATCGTGCGGGAGGGCACGGCCGCAGGACTGTCAAGGTGACTAGTCACACTGCAAAGCTGGGAAGCAGAGAATGGCAATGTAAGCCAGTGCTTAGCTGCTTTCCACCTCTTACAGTCCAGGATCCCCGGCACATGCGGTCCAGACAGTCCCCCACAGGTATGGCCCGAGCTCGACTCTCAAGGATGGTGTCCCCCTCAAATTCACGTAGGGCTTCCCTGTTCAGTTAACCCTTTCCAGAAATACCCTAACACACACCACACACACACACACACACACATACACACAGACACTTTTAATTTTTATGTGTATGAGAGGGTCACTTTTTTTTTATATGTGTATGTGTGTATGAGAATATATCTGTATATGTGTCGCAGCATCAGCCTCCTCAGAGTCCCAGAGCCTCCCAGGCTGGGCCATGACTCATACAACACTGACCTTGCTGTGGGCAGAGAGCACAAGAAAGGACAGCTTTGGTGAAGGTGGGCCCAGTGGCCAGTGGCCGCCAGCCCAGCTAGGATGAACATAGGCCCTGCCACACCCTGATCCACAGACCCGGATGCTTCCACTGTCCCACTCAACCTCAGCACCATCTGCCCACTGTTGCTTCAGTTGTTGCTGTGACAAAACACTTGACAAAAGAAACTTAAGGAGGACGTGTTCGTTTTGGCTCAGAGCTCCAGGTCACAGGCCATCGTGCGGGAGGGCACGGCCGCAGGACTGTCAAGGTGACTAGTCACACTGCAAAGCTGGGAAGCAGAGAATGGCAATGTAAGCCAGTGCTTCGCTGCTTTCCACCTCTTACAGTCCAGGAGCCCCGGCACATGCGGTCCAGACAGTCCCCCACAGGTATGGCCCGAGCTCGACTCTCAAGGATGGTGTCCCCCTCAAATTCACGTAGGGCTTCCCTGTTCAGTTAACCCTTTCCAGAAATACCCTAACACACACAACACACACACACACACACACGTTTCCATGGTGACTTTTAATTTTTATGTGTATGAGTGTATGAGTGAATACCTGCATATGTGTCACTGCACTCTTATCATGCAGTGCCTGTGGAGGTCAGCAGAGGGCGTTGGAGCATCCAGAACTGGAGTTACATACAGTTGTTAGCTGCCATGTGGGTGCTGAGAACTGAACCCCAGTCGTTTGCAAGAGCAGCCAGTGCTTTTAACCACTGGGCCATCTCTCCAGCCCCATCCATGGTGATTCTAAATCCAGCCAAGTTGACAAGCTTAGGCATCACAGCCAGAGACCCAACACAGTTCAGATGGGCCCCAGAGAACAGAGGACCTGCTGCCATCCACTGTGCACTGAGCAGTCCTGCCCCTCATCACCATCTGTCTGGGCAGCGATACTGAGGCTGGGACCTTTTTTTTTTTTTTTTTTTTTTTAACTTTTACAAAAACTTTATTGGGAATTTCATACATGCATATAAGGTGTCTTGATCAAATCCATCCCCACTCCCTCCCCTCCAACACCTCCCAAGTCGCCCCATCACTTTTTTTCTTTTTTTTCCTTCTTTCATTTATTTATTTTTATGGGGCTTTTGTCTACTCTAACATTCCCCCACCGAAGAGGTAACCCTAAAATCTTTTAACAATTAGATACAAGCTCCCAAATACTTTTGACATTTTTGGCTTTCAAACAGAGTAGGTTGCCAAGATGCCCAAGGACATTTTAACTTTCAGCCAAAAAACTGGCTACTTTTCTTTGGGGTCTTTTTACCCTAACTGCCTAGCCAATTCCTACCTCCTATTCTTACCACACCATCCTCTGAAGAGGTTACCCAAATTGCCAATAGGGCATAGGGATGCAGACCGCTCTGGCTTCTTCCATGCTGAACAGGGACGCGGGGTGAGGCAATTGGAGCACCCCTTCAGTGGGTCCATCTACAAGACTCCCAAATTGCATAACTCTGATCTCTAAGGGGAAAAGAAAGTCCTTGAATCCTGAATAGGAGATGTGAAGAAGTAAAGGCAAGAGTAATCAGCATTACAAGTTCTAGACAGGGAGCTAGAAAAAAGTCAGAACAGGGCAATTTTCAAATATTCATATGAGTCCATTGGAATTTCTTGACAAGAGCTTCCAAAAGCACCTCTCTATTGGGTTCCTCCTCATTTTTCTTTTGACTTCCAAGGCTGAACTCTAGTGATGGATTCAGAATTTGCTTTCACGTATTTTGATAGCTGTTGGAGTGGTTAGAATCAGTGTCAGTTCCCTCTCAAAGGCTTTACCATGTGGAGGTAGGGTCCAGGGGCTCTCAGGCAGCCCCCTGGGTTCTCAGGCCTTCTGCCAGAGGGAGGCCCTTTTGGGTGTTTAAGACCATACAGTTGGCCCAAATAAACCAATTTCTTTTAATTTTTTTATTTTTTTAAAGAATTATTTTTATTTTATGTGTATGAGCTTGCATGTTACATGTATATAAGTGCACCTGTGTTTTGCAATGCCATAGAGGTCAGAAGAGGGCTTCGGATTCCCCTGGAACTGGAGTTAAGGACGGTTCGAGGCCGCCATGTGGGTGTTGGGAATTGAACCCGGGTCCTCTGCAAGAGCAGTCAGTGCTCTTAACTGCTGAGCCATCTCTCCAGCCCCAAATCAATTCATTTTTACACTTAAGGTCATTTGAGGATCTGTTCCTCAGGGGGAGGCTGGGACCTTTTTTAACTTTATAGTCTGTCCCTCTGCTGGCCTCTCCCTGCATCTGGAGCAAGGGGAGTTTCAGCCCATCAGTGGCCAAGTGATGGCCCCTCATCTGCCTGTACCTTTCTTCTTTTGACCGATCAGCATCTGGGGGGACACACTGAAGGCTATAGCTACCCTGCACTCCTTCAAGCTCTCACTGTGCTTCTATTTGAGCCACAATACCACATAATTTGGTAAGCTGGTACTTCCTCCTAGGCTGCCCACCAAGCTGGCCCATCTTCATACTCCACCATGCTGGTAGCTGTCAAGCCGTGTGCAGAACAGCTGGAACCAGTGCAAGCCAGGCAAGCTTGTGAGTACTCACACAGTTACATCTACCATTGCCCACCAAGATGGCTGCTCTCTCCTCAGCCACCACATTAACTGTTGGGTATACATGATCCTCACTTGGACACCTGGGGCCACAGTGCTCCACCCCCTCACCCTTCCACGCCCCCCCCCCCCCCCCCCCCCCCCCCCCCCGCCGCTCCCGGCGCGCCCCCCCCGCTGCGATGGCGGGCGGGAGCAGC
>NW_008344211.1:1317495-1337389 GCF_000622305.1 Nannospalax galili | reverse complement strand
GCCCCCCCCCCCCCCCCGCCTCGCATGCTGGCGGTGGCCGCTTACAGCCTGTGGTTTACGGGTAGGGACATCCCTTGCTGGAGGCCCTGGCGGAACCACCCAGGGTCTCCTGCTGGACTGGGTTCTGGTCTTCACTAGGTCATTCAGAACAAGTTGAAAAGCCACAAAGCTCAATAGTGAGGTATGATTCGATGACAAGCAGTAGTGGCAGGGGCTGATGTGGGGTGTGCTCCTTTACTGGCTTCCAGAACGGTGGGGGCAGGGGCCGGGGCCGGGGCCAGGGCTGGCAGTCCCAGGTTGAAGTTGAGGGGTGAGTGGAGATGGTGCTTTGGCAAAACAGCTGAGAGAGAGCCTCTGATTGAGGGTGGCTAACGTGCTGATTTCTAGGATCACAGTTGTCCCTACCACTCCACTCCTGTTCTCTTCTGGGAGGCCAGTGATGCCCCGTGCTCACGAGGTCTGCTGCCGGGTAGGGTGGTTTAGTTCCAGAGCGTGGAAGGCCCAAGTCTGAACAGTCAGATGGGCATCAGCTGGCAGCATGGCCGTCCCTCAGCAGCCACAGGTGCACCCTGTGTTTCCTGCCACACATAGTCAATCAGAGCAGAGTCTGGCCCACACGGGGCCTCTGCCCCACGGGGTAATGGGTAGGCACGTAGAGATAAGTAAGGTGTGTCTCTGGGTGTGTTTGTGAGGGACTGGGCCCTCTGATGTTTTCAGAGATGATTAATTAAATGGGAAAGACCTGCCCCAGGACCTGAACGGAGTTAAAGGGAGAGAAGAGGTGAACGTGGTGAGGCAGGACGTGCCTGTAACCCCAGCACCCGGGAAGACGAAGCAGGTCAGGAGTTAGCCTGACTCTGCCAAAAAATAGAAGGGGGGAGTGAGTGGTTAAGTCTAAGAACATAGGAGATCATATTGATGCTCTCCCCTCCTCCCCCTCCCTCCCCAGTCACCATAACATAAGCAGCTCTGCTCCTCTATAAGGGATTGAAATCCAGAACACAAAAAGCCCTTCTTCTCCCTGTGATAGTTAAAACTGGTTGTCAACCTAACAGGATCTAGAATCACCAGCCGGAAGCCTGAGATTGTACCTGTGAGGGATTATCCAGAGTAGGTTAACTGAGGTTGGAAAACATGCCTATTATGGCCAGCACCACCCCGTGGGCAGCAGTCTAGGACTGAAAAACAAAAAGGTGGCTAGAGGGACAACTCAGCAGTTAAGAGCATTGGCTGCTCTTGCAGAGGGCCTGGGTTCAGTTCCCAGCACCCGCATTGGGTGGCTAACAACTGCTTGTCACCCCAGCTCCAGGAGATGGGATGCCTCTGACCTCGGCCGGCATCCACACTTATGTGCACATACACACACCTACACAGTTCAAAATTAAATAAATCTTAAATAATAAAACAGAAAGTGAGCTGAGCTCCTCGTTCACTGCTCTCTGCTTCCTGACGTCCCCGTTGTGACGGACTGTACCTTGAACCATGAGCTACGATGTCTTATCACAGTAATGAGAAAGGTAAGTACAGACCCTTAAGTTTAGTGAGGTGTCTGTCGCAGTGCTGAGAAGTCGAGACTCAGTCCTGGCCCTGGTGGGTAAACTCCTGGGTGTGGCCTTCTCTGGAAATGATCTGTGCAGATGTGACTGAGGTAAGGAGGTCATCTGGAACAGGAGAGAAGTCCCTGAAGACGGACGCAGTGAGCCAGTTATGAGTCAGGACACTGGTACAACCAGGAGCTAGGAGAGGCAGGGAGGCCTGGAGCCCTTGGAGGGGGCAGCCCTGACACCTGGATTTGGGACTTCCAGCCTGCAGAACTGGGAGAGGAGGTTTTCTGCTGGGATGTCCCAGGGCATGGGCACAGCAGAGGGAAGACCTGTGGTGCTCCCCTCCCCAAGTCAGGGCTCCAGGAGAGAAACCCTGTTCCCCTCTCACAGTCAGTGATGCAGGCACAGGATCTTGCCCAGGTCCCTGCTTTCAGCTGCAGCCTCTGCTCTCCTGCCCCTGGGGTGGCGAGGGGAGGGCGTGGGCCCAGCTGTCACCCTTGCCAGGAGGTAGCAACATGCTACTGAATGGGATAGCCATGTAGGCCCTGAGGGAGAACAGCAGAGTGGTCATTGCGGGGTGGTCGTGTGGTCACTGGAGGAGGCACAGCCACTGCCATGACACGGCCGGGCCCAACTTCCAAGTAGCAGCCTATGCCAGCCTGGCCTGTCCCTCTCTAGACAGTGACCCACAGAGCATTGTGTTGAGCAGGTTACCCCAGAACATTTCTTGTTCTCATTCACCATCCTGGGGTCATAAATTGAAGTAGGGGTCTTGCCACACAAGTTTATCATGCCTGGTGAGTGCACACTCTACACCCCCCCGGCCATTTCCATGTCCTGTAGTCCGCACAAATACTGGGCATCCATGGGATGAGAGGGAGCCTCTACAATACCCTGGGTGCCCTGGTCTCATGAGAACCACAGAGGCCAGCCTGAGGGCATGTCCTGACCCAAGGGCATGAGCCACTGGGGCTCAGAACCTGAAATATACCATTTCTCAGCATGGAGATCCACCTTCTGAGTGTCCGGTCGACCCAGCCTCCGGAAGGACAGTGGGCGGGTCTCTCCTCCTTCAGTGTTGTGCACAGAGGGTGAGCCCACCTGTCACTCAGTCCCTAGATGGGACAAACACCCAGGGTAAGGTAGGCCAGAGAATTCTCTTAAGACCCGCCAAGATGGAATCACTGGGCAAGTAGAACCGTTGGGAGTGTGCCGACGAGCAGGCCAACTTCAGCTGGAACTCTAGGGAACTGTCGCACACAGATGAGGAGGGACTTCTATGGCCAGAGCTCCTCAGAACACCAGGAGTTGGCAGCAGCCCTGTGCTCTTGATGTGTGGCCCTGCTATGAAATGGGATGAAGCGGTGGCCCATGCTATACAGTGGGGGGCCCGGAGGACCTGTGCCAAGGGACAGAAGCCAGCTACAAAGACCACGATGTACGTGACCTGTTCAGCACAATAGGTCACTTCACAGAGAGAGCAGGTTGGTGGACATCAGGTTTGGGCAGAGGATGGGATGGTATGATCAAGATACAGGATCAGCAGGGTCAGGTGGGCAAGTAGAGGGTGTGGGATCATTTTTGAGGGGATGAAGGCACTTTGGTAATGGTATGACTTGAAATAGAGCTCATTTAGAAGTGGTGCTATAACTTGGGCCAAATGCCAGTGGCTGCCATCTTAGAAAGCAAATTTTATGTTAAATTTCACCCCCAAATAAATGAGAGATGAATTAGAGGATGAGCATCATATACATGAGTTTGTGCCTGTGTGCGTTACATACATGAATTTGTGCACTTACTTGCTGTTCTAGTTTGTTTCTCCATTGCAGTGACAAAACACTCTAATTCCAACCTGGCGGGGTTGGGGGGGCTGTTATTCAGCTTACATCTTCTGGGTCACAGTTCATCACTGAGGGAGCCCAAGGTAGGAATTCAGGGCAGGAACCTGGAGGCAGGAGCTGGAGCACAGGCCATGGAGGATTGTTGCTTACTGGCTTACTCCCTGACCTGTGCTTACTTGCTTTCTTACACAATACAGGCCCACCAGCCCAGGGGTGGCACCACCCACAGTGGGCTGGGCTCTCCCACATCATTCAATAATCAAGACGATGTCCCACAGACATGGCCACATGCCAGACCAATGGAGGTCATTCATCAACTGAGGCTCCCTCAACCCAGGTGTGTCAGGTTGACACTAAAGCTATCCAGCACACTTGCCGTGGCTGTTCCTGCCCTTGCCAGGGGCTCAAGGTCAAACATTTGGAGCCTGAAGGAGTCCTGGGAGAAACGAGGTTGGGGATCTGAGTGAGCAACCCCTCTCCATACCACTTGTGCCAGGTCTGCCCTGCTGCCCCCAGACATCCCCTTCTACTCCAGATCTCTTTCTGGCAGCATGGCTCTTGGTAGGTCCCTGACCCCAAGCACAGCATGAGGTCACTCACCGAGTGACCAGGATGCAGAGCATTCTTGCATTAGCAAAAATGACTTGTCAGTTGTAACATGGCACGCCTGCCTCGGCCTCCCACTTAGTCCTGTTCAGAGCACACCCAGGACTGCGCTCCGGACTGCAGCCCCCAGGGCACAGGGGTTGTTCGGGAGCATCAGGCAGATGAAAGGGCCTGGAATACAGTCCTGCGGGAGGGTAAGGCTTGAGACAGAAACGTGGAAAAAGAATTTCACAGAAAGGATGAACTGGGTGAAGGGAGAAGCCAGGTGAAAGCAGGAGCTGGCAGTTCCTCTCCTGACAGTGCTGCCCTGACCTTTCACTGCGGAGAACTGAGAACGTCTAAAACAACTGAGCGGAGTGGAGACCAGGGCTCTGCCTTGGGATGCACCTGAGGCCCGGTTAGCCCCCAGGGCTGCTTTCTGTTTTCTTTGCAAACACCATTATCACACCCTGCCCCCATCCAGATAAGTTATGACTGGTGACTCAGTTTCCCTGGTAGTTCATGAGCACCAGGGATGCTTCAAGTGGACAGAACAGGCCACTCAGCTCAGAGAGAAGCCTGTGTGACTCTGCCCCATGCCACGGGCCATCAGCAATCAGGACAGCTTCGTCTTAATTTGCACAGGCAGGAGCTGACTTGCAGGTTCTGGAGGTACCAGGGCAGTCTGAGGTCCCTATAGAGAAATGAGTAAGGTGGGGTTCCCCACAGTGCCCCTTAATCCAAGGTGGAGTCTGAGCATTAACTATCTTGGGGATGTCCTTCTGCAGAGGGTGACCCCTCCCCAAGACACAAGTGAAAATTGACTGCTCCCCCGCAAGCGAGGGCCGTTTAAATTCCCTGCCAGCAGGTGCACCCCCGTTTCCTCTGAAAGGAGAGGCAGCCTTTGGGAATCCACCCACCCTTGAGAAGTCGCGCCTCCTGCAACCTAGCCACGTGTTTGGGTTCCTGGGGATTGAGAAGGGAAGCCAGACGGATGCTTAGCCTGTGAGGGCAGCAGCCTCCAAGCCTGGATGGAGAAGACAGCTCAGTCCAGACCCCTTCCCCCCAGGCACAGCAGGGTTAAGTGTCTGTGAGTGGAGAGGGAATCCCAGGCTGCCTGGAACTTGAGACTTCCCAGCTGAGAGCCAGACCAAATGAGGAAGATACAGACCCAGACACGCTTCGGCCGCTGTGGGCACCGAGGTCGCCATCGCCGGCCTCAAGGGTAGCTGTCCCAGTGCAATCCCACGGCAGCCACACCACGGCTCCCTCCTGGGTAAGTGCAGCGTTGGGCATTGACTTTGTGGGCAGCAGAAGTTTGGGCTGCCATCAGGCTAGGATCTGCTGCGGGCAGGGCAATCTGTGTTTCTTATTATTAATGTATTCAGACTTGCAAGCCAGTCATGTGAGCTTGAAATCTGGAAACATCTTCAAGGCAAAACAAAGCATTTTGTTTTCCTGTTGAAATTCCAGTTGCTGGACCAAAGGCTTGGGGCCCAGAAGGCAGATCCGTTTCATAGGAAGAGAGCTCTGTGCGCCTCTCCGTTGGCTGTTTTGATTTCTCCTGTGATGCCTTTCCAGGTGTCAAGCTTATCTGTCTGTACCAGGGTTTTGGTGCCACAAACAAACTCGGTTAGCTGTACACTGTGTTAAATATGCCTCTTATTACGGTTCTTTTGACCAAATAGAGGGGCAGGAGGCCTGGGCGTCCCTAACCTTCCGATCCGCCAACCAGATCAGACAGTTTATAACCACATATGATCTACTTTAGGTATACGCTCCCATTAACCACCCGTTTTTACAATATTTCTAAGTACTGGTCTGTTCCCAACCGTTTTCCTTGGACAGGACTCAAAGCAGGCCCTCCTGGTAGTTATTTGAAGTGTCTGCTTCCCATTACCAAGTTGGGCCACGAACGAAAGTGACAGTTGCGGTTTCTGAGCATAAACTTCCTGGAACTTCCTTGGAAGGCTCTGCCGTAGGCACCAGCTGAGCCAGAACCCCACTGCCTGGGGTCTTTCTGGGTGCTTCTCCGCTTAGTGGTATCAGCAGTGAGGAACAGGATCCCGGCTCTTACTGGAAAATCTTAGAGGAAGTAAAGCACGGGAGACTCGCCCAAGGCCATGCTCAGCATCAGCTTTGCATTCCCCCAAAGGATGGTTCCACTGTGTGCAGAAATCCGGGGTGTGTGTGTGTGCGTGCGTGTGCGCCATCCCTGTGTGCCCATGATTCCTTGGTCCTCTGGCATCAGTACCAAGAGGGCATAGGTGGCTTTTTAAAACCACAGGCAAAAGTCAGCAGTTAGTGTGGTCAGCACAAGAACACGGTATTCTCCGAGCACCTTCACCTCCATCTGACAGGTCCTCTTTGGTGGTCAAATGGCAGATGCTGAAATAGAAGGGATTGGTGTGTCCTGTGTCCTTCCCTGTGTCCAGCTGCTGTGTGACTCCTATCCGACCTGGTGCTCATTGTGCTGGTAAGGACAAGCACCCTCTCTGGTGGTGTGAGAGTGCGTTCGGTCCCTGCCTCCCGCAACCGCCTTGTCCCCTCAGCTTTGTGTGCACATGAAGGTTTCCACAGCTCTTCCTTCTTGGGGAGTGGTGTCATAATGGACAGCATCCTGAGACTGTCCTGAGCTGCGACCTGCAGCCCTTCAGTCTCTGGCCCCCAATGGTGAGTTGGTTTGAGTGTCCATTCTGCTCCTGCCTCTGATTCCGTGATTGCTCTGAGGCTGGATGGATGGTGGTTGTTCCCCATTGTAGTACAGGAGCCTGGGGAGAGGGGGATTTGGGCAGCCCCCCCCCTCGGGTACAGGAAGAACGAGGGTGTGCACTAGGTGTATTCCTCTGTGGGTTGAGCCCTGTGCTGGTGAGCCTTGGGTACCACCTCTGTTTAGGGCTGCACCTCTCTTGGAACCAGCTTGAATTCACAAGAGGGGTCTCTCACTGCCTTGTTTGTCCTCAAAGTCCTCTTTGACTGATCCAGTGTGATCATTTGTGTGTAGAGGCACTTTCCTGAGTGAGTTCTTCTGACCAGTCTGGGGCTTCGGCCTCTGTGACTGGTGAGGCTAGAAATGGTTCCCAGCTGGTCAGAGTAGCTGGCTGGGGCTCAGGTGGCATGAATGCGAATCACCCATGAGGTGCTTAGTTGAAGAGCATCTGAGAAGTGTCCAGGGCTGCCCTTTGAGCTCCTGGCCTTGTTGTCTCCCAGATCCCAGGCTGTTTTTCTGGCATCTTCGCATCCTCACCAGAGCCCCAAATAATGAGTAAGGCAAATAGCCATAACCTCAGTTTATGGTCAAAGAAATTGGACCTCAGAGTGGCGTGGACACTGGCCAGGGCCACCTGGCCAGGAAGCTGCTGAGCCCCGCCTGAGGCTGAGGGTCATCCCACTGTGAAGCATCTGCCTTCCAGATGGAACACTAAAAAAATTTATTGAGATACAATTCACGTCCTGCACAGTTCACCCCAGGAGTGCACAGTTTCTGTGGTTTCTTTGCACTCACAGAGTCAGGTACCTATTACCACTCTCCCTGGGATAGTCTGTCACTCCAGATAGAACCCCATCTTCATTAAGAGCCAGCCTTGGCTCTTGGCTTCATATCTTCTGTCTGTGTCATCTGGACACATCTTACGTGGGATCACACAGCCTGTGGCCCGTATGCCTGGCTGTTCTCACAGTGTTATGCACTGGGCTTCATGCATGTAGCCTTCACCCTGCATGAGTCTGAGCATTTGCTCAGGGCCAGCAAGACTTCAGACCACCTCTAGGGAAGCTCAGCTCGCGTTGCCTCCTCCGGCGTGGCCAGTTCCACCCTTGCATTGGTGACCCCGTTGTCTGTCTCCATTTGCCCTGCCAAGATATCCCAGATCCCTACCTGGTCATGGGAGGGCTATGCACCTGTGTCTTCTGGGTAGATGGTCTTTAGGCCTGAGCTGCTGTTTGCATTCAGTGCATGGCCTCTGGCTATTTTTCTCCTGGAGAGGAGCCGCTTGACCATTATGTGGGGTTTGACCCTTGAAAGTGTTAAAGGTCTCTGTAACCCATGAGGATTCTGGGGGCATTTTTTTGAAACGGGGTCTCATGTAGCTCAGGGTGGTGTCAAATTCACTATGAAGCAAAGTATGTATGGCCTTGAACTTCTGATCTCCTGCCTCCACCTCCCAAGTGTTGAGATTATAGGTGTGGGACAGCATGCCCAGCTTATGTGGTGCTGGGAGGAACCCAGGGCTTCCTGCATGCGAGGCAGACACTATACCAACTGAGCCACACCCAGAGTCCTGGGAGGATCTGAAAATAGAGCTGGAGGCATGCATGTGAGGCCCAACCATCTCAGGCAAAGTGAGTGTCGGTGGACACAGAATGAGGCACTGGAGGGGTGCAGTGCTGTGCAGTTTCAAGGTTCCACCTGTGTTTGGGTGACTGAGTAGTCAGGTCTGTCACATGATGGGGAGAGGGTCACAGCAAGTGCGCTGTGTGTGTGAATATAGTCAGCAGAAGTCATGGATGGGACTCCGGAAGTCAGGGCCGGGCCGCTGCCAGAGGCCAGACCTTGCACCAACCAGCTCACGAGTGGACATGAAGATAGATCCTTGGACCAGCTACACTGCCAGGCCCCAGGAGGCTTCTTGGAAGTTTCAGGCTGCAGTCTTGGCATGAGCACAGCAGCCTGCTTCCAGGCAGCTGAGAGGCAGTCTTCCCTCAGGTCAGGGTGCTCCCTCAGGTCAGCTACCCCTGAGTAATCAAGGTTCTAAAACCACTACCCCACAGCGAGCAGTTGACAAGGTTTGGCCTGCACAGTGTGTGTCCTTGCTGGCCGGGTCCCCATAGAGGGAGACAGAATGGGAAAGTGACAGCGTCCAGGCAGCTCAACCTCCCCTGAGCCCCACATCTGAAATCAGGGCAGCAGAGGAGCTATGTCCTTCTTCCTGTACGTCCTGCCTGCACATCCCACTGTGTGCGATGACTACATGGCACTGGCAGGGGGACTCCTCAGAAAGAGTTTTCACAGGAACCCCACATCTGCAACTGGCTGTCTAACTGGGGGAAAAACCTTGTGTGCTTTCGAGGGAGCAAAGTCTGGCTCGTAATGCCTGTGTTCTAGAACTTTCAGTATCATCTGTTTTTCTGTTTCTCAGCCATCTGATCAGGTTCCTTTGGATGGTCAGGCTTTTCCTTTAAAAGTCAATTCAGTGGGAACTCAGGTCCTCTGCGAAAGCTTCTACCCTAACCACTGGGTCATCTCTTAGGCCGCTGATTGGCCTGATCAAACAAAGAACAATAGCAACGGAAAAGCCAGTCAGTGGCTGGAGAGGTGGCTCAATAGGTAAGAGCTTTTGCAGAGGACCTGAGTTCAATTCCCAACCCATGTTGGGCAGCTCACAACCACCTGGAAGTCCAGCTCCAGGGGCTCTGATGCCCCCTTCTGGCCTCCACAGGCACTGTACTTACGTATGCACATACCTTCACAGAGAGACACACATACATCCATAATTAAAAGTAATCTTTTTTTTTTTTTTAACAAAGGGCAATTCAGGCAGTACTTGTGACCACAGCAAGGGACAGAAGGCCAGTCCCTTCCCATCTAAGGTGATGAGAGTCTCTTCTGACAATGCTGCCCCTGAAGGTCATCTGCCCCAACCCCTGCCTCTCCCTCTGGTCTTAGTGGTTTTCCCTGTCCTGCTCTTCCCCTAAAGACAAAGTTGGGCTGGCCTGGCCCTGGCTGCTCTTAGATTCAAGCCACAAAATCAAGGTGCAGGGTGGGCAGAGCAGTGCTTTTCATGTGGTAGTGACTGAGGTGCATTGCCACAGCTGCCCCTGTTGTCCATGAGAGCCATCTGGTCAAAGCTACTTGTCTGGAGAGGGTCCCATTGGCTGCTTTGGGAGACATGGTCTGAGTTCCATTCTCAATAGGGGATACTCATTGTCAGCTCTGAGGGCCCCTCGATCTCAGGGTAGGGCTTACGCACTCAGTACTGCAGTGAAGAGAACAGGGGCAGGAACCTTATCACAGTACCCTCTGCCTCGGCTCTGCCTCTGTCAGGCATCTTGGCCTGCTCCCTCTGCCCACCAGGGTGGAATTGCGACCTCCCCGCTGTGAGAAGAGGTGACAGGGCTAAGCTGCACATCAGCACCAAGATGTCCCGACTCAACCAGTAACCATTCCCTTTCATGTCAAATGGATCTGCAGGTGGGAATTCCAGCTGGAGAAAGGTCTATCTGGAGCACCCAGGCCTCCTGTGTAACAGTAAGGGTCATTACCAGAAGGCATTTGAAAGTGTGGGGAGTGGCCACACAGCAACAGGGCAGAAGCTGATATGATGTGACTACAAGATGCCAGGGCCCCCTGGACCCAAAGAAGGCAGGAAAGAGCCCCCTGGAGCCTCTGAGGGACCCAGTGTGCCCCACACTGTCTTATTTCTGTGAGGTGATGTAGGGCCTCAACACATTTCCGATGCCTTGAGTAGTAAGTCCCTGGTGCCCGGCTATCATGGCCTTGGAACTGTAGCAGTCCAGCCTGAGAGAGAAGTAACCATCTATCTACCCCAGGGCCAGGGTCTGGATGTCTCAGTAGACTCCAGGGCCTCTTTGGTGTTCTGTGCCCTCTGTCCTCTCTCTTTAAGAAGAATCACAGCTGTTTCCTTATCCAGAGACTGCCTCCTCTAACCCACTTAGCTCACAGGTCGTTTCTGGTGTGTGGAGGGTGGGGATACGCTGAGCCCACTGGCCAGCATGGAGGCACAGGCAGCTCTGGCCTTGGTGTCCTCTCCATCCACGGTGTGGCACCCTGGTGACTGCTGGCTGTCACAGGAGGAGAAGGAGCCCTGGCCAGCCCTTTCCTCCCAGCCCTGTGCTTACCGCAGAGAGGAGCGTTCTACCCCCTGCTCACCTAGGATTCGTGGCTCTGGAAAGGAAGAGAGTAAGATGGAGCAGGAAATCACGGGAGACTTAACAGGGCACAAACTTTGTTATTGGGAGGCTCCGATTCTCTGTTAGGGCAGGAAAATGAGACGTGGGCATCCGTGAACATGGGAGCAATGAGCTGAGCTGAGGCTACCTGAGAAGGGGCCCAGTGGGGTGTAGGCACAGCTGTGCCGGATGGTTGCGTGGCTGGAAGTGCCTGTCCTGGAGGGTGCGTTAATTTCTGTTGCTGTGGCAGAATTCCCGAGAAAACCAACATGAATGGAGAAAGGCTTGTTTTGGTCATAGTGTCAGAGGTGCCGGCCCATGGCTGGCTGCTTTGCTTCTAGGTGTGTGGGAAGGACCAAAGCCTCATGGTGAGGGGTGTGGCAAAGGAGACGGTTCACCTCAAGGCTGCCAGGGAGAAAGAACAGAGAGGAGGGTCCAGGGACAAGACATCTCCTTCAGGGGCCTCTTTCATCACACAAGCCCTATCCCTGTAGGGGCTCATCAGTGGATTGAGCATTGATGGATCCAATCACCTCTCAGCAGGGCCACCAGCTGGGGACCAGGCCTCCACACTGGAGCCTTTGGAGGGAGGACACATCACAGCCAAACCATAGCAGGCAAGTATCTTTCACTTTAGGTCCTTGGGGTGCCAGGCAACCCTTGTTTTAGGAAGCAAGGAGCATCCTGGGATCTTCCCCTCCCTGGGCTGGAGATGGCACATAGTCTGAGGGCCAGAGGTCTGTGTTGTCTTTGGTGCTGTGTCCTGAGACCCCCAAGGTGGCAGTCTAGGTACAGTGAGGCCTGGGACTTGGTCTTGGAGTATGGTTTCTCATAGTAACCATGTTTATGGAAGAGCCCCAGACTGCAGGGGTGGGTACAACAGCAGCCATGACATGAGGACCTTCATGCTGGGGTTTGGCACCATTCTACCTCACAGTCATCTGTGTGTGGCTCTCCTAGTGGGCCTGGCACTCCTGGGTCTGGCTGTTGATGGATCACAGTGCATTTCTGGAATGGATTTCACACAGGCCTGCCAGGTATGACCTGGAGATTGGAGGACAGAGAGTTTGCGTTCTGTTTTCTCCCAGCACTAAAATAAAGGCTAAGGGGCAGAAAACCACAGTGAAGGAGCTCAGTGCAAGGATGTTGGGGTCTGAGTTGCTGATGCAGAAAGGTTCTGGTAGTATCGTTCCCCAGGCTTCCCGATGCCCTCAGCTTGTGTAAGGAATTGGTGTCATGTTAGAGTTGAAAGCGTGTTTACTCAGTCTCATTGTCCCTTTGGCAATTCTCGTGTCTGAGCTCACTCAGAGTCCCTTGGATGGCCTGAGTGCAGACCTGCTGAGGCGGGGATGGCACACAGATTATCTGTGGCATCTGCTTCTCCATGGAGGGCACTTAGATTGTTTCTGGTTGGGGCATGTGATGGCTAATAGTGACCATCAACTTGACAGGATCTAGAATCACCTAAGAGACAAACCAACCTCTGGACCTATCTGTGAGAGTTTCTAGATTTGGTTGAGGTAGAAAGACTCACCCTGAGTGTGGGCAGCACCAGCCCAGTGACTGGGGCCCCACCCTGAATTAAAGGAGGAAGCCAGCTGAGCACGGCATTCATCTCTCTGCTTCCCGACTGTGGGTGCCGTGTGACCAGCTGCCTTGCGTTCCTGCCACAGTGCTTTCCTGCCGTGACGGACCACACCCTTGAACCATGAGAAGAGTAAACGTCTTAAGTTGCTTCTTTTTAGGTGTTTTGTCACAACAACCAGAAAACTACCTTGTGTGGGGCCTTTGCAGACCCAGCTGCTGGGAACCTTGTGGATTTTACAGAACGATGTGCCTTTGTTTTTTTGCTGCGTGCCCCTCAGGCATGCAGCCCCTGGGCAGGCATGCAGCTCCTGAGCTTGGTGACAGCTGCACGTGCAGTTTTAGGAGACATGGCGGCCTGCCCATCCTGTCCACCTTATTCTGCATCCCCAGCCACAGAGGGGCACAGCTGCCCCTCGGTGCTGGTGTTTGCTGGTGTCACTGGGTGGTTTCAGCCACCTGGTGGGTGAGTAGTGGGGGTCTGTAGATGCTGTAACCTGCGCTTTCCCGACAGCTGGACTCGTGCAGTGCTGTTTCCCCGGCAGCACCCACCTTCTTCAGCCTTTCCTATCTCTCACCCATTTTCCAGTTGACGTATCTATTTTGTTTGCTGTTAAGTTTTGAGACATCCCACTGTGCTCTAGATGAGGAGGTCTAAGGGACTTCCGTGGAGGTTTCCTTCCACTGAACTGTCTGGCCTTCCTTTTAACGGTTGCCCATGGAGCAAGTCTTCAGCTTTGATGGAGCACAATGTACCAGTTTTTCTTTTTAGGAACCATGTTTTGGGTCTAGCTGGAGATTCTGTGTGGCCATAGGTCAAAAGATTTTCTTCTGTCCCACCCTAAGGATTTGGATTTTCATTTTATGTTTCCATCTCTTTTGTGTTGGTGTCGGTCTCTGTTGGGGTTAGACGACCATTTTTCTGCTTTCCTGCCTAGCTGCTCCACCCCACCTCCAGCATGTGCACCCTACCCCAGCATCTGCCCCACCTTGCACCACTGAGCTGTGAGGGCTCTTTCCTTGGAGGCCTGTTGGGCAGCCAAACCATCACTGGACCTCCCATTCTGCTGTCAGTGTCCATGCCATGTCTGCAGGTGGCACCTGTGTAGCCAGTGTGACCATCATCAGGCAGGCAGACGCTCCTGCTTGGTTACCCTTCCAGAGCCTTTTGCTTTCCCCGATGTCTCTAGAGCAGTGCCTCTAAAACCTTTTATACTCACAACCCATGTCCTCTGGAGAAACTTGTACACAACCCCAGGTGTGTAAGTATATAGAGTAGTTATACAGATAAAACACTTACGATGATAAATCATAAATTTATTTTTACACTTGATTTATTGTGTGAGGGCCTATGCCAGGATGCATGGGTGGAGGTTAAGGACAACTTGCAGGACTTGGTTCTCTCCTTCTACCACGCAGGTCCTGGGGATTGAACTCAGGTCATTGGGCTTAGTGGTAAGTTCCTTTACCCAGTGAGCTGTCTCACCAGCCCAGAAGTTTAAAGAGCACTGGCTGTTCTTAAAGAAGACCTGGGTTTGAATCCTAGCACCCACGTGGTAGCTAACAACCATCTGTAACTCCAGTTCCAGGGTATCTGATGCCCTCGTCTGTCCTCCGTGGGCATTGCATGACATAGGTTTCACTTACACACACACAGGCATAACACTCATACACATAAAAAAATGAAAGAAAAAGACCCCCACAATTCTTTGACATACATATAATTTTAACATTTATTAGGTGAAAGCAAATTTGCATACTGGTATTTGTTGGCTTTTTACATAAAAAACTTAATCTTGGCTGAATGGTTGCAGTATGTGGAGCTCTCCAGGGTTTTTCACAGATGACTGACTTAGATTTCATAATCATGAATGCTAAGAACGAATGGCACTTTGAAAATCCATTATGAAAAATGGCAGAAGCATATCTGGGGCACTTCAGAAACTGTTGACAATTCTGTTCTAACACGGACCAAAATTCATTAAAAAATTTTTGTTATTTTACTTTATGTATATGAGTGTTTCGTCTGCATGTGTGTAAGTGCACCCGTGTTGTGAGATGCCCAGGGAGGCCAGAAGAGGGCGTCAGATCCCCTGGAACTGGAATTAAGGATGGTTGTCAGTAGCCATGTGGGTGCTGGGAACTGAACCCAGGTCCTCTGCAAGAGCAGCCAGTGCTCTTAACCACTGAGTCATCTCTCCAGCCCTCATTTAATAATAATTTTGAAAATGAGACTCAAGTCCGCAACTTAAAAGGCCATTTTTAAAATGAAACATTCTGGGGCTGGAGCGGTGGCTCAGCAGTGAAGAGCTTGCTGCTCTGATAGAGGACGCACACAGATCCCATGATACACATGGGTCAGAGGACAACTTGAGGGAGTCAGTTCTCTCCTCCTCTCCTGTGGGTCCCAGGGATCAAACTCAGGTCCTCTGGCTTGGTGGCAGGCTCCCTTACTGCTGAGCCATCTCGCTGGCCCTGATCTTTTCTTGGAGAAATTATTCCAGTCTCTGAGCGGTCACATCCCTCTGTGTGACCTTGGGTGGGCCCCAGGTTCCTGTTATAAGGCTGACTGTGCTCAGTGAGCAGTAGCTGTGTGTTCAGGGATACAGGGCTGTGTTTGTAGTACAAAGCTGTGTGTTTGGGGTGCAGGCTGACCTTGTGTTTGGGGTGCAGGCTGACCTTGTGTTTGGGGCATGAGGCTGACCTTGTGTTTGGGGCGCGAGGCTGACCTTGTGTTTGGGGCGTGAGGCTTCAGGGATACAGGGCTGTGTTTGTAGTACAAAGCTGTGTGTTTGGGGTGCAGGCTGACCTTGTGTTTGGGGTGCAGGCTGACCTTGTGTTTGGGGCATGAGGCTGACCTTGTGTTTGGGGCACGAGGCTGACCTTGTGTTTGGGGTGCAGGCTGACCTTGTGTTTGGGGTGCAGGCTGACCTTGTGTTTGGGGCGTGAGGCTGACCTTGTGTTTGAGTGCGGGCTGCAGGCTTCAGAACTCTGCCCTTGGCTGCCTTCCTGGGTTCACTGCAGCTCCCACTGACAATTCTCCACTCCAGCAAAGAGCCCTCTGCACTCTGAGTAGCTTGAGGCTTCTGGAAGGGGTTTCTTGGTTCCCACAGTCCCTTCTCATTGCTCCCTGACTGAGTGTAGGCAGCCAGGCTGCAGGAAGCCAGTAGTGGCCCACACTTAAGCTGGCTCCCCTGGGCTTCCACCCACTTGTGTGTTCATAGAAGTGGGGCACTCACCCTTCTGGAAGTGTGGACATGGAAGTGGCTGGGTGGGGGGTTCCTTTTTGAATATAGGGCACAACTTCAAGGAGAGACCAGAGTTCTGCCCATACTGCTACCCAGGAGGATTGTCAAAGGGAGCAGTTTCCACACCCGGTGTGGTGCCCTGCTGGGATCAGGATGCTGGGGTGCCGTGGCCTCCCAGGTGGCTGGGAGCACCCTGTGGATACTTCTGAGAGTGCAGTTTTAATGATTTTGAAGAGCCACCCTCACAGATCTGTGCAGAAGCCTTCAAGGCAGAGCTACCCCGAGTGCCCCACCAACTGTGTGTGGTCACACAGTGGAGGGCATGAAGGTTGTGTAGTCATTGGGAATACACTGTGACAGGTCTTCATGCGGTTCCCAGCACAAGGAAATCCCGTATTTTGACCAGCAACTGTGACATGAGGTAACTTTTTTTCTTGTCCAAGTTCAGTGACCTGAGATTCCTTTGACCCCGGATGAGACCACAGCCTGACCCCAGCCTAGGCAGGCAGGTTAGAGCACTGGGAGCTCAGGGCCCTGTCATGAAGTCAGACTGGAGCTCTGGGGTCCTCAGACCCAGAATCTGCTGGGGAGGAACTGGGAACCTGCCTGTGAACAGCCACCCAGGCAGGGCTCACACACTAGATTTGGGCAAGCTCTGAGGGCATTGGGAGCAATTATTCAGGTGTGTGCACCTGAGTCACAGACCAGGACACAATGGAGGACAGAACTGCCCAGGGCCCTGATGGACAGTGGGAGCCTTCTTCTTCAGTACCGCTCTGTGGGGACTACTGCGGCTTAGCAGCCACCTGCTGCTCCATTCCCAAACCTGGGCCAGGTGTTCCTTCCCAGGTGGCTCCACTTGGAATCCTGGTGAAGCTGGTAGAGCCTTCCGGACATGGACGTTGGTACCCTCCCTCTCTTGCTGTGGGCATCAGTCTTGGGGGTGGGTGACCGTCATGGGGTAACTACATGGAGGTAGGCTGCATCTCTGGAAACTTCCTGGAGGAGGCGTGTGCCTGGGGAATCCAGACAGCCCAAGGCAGCCTGTTGGTATGGTACGGTTAGCTTCTGC
Organism: Nannospalax galili; assembly: GCF_000622305.1. Classification (NCBI taxonomy): domain Eukaryota; kingdom Metazoa; phylum Chordata; class Mammalia; order Rodentia; family Spalacidae; genus Nannospalax; species Nannospalax galili. The sequence goes on along the minus strand of NW_008344211.1, from coordinate 1,320,606 downwards.
TTTCTCCCTGTGAGCTGAACTTGAGTGTCCTCCTCCACAGAGCAGAGTGAGGCTTCAATGACATGCAGATGTGGGTGATTTTCCGTTCTGGATGGAGTGGGCTGATCTGGGCTCAATCTCCTGCTCTGCAGTTTCCTAGCAGTGTGACCCTGGGGTAAGGGTGACTTTTAAGAGAAGATAACACCCTAACGCACACATACCAAGGCATACACGTCAGTGATCTTCCTTAAAGCGCTGGCTTTTGAAGGTGCCTGGAAGACAACTGCCAGCATTTCGGACAACCCGGCAGACAGGCCCCGGGGAAGGCCGAATGAATACAGGTAGGTGCCGAGAAGTTACTGACAGCTTTCAGCGTGAGGAGACGCAGCTCCCTGTCTCTTCTGTGATCCGCAGAGCAGTAAACAGTTCTGGAGAAGCAGCTGGGCAGGGACTAGGCATGGTGGTCTTGCAGTTTTTCTCATGCGTGCTCTGAGTCTGTGGATGGTGACAGGTCTCTCCTCCCCTCCTGGATCTGTGGTGCCCTTGGATGGAAAGGCAGTGAAGACGGCTTTGTAGGGTCGCTATGCATAAGCTGAGGGGTCCTGAAGGGGACAGGCCAAGCGGGCCTGGGAATCTGTTCTGAGATTCAGTTTCTGGACTTGGGGGTGGGGGTTCTCGCCCTCCCTGACCTCCCCCTGTTCTTTTAAGGGCAGATCCCAGGGCTTAGAAGTGTCTCCCATCAACATCTCTGGTGCGTGTGCTGGTCCCTCCCTCCATGCCTTGCATGCATCCATCATCATTAGGTGTTCCCGATGAGATCGGCCTTGCTCCTTTGGAAGCGTTCAGCCGTTCTCTGGGTCACCAATTCCCTTTCTGGCCATTTGCTCAAAGCAGCCAAACGTGGAGGCTTTCATCAGAATCCCTCGCCGCAGGTGTGGTCATGAGCAACACCTGCTGTGGGGTCTGGGTCTGCTGTTCCACTAGGGGGAGGGGATGGAGGCTCAAGTGCGGGAAGCTGTTCTTACAGGTGGTGTTGCCTGGCCTTTGAGAGGATCTCCTGGCAGCAGCTTTGGGTGACTGTTTGCTCCCAGAGGGCCTCCTTCTCCTCCCCTTCTGCGTCCTGTCCCAGGGCAGGGGCGGGTAACTGACTGGCAAGGAATTGCTCCCCAGCTCCTAGCCCTGCTCCTGGTAAACTGGGAAGAAATTCCGGGAGAGAAGGATGGTCTGGCTCTTGTTCTAACCATGGCGGATGGCCTGCCTCAGCCCTGCCCACAGGAATCACACTCTTCTGGGAAGAACAGGGTGGGACAGCCACGCTTCATCAAGCAGCTCAGGATCCTACCTGGAGATGGGGCCGAGAGAGCACAGCCCGTGTGGCGGGAGATAAACCTGCCAAAAGGGGGGGCCTCTGCCCTGGTCCGTTTCTCACCTCACCCCGTTTCCATCAGAGTCAGCCCAGAGCCAGCCTAAGGGTGGGCACCATCTTCAGAGGGAGCTAGAGGCCCAGGGGCTCGTCACCCTCACAGCGCCAGGCAGGAGTTGGCTCCCTCTGGTGTGGGCAGGAGGCCCAATCCTCCCTACTCCACGTAGCCAACAAGCTGCTCGGGATCTGACTTGGCTTTTGTTTTCAAGTCACATTGTTTGATGCTAGGGGCGCGGCAATTGCACCAGGGCTGGGAAACGAGGCCAGTGGCTCTTCTGTGGGAGGCTGGAGGAAGTGGCCTGTGGCCTATCACCTGGAAACACATCACTGATGGGCAGGGTCTGGGCATTCAGAACCCTCTGTTGTTGGCCAGGGCTGAGCCTTCAGGGCCTCCAGCTGCTGGGTGGGGCTGGACAGCCAGGGCCCCCAGCAGCCTGAGCCCAGGAAGGCAGCAGAGGGGAAGAGAGAGTCCCCACCCAGACCAGGAGATGCCAGAGGCCAGAAACCCGAGTCACTCACCCCGGTGGAGGACCTCCCTGAATGAGTGGAGGTGCATCCTGCTCCATGGCACTTCTCAGCTGGGGAAGGCTGGGCGACTTGGCTGAAAGGTGCTTGTGAGTGTCTAGAGGAGGCAGGCCAGGCGATCACCACTGGAAGGCCAGGGCGGGCATATGGGAGCCTCCCCCAGGCATGGTACGATCTCTCCCTTGGACCTGGCATTGGTGTTGGTTCTGGTGGTCCTAGGCGGCCTCATCCCAGGGGTGCTGTGTTCCCTCCTGATGCAGTGAGGTAAGCTAAAGGCTGCTGTGCCATGTGGCCCTGCACTAGGAGCCCCTCCCTGTCTTAACCCTCCAGGGGTTGACCCTATATACCAGAAGGATTAAAAAGGGATGGGAGGGTTGAAGAGGTTGGCTCAGGCCAAGCAGAGAATAGAAACTAAGTTGGTGGGGCCAGCACCGCATCACAGGCTGAAAGAGCTGTGTTGGTCATAGGTCCTGGATGGGCCAAAAGACTCAACCTCACACTGTCATCATTAGCAGGGATGACACCAGCCTTGAAGGGGATTCAGCTTGGCCCCTGCCCCTTACGAGTTTGGCTACAGCATTGAGATCTTGGCTCCCACGTTTAAACCCGGCCCTGGGCCTCTGGGAGAGTTGAGTAGGTGGAATTCCATACATACTTAAATGCATCTCTAATCAATCCCAATGACCTAAGGATAATAAATCATGCGCCTGTCACTCGGTAACCTTCCCATCCTGCCTTCCTAATCCCGAGTTGGCAAAGAGGTCCGGACCACATTACATGGCTGTGAGGTGACTACGTTGGGGCCTCTGAGGGCAGGTTTGCCCTTCGTCAGGACGCGTTCATCATCATTTTCTTTCTGCTCTCCTCACAGTGGACACGGGCCGTTTCTGTCATGGTCGCCAGGCCATTTCCCTCCTTCTACTCTCCCCAGAGGTGGACAGGACAGGTGACTGTTCACTCTCCAGCTGTGCCAAGCACAGGCCATCTGCAATTGTGGATGGAGCCCCCCTCCTCCCTCCCTCCCCCTTCCCTCCTCCCTCCTTCCCTCCTCCCTCCTTCCCTCCCTTGCTTCCATCCTCCCTCCCTCTCCTCCTTCCCTCTCCTCCTTCCCCCTCCCTCCTTCCTTCCCTCCCTCCCTTCTTCCTTTACCTCCTTTTCCTTGTCTCTCCTTTTTTTCTCTTCAT
>NW_008344211.1:1313971-1317419 GCF_000622305.1 Nannospalax galili | reverse complement strand
CCCCCCTGTCTCTCTCCCTCTCCCCTCCCTGTCTCCCCCCCTCCTCCCTCCGCCCTGTCTCCCTCCCTCCTCCCTGTCTGTCTCCTTCCCTCCTCTCCTCCCTCCCTCCCCCCTCCTCCCTTTCTCCCTCCCTCTCCCTCCCTTTCCTCCCTTCTAACCCACCTGTTTTCATTCCAGCCTGGCTCAGCCAACCACAGTCAGCAAGCCGTCAAGTCACTTGCCTGTGAATTGTATACATCTTTGAGAGATTGAGGACTTAAAGCAAACTGTGTTGCATCTAATGCAAGCAGGACCAGATCTTCCCATAAGCCCACTTGGGTCCTCCTCTCCCTGGCTGTCCTTCAGATTGTCACAACCTTGATTTAACAAAGCTGCTCCTTGTCCTTGGTTGGAGGAATGAGTTACATGTTGGGCAAACATTTCTGCCTCTGGATTTGGTTGATTAAACCCAATTTTGGCCTTGAGTATACCCCCTGTCCCTGGTAGCCCCCAGCTCCCAGGAGGTAACATATTGATGATGCCAAGCAGCATAAACACCCGACTTGCATAGCAGACTATAGCCCACAACTCCTGAACTTGAGCGATCCTCCTGCCTCAGCCTCCCCTGTAGCTGGAACTATAGGCAGGTGCTGCCACAGCTGGCTGGGCTACTGTGTGCTGGTTGCTGGTTGTTGGCCTGTCTACTGTGAGTCTCTGGGGGGTCAGTGGCCTTGGCCTTTTACTGGCCTTGTCCCAGGGTCCAGTCTTTTTCTAGACTCCTCCGCTAGCACTCCTGTGTTTATCAGCTATGAGTCTTTATAGAGATGTCGAGCGTCCTGACCTCCAGTTCTCTCAGGATGAACATTTGGTTCCAAACCTACTGGATCTGATAGGGAGCTTGGGGTGGAGTTGGGGGGTTGGCACCTGTGAGAGCCAGGGCCTTTAAAGGCCCCCAGTGTTGCTGGGGGTCAAACTGGGGACTGTGCATGGCTCACTGAAGTTATGTCATCAATGCATTTCCCCTCTCTTGGCCGCCGGTTTTATGGGATTAAATATTTTTGAGTGTGAGCCAGGAGGGCTGTGCACACCTGCTACTCCAATTTTATGTAGCAGGAAGGTAATGAGTTCCAGGTCAGCCTGAGCTATATAGGAAGACCCTGTTTCAGCCCCTCAAAATTTCACATTAAATGTGTCTCACTTGGACACTGGCATGCACCCAGCCCGGGCTAGTCTTTCTCGTCACTGCGGAAAGTCCTCCATCCCTCAGCACCTCCGCCTGCTGTCTTTTGCTTTGGTTAGAAGGACTTTTCCAGAGCTTTAAATAGATGCCCTCATACACGTGTGCTTGGTGTATCTGATTTCTCTCACTGTGTTATTGATACCGGCCACATGGTGTTTCTGAGAGGAACTCGTTCCTGTCAGTGTTGAGTGTTATTTGAATGGACTGTGATTTGTTCACAGTTCACCTGCTGATATTTGGGTCATTCCCAGACACGCTCCCGTGCATACTTATGTGAAGCGGGTATGGCACATGCTGCCTTTCTCTAGGGTCCATGCCAAGGTGGGTGGCTGAGTTGTGCTAAGTACCTGTTTACTGTCATGAGCAACAGACAGGCCATCCAAAGTGCCTTTCCATTTTGCATTCTACCCAGCCACACATGATCTCTGCTATCAGCAGCTATGGGGAGTTCCTGGGTACACTGTGCACATGGGGACACGGGGTCCCTCACAGCTATGTGTGTGAGTGCTCTCTTTCTCTCTCTCTTTCCCTCTCTCTCCCCCTACCCTCCAGTGTTGCTGCTTCGGTGCCTTCCTGGCTTGACCACACCCTCTGTGCTGGCTCTTGGTCCCGTCATTTGTTCCCTTCCATAGCTCTTCTGATCCAGGTGTAGGGAGGTCAGATTATGACTTAATTTTCATTTTGATGGTGACTCCTGACTCTAAACATCTGTTTGCTACCTGATGAAGCATTTGTCTGTATCACTTCCTCATTTTTATTGGGGCATTTGTATCACCGTTCAGCTTGGGAAGCCTTTTAACGTGTGTGCCCTCATCAGACATACGTGTTCAAATAGCTCCTTTTAACGTGTGTGTGCCCTCATCAGACGTATGTGTTCAAATAGCTCCTCCCAATCTGAGGGTTGTTTTTCATTTTCTTTTTTTTTTTGGTCTTTTTGAGACAGGGTCTCCCTGTAGCCCCAGCTGTCCTGGAACTCACTATGTAGACCAGGCTGGCCTTGAACTCACAGAAATCTGCCTGTCTCTGCCTCCCCCAATTGTGGGATTAAAGGCATGTGCCACCATGCCCGGCCTTGGCTTGTTTTTTTAAAGACAGGATCTCATGTAGCCCAGGCTAGCCTTGAGCTCTTAATCCTCCTGCTTCCACCTCCCAAGTGCTGGAATGACAGAAGTTCCAGTACATCTGGCTTAATGATGCCTTTGACAAACAGCAGTGCAGTGCCTACAGAGGTCAGAGGAGGGCATTGAATTCCCTGGAACTGGAGTTACAGACAGTTGTTAGCTGCTGTCCTGGTTTGTTTCTTCATTGCTGTGACAAAACACTCTGACCAGTACCAACTTGGGGAGGAAAGGGTTTATTTGTCTTACATCTCCCAGGTCGCACGCAGTTCATCAGGGAGTCCAAGGTAGGAACTCAGGGCAGGAACTTGGAGGCAGGAGCTGGAGCACAGGCCATGGAGGAACGCTGCTTACAGGCTTGCTCCCTTGGCTCCTGCTCAGCCTGCTTTCTTATGCAACACAGGCCCACCTGCCCAGGGGTGGCACCACCCACAGTGGGCTGGGCCCTCCCACATCACTCATCAAGAAGATGCCCTTCAGACATGGCCACAGGCCAGCCCAATAGAGGCAATTCCCTGATTGAGGCTCCCTCAACCCAGGTGTGTCAAGTTGACACTAAAGCTATCCAGCACAGCTGCCATGTGGGTGCTGGGATTTGAACCCAGGTCCTTTACAAGAGTAGCCAGTGCTCTTAGCTGCTGAGCCAGCTCTCCGACCTCTGAAAAGAAAAAGGTTTGGATGTTTTGTCTTTTTTGAGTGGCTCATGCTTTCTGTACTCCCTCCAAGAAATCTCTCCTCTCTCTCCCAAGATCATGAATGACATTTCTTATTCTCTCCCAGAAGTTTTTATAGATTCAGCGTTTATAAATTTAGATCTATAACCCATTTCAAGATAATTTGCTGTGAAGTCAGAGTTAAAGTTTATACTTTTTCCATATGGATAGGCACTTGTTCGGTGATGTGTGTGGAAAAGATGATTCGTTCCCCTGTAGCATTGGAGTGTTGTTGTTATGTCTGCCCTGGCTGCTCTTTTCTGACCTATCTTTAAACCCATGCTTGCTGCCTGCTCATCATCGACTTTGAGTATGTCTTAAAAGAGTGTCTTAGAGTGTCTTCTAAAGTTTCTCTTCTTTTTCAGCCATTTTGGCTCTTATGGTCCCCCCCTCCCCCT
>NW_008344211.1:1311007-1313921 GCF_000622305.1 Nannospalax galili | reverse complement strand
GATTAAAGATACAATTCACAGCAATAGAAATCCACCATAGATGTTCAAAAGTTAATATGTGCGAGAACTCATGCACTTAGGCCGAAAGAGGAGGGAGAAATTAATAAATTTCTTATATGTTAAAGATTGTAAAGCCACTTAAAAGTAGATTTTTATAAATTGAGTATCTGTTGCAAATACTCCAGTAACCACTAAAATAACAAAACAAAAGTTAAGATAGCAAGTTAACAAAGAGATAAAGCAGGTCGCAAGATGACGGTGGGCAGCCCAGCAATGACTCAGAAGGATGAGGACAAAAATAAGGGCCTGGTTCTTCACCTCTCAGAGATATTTGAAAATTCGTATCAGTGCCAAAATTCCAGTGACTAAACGTCAGAACCCACAAGTGCTGCAAAGAATTCAGGACCAGTTTTCTTCCTGTTCATTCCTTCTGTGAACTTGGATACAACTGACCTTTGCTTCTTCAATGCAACTTTATTCCTGATTCCCTCCTTTGAGCTTCTCTCCCTCCCTCCCTCCTTCTCTCCCTCCCTCCCTCTCTTTCTCTCCCTCCTTCCCTTTCTTTTTCCCTCGCTCACTCTCTCCCTTCCTCTTTTCCTTTTTTTTTTTTTAAACTTTCTTAGGTGCTAGGGATGAAACTCAGAGGCACAAGCTAAGTGAGCACTCTACCACTGAGGTACATCCCAGCCCCTGTTTTATAGTTTTTAATCTCTGCCTCTAGCTTCTCAAATATATCCTTAAGCACTTTATGATACGGTTCCAAATGTTATTTCAAAAAAGCCCTTCTGTTCCCAACTGCTGCTGCTCATTTAGAGAAACTGGTTAGTTGTTGCAGATGGACATTGTCCTGAGACCTGCTGTGTTCAGCTCTAGTTTACAAACATTCCTTGGAATAATCTCTGCAGAGGTTTGTACTGTCTAAAAATGGAACAGATCCTCTTTCTGACCTCTGTCTTCCATCACTCGTTCTGTCCCTCAGTGCTGGCTGGAGCCTCCAGGGTGATGCTGAACAGAAGCATCAAAAGAAGACCCCCAGGCCCTGGCCTTGGGGGAGTGTCTGCTGCCTGGCACTGTGGAGGGCATTAGCCCCACACCTCACGGCCCTTCATCAGACCGCCAACATGCTCTTTCATCCCTGGTTGTTTGGACTTTTGTCTTTTTCTTCTAAAACTTATAATTGGATGCTGTGTTTTGTCAAATGTTTACTGCCTCTAAGAGCCAACCTCACGGTGAGCTATGTTCACAGATTCTTCTTTTTCTTCTTAAAAAATATTTTATGTATTTATTTTACATGTACGAGTGTATTGTCTGCATGTAAGTAAATGTACCTGTGTCATGCAATGCCCACAGAGGTCAGAAGAGGGTGTCGGATCCCCTGGACTGGAGTACAGATGGTTGTTAGCCACCGTGTGGGTTCCTCTGCAAGGAAGGACCTCAGCGCTCTTAACTGCTGAGTCTTCTCTCCAGCCCCAAACTATGTTGGCAGATTTTTCAAGTGCTGAACTCACCTTTCATTTCTGTGCAAACCATGTGGTAACGATGCCTCAAGGTGCCTGGGTTCCTGGATCATCATGTTTTGTTTAGAAACTATGTCTTTTTAAAAAATTTTTTTACAAAAACTTTATTGAGAATTTCATACATGCATATAAGGTGTTTTGAGCAAATCCATGCCCACTCCCTCCCCTCTAACATTCCCCCCCTCTGCAGAGGTAACCCTAAAATCTTTTAAGGATTAGATACAAGTTCCCAAATACCTTTGACAGTTTTGGCCTTGGAACAGAGTATGTTGCTAACAGTCCTAAGGACATTTGACTTTTAGCCAAGAAACTGGTTACATTTCTTTGGGGTCTTTTTACCCTAACTGCCTAGCCAATTCCTACCTCCTATTCTTACCACACCATCCTCTGAAGGGGTTACCGAAATTGCCAATAGGGAATAGGGATGCAGACTGCTCTGGCTTCTTCCATGCTGAACAGGGACGCAGGGTGAGGCAATTGGAGTACCCCTTCAGTGGGTCTATCTAAAAGACTCCCAAATTGCATAACTCTTAAATCTAAGGGGAAAAGAAAGTCCTTGAATCCTGAATAGGAGATGTGAAGGAGAAGTAAAGGCAAGAGTAATTAGCATTGCAAGTTCTAGACAGGGAACCAGTCAGAACAGGGCAATTTTCAAATGTTCATATGAGCGTCCATTGGAGTTTCTTGACAAGGGCTTCCAAAAGCATCCCTCTACTGGGTTCCTCCTCATTTTTCTTTTGTCTTCCAAGGCTGGACTAGTTGGTTGGGAAGAGTGGCTGGATACTCAGGTGAGGGTCCAGTGACCCTACTTGGCACTCTTTAATGAATGAGCACAATTGTCAGCAAGCCCAATTGTGATGATTTTTAGTGATCAGGCTCAGCCGAAGTCGTGATGATGGTAGTTATTTCACGCAGAAGGGACTGCTGTACAGCATGATCTTATTAAAAGGACCTGGAATTTAAAAGGATTTGGTGCTAGGAGCCACATAAGAGAACATAGTCGTTTGTTTTTCTGAGTCTATGTTACTTCACTTAGTATAACGGTTTGTAGATCCATCCATTTACCTGCAGATTTCATTATTTCATCTTTCTTTACTGCTGAATAGAACTCCATTGTGTAAATATACCACATTTTTGTTAACCACTCACCAGTTGAGGGGCACTTAGGTTGCTTCCATCTCTTAGCTATTGTGAAAAGAGCAGCAACAAACATGGTTGTACAAGTGTCTCTACAACAGGATGAGTCCTTTGGGTATATGCCAAGGAGTGGTATAACCGGGTCATATGGTAGGTTCATTTTTGTTTTTTTAAGAGTTCTCCACGCTGTTTTCCATAGAAGCTGCACAAGTTTGCAATCCCACCAGCAGTGAATGAGCGTTCCCCTTTCTCCACATCCT
>NW_008344211.1:1308471-1310778 GCF_000622305.1 Nannospalax galili | reverse complement strand
CTTAGCCATCTTTATTTCTTCGCGAACTCTGTTTAGATCTTTAGCCCATCTTTTCATTGGGTCATTTGTTTTCTCGATTGTTTTTTGAGTTCTTTGTATATTCTGGATGTTAAACCTTCGTCAGATGTGTCACTGATGAAGACTTTTTCCCATTCTGTGGGTTTTCTCTTCACGTTCTTGACTGTTTCTTTTGCTGTACAGAAGCTTTTTAGTGTAATGAGGTCCCACTTGTTGATTGCTGACCTTAATTCCTGAGCAGTTTCTGTCTGACTTAGAAAATCCTTTTCTACACCTATCTTATAAATTACTGCCAATATTTTTTTCTAATATTTTCAGGGTTTCCAGTTTCACACTGAGGTCTTTGATCCATTTGGAGTTGACTTTTGTGCAAGGTGAAAGAAGGCTCTAGTTTCATTCTTCTACAGATGGAGATCCAGTTTTGCCAGCACCATTTGTTGAAGATGCTGTCTTTCCTCCACTGTGTGTTCTTGGCACCTTTGTCAAATATCAGGTGGCTGAAATTGCGTGTACTCGGGTTTGGATCTTCATGATGTTCCATTGATCTGTGTCTATTTTTGTGCCAGTACCATGCTGTTTTTATGACTATAACTCTGTAGTATACTTTGAGATCTTGTATGGTAATCCCCCCCAGCATTGCTCTTTGTACTCAGGGTTGCTTTGGCTATCCGAGGTCTTTTGTGCCTCCATGTGAATTTAAGGATGGATTTTTCTAATTCTGTGAAGTATGTCATGGGGATTTTATTGGGATTGAATTGAATTTATATATTGCTTTTGGTATGATGGTCATTTTCACAATATTAATTCTTCATCCATGAACATGGGAGCTCCTTCCATCTCCTGGTGTCTTCCTCAATCTCTTTCTTTAATGATTTAAAATTTTCATTGTAGAGATCTTTGGTGTCTTTCATCAGATTTATTCCAATATATTTTAATTTTTTTTGCAGCAATTGTGAATGGGAGCATTTCCCTGTATTCTTTCTCCAGTTCATGTTACTGGTATATAGAAAGGCTACTGATTTTTGTAGATTGACTTTATAACCTGCCACTGTACTGAAAGTGTGGATCAGTTCTGGGAATTTTCTGGTGGAACTTTTGTGATCTCTTAGTTACAGTATCATATCATCTGCAAAAAGTGATAGTTTGTGGGAATGCTTCCAGTTTTTCTCCATTTAGGATGATGCTGGCTGTGGGCTTGTTGTTTATGGCTTTAATTATGTTGAGGTATGTTCCCCCAGTCCAATGCCCTCTAGGACTTTGAACATAAATGCATGTTGAATTTCGTTAAAGGCCTTCTCTGCATCTCTTGAGATGACCATGTGGTTTTTGTCTTTGAGTCCATTTATATGAATACTGACGTTTATTGACTTACGTATGTTGAACCATCCCTGCATCTCTGGGATAAAGCCTACTTGATTATGGTGGATGATCTTTTTGAAGTGCGTCTATATGCGGTTTGCGAGTATGGTGTTTTTGAGACAGGGTATCCCTGTAGTCCCAGCTGGCCTGGAACTATGTTTGTAGACCAGGCTGGCTTTGAACTCATGGTGATCTGCCTGCCTCTGCCTCCCGAGAGCTGGGATTAAAGGCATGTGCCACCATGCCTGGCTGAAAAATTCATTTTTAATGCAATTGAATCTAGTTCTGAGTTGGCAATATAGTTCAGTGGGTTAAAGGTGCTCACCACTGAGCCTGATGACCTGAACCCCAGAACCTACACAACGGGAAAGAACCAACTCCTGAAAGCTGCCCTTTTATCTCCACAGGAGCAGAGTAACACCTGTCAGAGCACACATATAGATACAATAAATAAACACTTTTAGGGTTTTTAATTTAAATTTTATTTTTATTTTATGTGTATGACTATTTTTCCTACTTGTATGTAAGTGTGTGCAATGACCTGGGTTCAGTTCCCAGCACCCACTCCAGTTCTAGGGGATCTGACACCCTCTTCTGGCCACTGGGGGCATCTCGTGACACAGGCACACTTACATACATGCAGGCAAAACACTCATACGCATAAAATAAATAAATTTTTTTAATTGGAAAAACAAAAAAATAAGGGCCAGTGAGATAGCTCAGCTGGTAAAATGCCTGCCACCAAACCTGATGACTTTCTTTAGATTCCTGGAACCTACCTGGTGGAGAGAACCAACTCCCCCATATTGTCCTCTGACCACATGCACACCACGGGGGGCATACCCTCCAATGAAATTTATTTATTATTTTTATTTTATGCATATGAGTGTTATGCCTGCATGTATGTAAGTGTACCCACGTCATGAAATG
>NW_008344211.1:1307288-1307633 GCF_000622305.1 Nannospalax galili | reverse complement strand
CACGTGGGCTTGGGAGGAGCCCCTGGCTCCTTTCTTTTACCAGTTCCACCTGTGAAGATAAGTCAAAGGTCATGCTTGACCATGGCTGGTTTTGCTTGGAAACATGGAGGAAATGATTCTTCTGTGTTGACCCTCTTTGTAGACTGGACACTGGTTCATGTCCATCTCGTGGGGTCTCCTCGGCCTCCTTGATCAAGAAGACAGGTGACTCACCACAGTTACAGGACATTTTGAGAGATGCTTATAGTCCCCTGAAACTTAGTCGACCTAGGAAGGCAAGGAGCAAAAACTGTCCTTTATGTCCCCCTGACCAAATTAGTATAGGCCATAGAGTATGGCTGTCAA
>NW_008344211.1:1303565-1306258 GCF_000622305.1 Nannospalax galili | reverse complement strand
CTTCTTCTTTTGAGAACTCTCTGTTCAGCTCCTTAGCCCATCTTTTTTTTTCTGTCTTTTTTGGAGACAGGGTCTCCCTGTAGCCCCAGCTGTTCTGGAACTCACTATGTAGACCAGGCTGGCCTCGAACTCACAAAGATCCACCTTTCCTCTGCCTCCCAAATGCTGGGATTAAAAGAGTGTGCCACCACGCCCAGCAAGCCCATCTTTTAATTGGGTTACTTGTCTTGATTCTGTTTTTTTGAGTTCTTTATATATTCTGGATGTTAAACCTCTGTCAGACGTGTCACTGGTGAAGGTTTTTTCCCATTCTGTGGGTTTTCTCTTCACTTTTTTTGATTGTTTCTTTTGATGTGCAGAAAAGCTTTTTAGTTTAATGAGGTCCCATTTGTTGATTCTTGACCTTGTTTCCTGAGCAATTGATGTCTGGTTTGGAAAATCCTTTCCTACACCTGTATCTTTAAGGTTTTTGCCAATGTTTTCTTCTAACAGTTTCAGAGTTTCAGTCTTTACATGGAAGTCTTTGATCCATTTGGAGTTGACTTTTGTTCAAGGCGAAAGGTAAGGATCTAGTGTCATTCTTCTTCAGGTGGAGATCCAGTTTTGCCAGCACCATTGCTGACGATGCTGTCTTTCCTCCATTGTGTGTTGTTGGCACCTTTGTCAAATATCAGGTGGTTGAAATTGTGTGTACTCGGGTTTGGGTCTTCGTGATGTTCAATTGATCTATGTGTCTATTTTTGTGCCAGTACCATGTTGTTTTTACGACTATAGCTCTGTAGTATACTTTGAAATCTGGTATAGTAATCCCCCCAGCATTGGCTATCCAGGGTCTTTTGTAAGAGACCTGTGATAAGCAGAGAAGGAGCAAGATCTACCCTTACACTACTCCACCGAAAATAATCACATCTGGGTAGAATACAGTCCAGACACACCAAAGCTTCCAATTCTGTAAAAAATGTCATGGGGATTTTGATTGGCATTGCATTGAATCTATAAATGGCTTTTGGTAGGATGGTCATTTTCAGAATAGTATTTCTTCCTATCTATGAGCATGGGAGACTTTTGCAGGTTAATTTTGTAACCTGCCAGTTTACTGAACATGTTAATAATTTCTAGGAGTTTTCTGGTGGAATTTTTGGTGTCTCTTAGATATATTATCATATCATCTGCAAAAAGGGATAATTTGATCTCTTCTTTTCCAATTATTACTCCTTTAATTTTCTGCTCTTGTCTTATTGCTCTTGCAAGAGTTACAAGCACTATGTTAGAGAGGAGTAGAGAGAGTGGACAGCCTGGTCTGGTTCCTGATTTCAGTGGGAATGCTTCCAATTCTTCTCCATTTAGAATGATGTTGGCTGTGGGTTTGTTGTATATGGCTTTAATTATGTTGAGGTATGTTCCCTCCAGTGCAATTCCCTCTAGAACTTTGAACATAAATGCAAGTTGAATTTTGTAAAAGGCCTTCTCTGAATCTATTGAGATGACCATGTGGTTCTTGTCTTTGAGCCCATTTATATGATTTATGATTTATATGATTTATGAGAGAGGCTGGTGGGTTGTGCAGGCCCAGGGAAGCAGAGGGAGGTGAGGGTGGGACCAGACCAGAGGCAGTGGTGGCCCTAGGCTGAGAGCTCAGCCCTGGTGTCCAGGAAACAGGCTGGTGGGCCGTGCAGCCCAGGGAAGCAAAGGGAGGTGAACGTGAATGATCTTTTTGATGTGCGTCTGTATGCAGTTTGCAAGTATCTTGTTGAGAATTTTTGCATCTATGTTCATTAAGGACATGGGTCTATAGTTTTCTTTTTTGGTTGTGTCTTTACCGGGTTTGGGTATTAGAGTGATGTTGGCTTTGTAGAAGGAATTTGGGAGTTCTCCCTCTGTTTCTATCGTTTTGAATAATTTAAGTAGTATTTGTTGGAGATCTTCTGTAAATGTCTCGTAGAATTCTGCTGTAGATCCATGTGGGCCTAGGCTTTTTTTTTAGTTGGGAGGCTTTGTATTACTGGTTCAATTTCCTCATATGTTCTCAGTACTCTTATCTTCCAAGCTTCACAAAAAAAGCACATGAAACTCTGAGCATGCAGTGGCTTTTCCAACTCAAAGTTCTAAGCAATTGCAGACTCCTCCATGAAACAACATGGTCAGGTCCTTAGAGCAATATTCCACTCCCTAGTACCAATTTCTGTTCTAGCTTTTTTTTTTTTTTTCCTGTTGCTGTGATAAGCACCGTGAGAAAAAGCAACTTGCAACTTGGGGAGGAAAGGGTTTATTTCACCTTACAGTTTATAGGCCATCATCAAGGGAAGTCAGGGCAGGAGCTCAAGGAAGGAACCTGGAGACAGGAACTATAGCAGAGACAGAAGGAACCATGCTCACTGGCTTGCTCTCAGGCTCACACTTACCTTTTTGTTGAATTCCAGGAATTCTTTTATTTCTTTCTTAATTTCTCCTTTGACCCACTCATTGTTTAGGAGTATGTTGTCCAATTGCCACGAGTTCATGTAGTGACTAGGGCTTCGTCCAGTGTTGATTTTGAGCTTTATTGCTTTGTAGTCCAATAGAATGCATGGAATTATTTGAATATTTTTGAATTTGTTGAGGTTTGTTTTGTGGCCCAGTATGTGGCCAATTTTTGAAGAAGTTCCATGAGGTGCTGAGTAGAAAGTGTATTCTTTGGTACTCGGGTGGAATAT